>NC_058135.1:120171558-120187767 GCF_016433145.1 Gracilinanus agilis
GTAAATTAAATGGTTTTGATTATATTAAGCTAAAAAGCTTTTGTACAAACAAAAACAATGTAGTCAAAATCAGAAGGGAAACAACAAATTCGGAAAAAATCTTTTTAACAAAAAACTCTGACAGGGGTCTAATTACTCAAATATACAAGGAGTTAAATCCATTGTATAAAAAATCAAGCCATTCCCCAATTGAAAAATGGGCAAGAGACATGAATAGGCAATTTTCAGGTAAAGAAATCAAAAGTATCAAAAAGCACATGAGAAAGTGTTCTAAATCTGTAATAATTAGAGAAATGCAAATCAAAACAACTCTGAGGTATCACCTCACACCTAGCAGATTGGCTAAAATGAAAGAAGGGGAGAGTAATGAATGCTGGAGGGGATGTGGCAAAATTGGGACATTAATGCATTGTTGGTGGAGCTGTGAACTGATCCAACCATTCTGGCTGGCAATTTGGAACCATGCTCAAAGGGCTATAAAAGACTGCCTGCCGTTTGATCCAGCCATACCATTGCTGGGTTTGTACCCCAAAGAGATCATAGATAAACAGACTTGTATGAAAATATTTATAGCTGCGCTTTTTGTGGTGGCAACAAATTGGAAAAGGAGGGGATGTCCTTCAATTGGGGAATGGCTGAACAAACTGTGGTATATGCGGGTGATGGAATACTATTGTGCTAAAAGGAATAATAAACTGGAGGAGTTCCAGGCGGACTGGAGAGACCTCCGGGAACTGATGCAGAGCGAAAGGAGCAGAGCCAGAAGAACACTGTACACAGAGACTGACATACTGTGGTAAAATCGAATGTAATGGACTT
Organism: Gracilinanus agilis; assembly: GCF_016433145.1. NCBI lineage: Eukaryota > Metazoa > Chordata > Mammalia > Didelphimorphia > Didelphidae > Gracilinanus > Gracilinanus agilis. The sequence goes on from NC_058135.1 coordinate 120,172,378, forward strand.
CTGTACCAGCAACAATGCAATGACACAAGACAGCTCTGAGGGATTTATGTTAAAGATGCTACCCACATTCAGAGGAAGGACTATAGGAGAGGAAACATAGAAGATAAACAATTGCTTGAACGCATGGGTTGGGGTGGACATGATTGGGAATGTGGACTCGAAACTACCACACCAATCCAACTATCAACAATTTGGAATAGGTCTTGATTGATGACACATGTTACAACCAGTGGAAATGCGCGTCGGCCATGGGTGGGGGGTGAAGGGGAAAGTAGGGGCATGAAGCATGTAAACATGTTAAAAATGAATATTAAAAAATGTTTAAAAAAAGAAAATAGTTTTGTCACATGACAAGAATGAAAATTGATAGTTAAACAGCTAGGAAAACAAGAAAGGAAAAACCTGATGCATGTTTCAAGTACCTCCTTTGGCTACACTTTTGGGAGAATATGGACAAAATTACGAGTAACTGGCATAGAGAGATGAGTTCTCTGAGAAAGTCACTTTCTGCCTTGACCTTACTATTCTTCTGCCTTGGAACCAATTCTACAGACAGAATGTAACAGTTTTTTTTTTCATTTTTTTTTTTTTAATCAGTGGCAGGAAAGGATTATCATTTTGATTTGGGATTAAGTCATTTGACCCCTCTGGGGCACAGATTCCTTACCTGAAAATGGAACCACTGAATAAATTAATCTCTAACTTGAAAAAAAAATCCTTACCTTCTGTCCTGGAATTAATACTATGTATTGGTTCCAAGGCAGAAGAACAAGGAGGGCTAGATAAGAAGGGTTATAATTTGCCCAGGGTCATACAGCTAGCAAATGTGGTCAGATTTGAAACCACTTCCTGTCTCCGGCTCCCAATCCATTGAGCACCTATGAGCACCCCATGAGAGCAAATGTTCATGACATTCACTGAGAGTAGAGAACAAAGATGAGAGAGTTTAGGGCAGAGCCACTAACTTGTCTCCTGAACCAACATGACTTTGGGTTCTACCCTGAATAGGAAACTTCTCTGCAAAGCATTTACCATTTCCCTGACAGGAGAAGTTTCATCTATTGGAGACCTTCAGCCCTAGCTCTCAACAGGTCCCATCTCATCCTGTGCTCCTTTCATGAGTCCAACCTAATCCAACCAATATTTATGTACCAGTTATGTGCTAAGCACTACTGGGCAGTGGAGATACACAGACAAAAGTAAAATCTTCTGGTTTCTGAAGGATTTTGTATGTCCCAGAAGGACTCTAGTATGTATATAAGTAAATAAAGTGTGCAGTAAGTAATACATTATCCTTTGAAGAGGCAGAGAGTTCTAACAACCAGGAATCAGGAAAAACTTTGTGTGTAGGAGATATATCTGAAGGGAGTCAGAGATTTTATAAGATAAGATGGGGAAGGAATATTCTATAAAGGTAAAGGCAGAAGGAAGAGGTGAAAAAATATCATTTAGGGGGCAACTGGGTACCTCAGTGGATTGAGTCAGGCCTAGAGACAGGAGGTCCTGGTCCAAATCTGACCTCAGACATTTCCTAGCTGTGTGCCTCTGGGCAAGTCACTTAACCCCCATTGCCTAGCCCTTACCAGTCTTCTGCCTTGAAACCAATACTTAGTACTAATTCTAAGATGGAAGGTAAGGATTTAATATATGTATTATTATATATTATGTAGTATTAATGTTATGTATATATAATTTTTTAAAGGAACAACCGGCAGAACAGTCTAATAACTACAGTCCACTTTCTATCAGATCATCAGTCGCCTCCTCTCAGATTCCTTCGCACTTTCTTTTTTTTCCCCATGTATCTTTTCTCCCTATCTCTTTTACCCTTTTTCCCTACACAAATAACATTTAAGTAAAAAGTAATTCTAAATGTTGAGCTGGGGCAAGGGCAGCCAAATCTGCCTGTGTGGATTCCTCTTCTTGGCCCATTTTACAAGAATCTCAAACAATTTCCATTATTGGCAGTCACGGTGTTTCCTTGTAACATTGCCACTTTCATACAACCGGAATTTGTAGACAAGAAAAATACAACTGTTCTGCAGTGCTCACTGGGCTTTTATGTAACTTCACAGTCAGGAGACTAGCTGTGGAATACAGCATACCTCCTTATCACTGTTTGCTTGCTGGGTCCTCTATTCATTTTATGCATTGTGTGTCTTGGAATTTTCCAGAGTTTGATTGAGAGTCATGTTGCTAGCTTTCAGAATTATGCAAAAAAGGCATTTTTTTCACCCTGAGAAAGAAATCATAGGCCTTCCAGAGCCCTTTTAACTGAGTTGGGGTCATGAGGTAGGCTTTCCACAAAAGAGGGTGGCAACACTTTGATACGGACTGCCATGAATATCTCCTCTCAAAGCCTCTGACAAGATTTGAAGAGCCCTTTGGGCCAACATTGAAATCCATTGGGTGGCAGTGTTCTTTTTCAAGTATAGATTGGCCTCTCTAGGTTCCTTTAATCCTGGGGTGCCATTGTGCATTGGCCAAGAAATCTGCATTTATTAGTTCCCTTTTTTCAATTAAAATAATTGAGGGAATATAGTGTGTATCTGAGGATTCGAATTGGCAGCATGGGAAGGCATCTCCTCCATTCATCAGTGCTATAGGTCCAAAAGAAATTCAATACAGTGAGCACTTCAAGATTATTCCCAAGGGCTATGGAAGATAATCACATACTACGACACTGTTGGTGGAGCTACAAATTGTTCCAACCATCTTGAAAAACAGTTTGAAATTGTGTTTTATAAAAAGTCACTACATTGCCTATATTCTCTGACCTAGAATGATACCATTATTACACATATACTCCTAGGATGTCAGAGACAGAAAGACAGGTCCTATAGTTATACAAATATTTATAATTGCACTTTCTGTACATGCTAAGACTTGGAAGGAAAGGGGGTTCCCATCAGTTGGGGGAATAGATGAATAAATTATGGCATATGGATATAAATGATATTTTAGAGCATAAGAAAACTTAAAAACTCAAAGAAACTTGAGAAGGTTTCTATGAACTGATGCAGAAGGAGAAGAACAGTCTCCATGAGAACTATAGTAATATAAAGGAAAAATTGAAAGACTTCAACTGGTCAATGTTATGATCAATTATGACTTCAGAGTTTTGATAGTACAACATGGCTCCTACTCCTTAGTAGAGAGGTGGTAAACTGTAAGTAGACTGTAGGTATGGAATGTGGCGTTTATTGTCAGATACAGCCTATATGTTGATTTGATTTTTCAGTTAGACTTTGTTTCAAGACAGGATTCCATTGTTGGGACAGTTTATTGACAAGTAACAACAATACTTATATGTTAAAAATAGATTCTAAGAAGTTTTTTTTAAAGATTATTCTCAAGCCTGGTTATGACCAGAGCCCATTTTTGACCTGGTATAGAAGGAAGAGATGTAGCATTTATCTCAGAGGTAGTCCTTGACTTTCTTGCTTAAAGGTGAATAGATTATCACTGTCCTCTTTACTTGTTTGGGAGTTGGCAGGGATATGGACAGGAAAAAGAATATGGAATGAAATATAAAAGGTCATTTTCTTTCTCAAGGTCACAAGCATGACCTGGTCATAGGATCCTGAAATCTTTAACTTAGACCTGGAAATGATCACAGAGGTCATCTAGTCTAACTACCCTATTTTACAAATAGATAAATTGATACTTTCATGGGTGGGAGAGAATAGATTAACAAGGTCTTATAAGCAATATGTGAGAGAACCAGGATTAGAATCCATATCCTCTGACTTCAAATTCATTGCTCTTTTATCTATACTAATGTGACTCTACTCATGTATAATGCATACATATATACTGTCTTTGTGATCTTAGAATTTTTTCATGTTTCATCTACTCAATTAGACTACAATTGCTAAAGGCTAGAGGTTGCTCTTTTCTGTATTTTTGCATCGTTTTGGGAAGGAGGTTTCTAGCAGAGTGCCCTGGGGATCTGTCCTTCGTCCTGTGCTATTTAAAAATTGTATATGCTATTTTAAAATGTTATCAATGACCTGGATATTAGAAGAAATGGAATGTTCATTTATCACATAAGCAGTGGAGAGAAATCTGGGAGAGAACAGTCAACTTGATAATCAACTGAATAGTGTCATACAATCTTATCTAGCTTCCCTTTGACCAAGAACCCTTCCACTGAGCAGCATACCAAAACTCCTAGTACTCTCCAGGTATCAAAGCTTACTCTGTGAATTTGAATAAGTTCTTCACATCTTGTTTCTAAAAAGCACTCCAGATTTTAGGGAGGAACAGTAAGTAAGATCATCAGATTTAAAACTGGAAGGGATGTTAGAGATCAGCAAACCTATCCCTTTCATTTTACAGATGAGGAAACTGAGGCATAGAGAGAAAAATAACATGGTCAATATCATAGAGATGATAAGAGGCAATATCAGATTTTTAAATTTAGAACTTTTGATTCTACAACCAGTACTTTGAGAGGATGGGCCCTGAGAAGACTTAGGAAAAGGAACTCCTATAGAGATTCTTAGGAACAAACAAAAACCTACCCTCATCTACTGGGATTACATTCCATTGCCATCATTCTTGTGATGAGAGAATTTTCTCTAAAGATATTCCTCAGCATCCCCTGCTTTTCAGGGCCCTCCACACACAGCAATTAGGCACAAAATTGACTTTCTTAGAGTGTGTATAGATCTTCTGTTACACCCTATTTCAGTACAGATCATTACAACTTAATCTGGTTATTCATTTTAGTTTATTTGCTAACATTTTATTCAAATTGGGGGAAGGAGGTTGATGGAAATAAGAGGGAGAGGAAATAAATGCTTATTAATCAAAAAAAGTTTAAAAACATAATTCTGGTTTTGGAAATCTTTACAATTTCAACTTAATGCTTTCTCTTCTTTTTGTTTTAGATAGATAGATAGATAGATAGATAGATAGATAGATATTTTTTGTATTGCTTTCATTTTTGTATGACCAATATTTCCTCCTGCATCCCCGAGGTCCTGCTTTATTTTTGCCCACAACTCCAACCAGAAATCTTTGAAGAACCAGAGTATCTCTGCCCAGGATGTGCCAGACAAGTGATCCTTCAGTTTGAGCTTGAAACTGCTTTCTTTACAGCTGTCCAGGCCTTCCCCCTGCTGAGCTTGTGGGACAGGGAGGGGCAGAACTAACAGGCCAGGGAGCTCTGTTCACTGTTTGCCAGTGGAACCCTGAGCAGTGGTTCAACTGTGAGCTCTAAAAGATAGTTAGATCCATAGATACATACATAGACATAAGTTTATCCATTTATAAATGGATGCATAGATAAATGGATACATAGACACAGATACATAGATAAATAGAGATCTATAGATACACAGACACATAGCTACATACATACACTCATAGATAAGTTGTATTTCAATATAATTGATTGCCCAGACCTCTCACATTAATTCTGACCCTTCTTATTCATACCCTTCCTCTAGATTCATGGTCTGTTGTTGCTCATGTCCTTATCTGGATTTCTAATCCCTTGTCTAAGTTTCTAGTCTTGATACCTACTTGAACTCTAAAACAGAAAATAAATAAAAATGCATTAAAAGATAGATCAGTTTAATATAATATTTATCTTCTGGGCAGTGAGGTGGTACAGTGGCTAGAGTGCTGGTCCTAGAGTTAGGAAGACCTGAATTCAAGTCTTACCTTAGCTGTGTGACCCTGGCAAGTCACTTATTATTAACTATCTTCTAATGTGTTTTTATTGATTTTGTTAAATATTTATTTGTTAAATATATATGTATACACACATGTATATGTATTAAGTTTTTACCCTCTGTCTTAGAATCAATACTATCAGTTCTAAGGCAGAAGGGTAGTAAGGGCTAGCCAATTTGGGATTAAATGACTTGCTCAGGGTCACACAGCTAGGAAGTGTTAGAGGCCAGTTTTGAACCCAGATCGTCCTGTCTCTAGGTCTGGCTCTCTATTCACTGAGCCACCTACCTGCCCTCGATTATATTTTAATTGTTTTGGGCCATTCAGAGTATTGGGAGCTACATGCAGCCAATTGTGTAATTAGGATTTGCTCCCCAGGACTCTAAATCCCAGCTTCCCATGGTCCTTCTCTTGTTAGGTGCTAATGTAGTGAGGATAGAAGTTTTGTGTAGCTCTGCCTCTTTGCTTTCTCTTCCTGTAATTGCAGCTGCTAAAGCTGGCTTTTGAGGTCAGGCAGGACAACTTACTCACATGGTCTTATTTTTGTTAGATAATTAGGTTTTTATACTTCTGTTTTCTTCTTATTCCTTCTACTTCAAGTGATTATTAATAAACTGTATAAAATTAACACCTGGAGTTATTGGATATTAATTTAAATCTTATACAATGAATCTTGTTTTTTATACCTCTATTCTAGAGAAGTAGTACTATATAGCTCAGAGAATGGAGAAGAATCAGGTAGTTGGGCAAGGTCTAAAAGGTCCGAGATTTCAAAGCTTAGAAGAGGCAACAGGACAAGAACCTAAGACAAGGAATTAGAAACCCAGATAAAGAGATGAGCAACAACTGGCTCTGAACCTAGGTCAAGGGGGTTTGAATAAGAAGGATCAAATTTTAAGTAAAGGTTCTGGGCAATGGGCATGAAGGAAAAACCTGAATCCAAGATGAAAAAGACATTTCCCTCATTTTAAAAAAAGTGTTCATTCTGGTACAAGATTATTACCCTCTGATCCATTCTTCATGCTTCATTCCTTGGAGACAATTCAGATCTATGACTCGAAGCCTTAAAATAATGCTGGCAGAATGTATTTCAAAAGGGCAAGTTTTGGCTTCAGGCAAAAGTGTGGGGTCAGTAAAGATCTTCAATTTCCCAATAATGAGAGCTTGCTTTTATATAATATAACCCAGCCCGATCATACACATAAATAAGAAAATGCAGCATACCGATAAGGCAACAAAAGGAAAATTATGTTGTTGCTGTTAGTCCTTTGTTTTGAGGAGGACCAGTGACATCATGAAGTGATATGTTGACTTGCAAGTGAATTGGATTTAAGTGAGGCAGGGTTGCACAAAGTTATCTGCCTCACTCTCTCTTCCAGAGTCACCAGAGTCCAGTGGCAAGACAAAACTCAGGATGCCTGGGATGGAGTGGATGACCTTGGCATCTTTGACATCTGACCAGGCTTTAAGAACTCCAGATAGCACCTGCTTCAGCTTCTTTCATGGATGTTGGAACGAATTGTTCTAATCTTCACATGCTTGTGGTAGACACTCACCTAACTCATTGACAGGTTTGAAGCCCATCAATTACCATCCTCCTTGTTTAGCTCTTCTGCTGAGACAGCTTTACCAGGGTGTAGCCATTGTCCATCCCACAGGTGAGAGCTGGGTGAAAAGTAGACACCAAAGGTGGATGAGCTTCCCTGAAAAGGAGAATAGTCACAGGCTGATTAGATTCAAAAAAGAGCTTAGAGATCCTCTCCTGCAGTTCTCTCACAGTGCAGATGAGGAAGATAACAAAGGAAGAGATCTAAGATCAGTCAGCTAGTGGGCAGCAGAGCTGAGACAGACTTTTGGTCATCTCAACAGGAGCTATTAAATATACATCTGGTACTACTACCCTGTACTTTGCTTGTGGATAGTAGAACTGCCTTGTGGGAACCAAAACTCGCAATTGAATCTCATGTCAGCAAATAAACAGCCTTCCAGTGATCCTAAGCTGGAACCATTGCCAGTTTGGGTGTCTGACTTCCACCCGGTAGGCGCCAAGTGACAGTTATTCATCTTTAATTTAAATGTGAATGATGAAGTGTGTAATTTATGGGATCCGTGATGATAATGATTATTTAATATGTACTGAGCATCAACAGTGCGCTGCAATAGAACAAAGTTGAAGGCAGCGGTCCCTCCCCAGTGGGCTCACAATCTAAATTAAACAGACAGGCGAGGCCAGAGCAAGAGAGAAAGTCTGGGAACAGAAAGGAATCTGGGCTGGATTAAGACCTCAGAAATGCCAGATGCAGAAATGCTAGGATTGCTTTCTCAACAGTGGCTGCAATCTCCTGAGCAGGGCTGGCTGAGTCCAAGAGGCTATTGTCCCCCATGTCTGCATCCCAGGGAGACTATTCTTGTTCATCTTCTGACATTCCAAACATATCTGCCTAGGGCCAGCAGGACTGCTGAGCATGGCAGCCCTTATCCATAAAAGGAAATGGGGATCATAGATTTCGGAGCTGGAAGGAACCTCAGAGGTCAGTCAGCTAATACAATCTTCTCATTTTCCAGGTAAAGAAACTGAGACTTAGATTGCGGTACCATCTCCCATAGAAGACCTTTCCTAGCCTTCTTAGTTTAATATCTGAGCCATGGCCCTTTTGAAAATATTTTGTATAACTTTGTTTATTCTTTGCATTTACATGTATGTGTTTGTGTCATATCCCTCCAGCATATAAACTCTTTGAAGGCAGATATTGTCTCATTTTTTCTTTCCCTTCCTAGCATAGTAGCAGAATTTCTTGTACATAATATTGAATTGAACAGAATTGGATTGGATTGGATTGAATTGAATGCGACTTGCCTCAGTTTACATAAGTAGCACCTATCAGCGACAGGCTTCTAACTCAGGTCCTCTGGCTCCCAGCTCCAAATGGTGGATAGACCAAATCCCAGTTGGGTTCTGGAAACCCCTTCTCCTGCTTATTAGGAAGTGGCACTTTAATAATGACCCATATTTATTCCATGTTTTACAGTTAAAAAAGGCTTTCAGTTATGTTAACAGAAAGAGTACAGTACAGCAAAAGAGCCCACTCCATTTGGGGTCAAAGGCCTTGGCTTTCAAACCAGCCTTTGCTCTTTTCCATCTAAATGGTTGACATCAGTCAGTCTCAACTTTTCTAGGTCAAAATGAGTGGAATGGGCTTGGTGGCATGAAGTCCTTCTCAACACTAAATCTCTCACCTTGTGAGCCTATCAACAGTCTTGTGAGAGCTACTGCAATACAATAGGGGCCTTTTATCTGTAGTTTCAGTTATCCCCATCCACCCAGTTTTAGTTACCTTGACCACTAATCAGAGAGGTCTACCTGGTTTCAATTCCTAGCCATCCGAGGAGTGTTCTGCCCCAGGCTACAGTCTCTTCTGCATTCGCTTTCCCTTTTTAAAGGGTTTATGATTTGGGTGTAGAGACCGAGGAGGTCTGAACAGAAGGTAGGAACAAGAAGAAAGAGCCTCTATACATGGAGTCAGGAGGGTGTTCATTCATATCCAGTGTTGTCATCAGTCAGGTCTTGGAATCCATAATGTTATCCTATCCCATACAAGAAGATCTTGAGGCTCTGTGAGGTTAAATGAGTGACCCAGGAATACACAGCTATTAAGTTGATCCCAGGTTCCTGACAGTTGTCAATAGTTCTGGCCTTGCATTATTGGAATGATAATAAGAACCTGGAAAGTGTAAACAGAATGACAGCTAGGATGGTAAAAAATCTTGAGTTTTTTGTCATAGGTGGGTCTGAAAGTTGAAAGACTGGAGATATTTAGTCTGGGGAAACAGGACTAAAGGCATAAGGGAGGTCCTTGAGTATTTGAGCAACTGGCATTGAAGAAGGAATAGATTTATTCAGTTTGGCCCCAAGGAGCACAACTAGGAATACTGGGTAGTAATCATAAAAAATTGGGGCTTAATGTTATGAGAAAGTTTTATATATATGAGAAAGAAAGGTCCTCAAGCAGAGGCTGGATGATCACTTGTTGGGACTTCTTGTAGAAGAGATTCTTTTACAAGTACTCTTTGAAGTAGATTTTAAAAACAGTTTCTAACATTTAAAAAAAATGTTTTAAATTCTCTTTTTCCCTCTCTTCCTGTCCTTCCACTGAGATGGAAAGAAATTGGATATAGATTTTACAGGCTTAATCATATAAAACATTTTTCCACATTAATCCTTTTTAAAAAATAAATCCTTATCTTCCATCTTAGAATTAATACTGTGCATTGGTTCTAAGGCATAAGAGTAGTAAGGACTAGGCATTGAGGATTAAGTAATTGCCCAGGGACACACAGCTCTGAAATGCCTAAGGCCAGATTTGAACCCAGGAACTCCTGTCTCCAGGCCTGGCTCTCAATTCACTGAGCCACCTAGGTCCTCTCCCCTCCCCATATCAATCCTTTTGTGGAAGGAGGCTCAAAAAAAATCAAAGAAAAGGAAAAGATGTTTGCTTTGTCTGGATTCAGACTCCAAAATTAGATGGCTTTTGAAGTGTATGATCCCAACATCCTTGATCAGTCTTCATCTAAAGACTAGTGATGGAAAAACATGAAGTAGCCCATTCTACCTTTGGACAACTCAAATTATTAATAAATTTCCCCACATAGGACCAAAGTTTCCCCTCTTCAGCTTTCACCCCTTATAGCTTTTTCTGTCCTTTGGAGTCAGGCAGAACAACTGTACTCTAACTTTTTTTTTCCCCCCACAGGTTAGTTCTTCAAATACTCAAAGAAAGTTACTGTATCCTGACATTTTGCTCTAAAATCTGTTGGTAGAATCATAAAATCATAGATAGGGAGCTGAAAGGACCTTTAGAGCTCATCTAGGAGCAGCTAACCTGGCCTCAAACACTTCCTAGGTATGGGACCCTGGACAAGTCACTTAACCCCCATTGCTTCACCCTTACTGCATTCCTGCCTTCAAATCAATAAACAGTATTGATTCTTAAGATGAAAGGTAACTATCTGAGAGAGAGAGAGAGAGAGAGAGAGAGAGAGAGAGAGAGAGAGTGTTCATCTAGTCCAGAAGTTCTTAATCTTTTTTTTCTTTTTAAGTTCGTGGGCTCCCTTTTATAGTCAGGTGAAGACTGTGGACTCCTCAGAATCATGACTTTAATTAATTAATTCATAAAAATACATATAATTGTAAAGGAAAGCGGCTATATTAAAATAGTCTTCCATATAATATATATATATATATATATGTATGTAGAGAGAGAAATTTACTGACCCCAGGTTAAAAACTCCATGATTAGTGGAATCTCTTATTTTATATGTAATTTTATATAGAATATGTATATGGAATAAGGGTGTCATCATCTGGATTTGGACATAAGTGTCTCTTAATATGCAGTCCAGCACTATTTCCTCCAAATATCACGATGCCTCTATAAGCAGGCCACTCCAGAACCATCCTCTCTGGAGGCTTCTCCATCCTTCATCCTTCTAGAGCAGGGCTGGGCAACGTATGGCTCTGGAGCCATATCTGGCTCTTTTGAGGGCCAGATATGGCTCTTTCTGCAGGAGCCATAAAGTCCATTTTTTTCAGGCGCTGTTACAGGAGCGGCACTGTGAGCACTGTATGGCTCTCACGAAATTACATTTTAAAAAATGTGGCGGTTTATGGCTCTCACGGCCAAAAAGGTTGCCAACCCCTGCTCTAGAGGCTTCTCTGCCCAGCCTGAATACAGTGTTTCAGACTTGCTCTAAAAGGGCAGGTGGCTAACCCCTTAGCCTTCACTCTGTCTCAGTAAAGGAAGCGGGTCCTAACCAGTTAGAAGGCAACGTTCTCCTACATTTGCAGGTTCCATTCAGTCCAGAGCCCCTCTTCTAGGCTTTGGTCTTCTCCTGGTTTCTTTGCTGCAGGCTGGAATCCTTCCAAAGAGGCTCGGCTCCTTTCCCTACAAGGACAAGTGCCTGAAGGAAGAGATCTGAGCCCTTCATCTCCACGCTGTACTCCCTTTCGCTGGCTTTTATTTTTATGTTTTCGATATGTAAATTAATTACCAGTTTAAGCCATTGGGCTCCGCTCCAGCAGGGCTGGTGACCATGAAGAAAGCAGCCTCCGCCGCCCCACTAGCTCCAGGCTTCAACTGGGGGCCAAGTTGCATGTGCCATTAGCAGGCTTCAGGGGCTCACTAGTCTCTGAACTCAAGTAGGAAGGGTTTTTTCCGAGCTATTATTACAACCATCTAATATCCTCACACCCATTCCCAAACAGCTGCCCTCATTAAGGTCCCCCCTTTCCCTCATTGTTATGCAAATAACCCGCCTGGGGAAGGCCGAAAAGTAACCGAGAGGGGACCCGAGAACATCTCTGATGACCCAGTAGATGTGCAGGGCGGGTGGTCCCTTGATTAATTGGGACGCCTGGCAAAATCTGCACTAGCCCCAGGCCACTCGGAACTTGCTGACGTGACGTCCCATACCCTTCCGAACATTCTCCGGAAATGGGCAGAGACTCCTTTTTGGCACTTTGATCAAATTCTTGGCGAGCCTTTTTTTTTTTTTTTTTTTTTTTTTTGTGGGGGGGAGGGTCTCGGTGTGTTTTGCGGGAAGGAGGTGGGGCTGGGAAGGAGTTACAGCTCTTTCACTCTCCTTAGAAGGTAGAGAGAAGGCGGCTGTCTTACTAGCAGCTTTCCATCGGCTGTCGGAGCAGGTTGGCCCGTACATTTAATAATCTCCGCCTAACCAGTTTCCACCCTCCAGATATGTGCTGGGGAGACGGCATGAATAATTCAGTGAGCAGGAGGTCCTGAACCCACAATTTCTTCTCCTAAAGAGGGAAGCCAGGGGCCTCGGGTACCAAGTTTCCAGTCTATCAGAGCTTAATCTCTCTCTTTCTGAGCTTTGTTACTAAGTGCTGTGTAGGTGGGAAAATCCTTATTACCATGTAATTTGGCTGGAAGCAGACTCCCCAGTACCTGCTTTACTTTGTATTCGAACACACACATGCACAAAAAGATCAAAATCCATTTGATTTCCTAACAATAGCCAATTTAGCTTTAATTATTGTCAAATCCCGATTTTGAAGGAGGAGGGCCCAAGTGACTCCCCTTCTCCCCCCGCGGGCCTCTCCCTCTCCCCATCCCCCATCCCATCCCACCCCACCCCACCTGACGCTCTTATTAGTTATTGCAGCTTCCATAATGAACTTGGAGATAAACAACTGAAAAAAAGTAATTTGTTTTTTGACAATGCTGAACCTTTGAATAGAGGAAAATCACACAGTTGAACACAGAGTGCAGTCCTGTGTGGTAAGTGGTATCCATAGCAACCCATAGATTTTATGCTAAGTCTGGCCTTTAAAAACATTTCACGTTTACCACTGAGAAAAAGATGGCCTTGATTTTAAAATGATACAACAAGTGCCTCCTTGCTGGGGCCTGCTTGCAGCTCTGGGCGGCTGCAAATACAATTAACGGGCAGCTCCTCAGTGCTCGGACTCCGGGCTGGCGACTGCGTGTCATCGTTGACGTAGGCCATCCCGGGGCGGGCTGGAAAATGAAGGAGAAAGTCGGGGGTTCTTCCTGCCGCTGCTGCAGGGGTCGGGCCCTGCTGGGGCTTGGGAGCACGAGCGAAAACAGGGGGCAGAAAATAGAATATTAGGCTCATATCTCCGGCAGGGATCATGGTGACAGGGAAAATATTATTGCCCCGTTTATCTTTCTCAGCTCCAATCAGGCCGGCTTTTTATAACTTGCAATAATGAATGGTGAAATAGCTACCATTCCTGCCCAAGACTCAGGGCCTGGAAGTAGTTTCTGCTCACATTTAGAAACTTGGGCCCCCCAAATGGAATGCAGTTGTTGCCGGGAAGAGATTCTCCTCTTAATGATATTCTTGAGTAAAAGGAAAGAAATGGACCCTCTTTTCAGGAAGACAGAGGAAAAGGCAGAGAGTGACAGAAAAGAGGGAGGTGGGGGGGGGGAAGGAAAAGGAGAAAGAGGGAGGGGAAGGGGAGAGGGAGACAGAGAGGGAGGGAGGAAGAGAAGACGAGAGAGGGAGAGAGAGAGATTTGATTACTGATATATAAGAAAAGAAACTAGAATTGTACATCTCTATATAATAGTTTTTTAAATGGAAGATATTTTAGAGAGTGTCTAGTTCAATCCCTCCCTGTATTTTGTATATGTGGAAACTAAGGTCCAAAGGGGAGGCTAAATAACTTTTCCTAGGTACCTCAAGTAAGTGACAGGGGTTAGGATGTAAACTGAGTTCCCCTCATACCAAGTCAGCTCTCTTTCCTCAGTCCTTTCCTGATATATGAATATGTTCATATAAAATGTACATTTAGTATATATTATATTAATATACATGTATGTGCATCTAACTAACATAAATACATACATAAATAAAACAAAACACATATGTTGAAAAGCTGATTATAAATCCCTTTATAATATATACATATATGTGTATATATATGTATGCATTTAAAATCTTGCCTTCTGTTTTAAAATCAATACTGTGTATTGGTTCTAAGACAGTAGAGCAGTAAGGGCTAGACAATGGGAGTTAAGTGACTTGCCCAGAGTCACACGGGTAGGAGGTCACATTTGAACCCAGTCTCTGAGCCTGACCCTCACTCCACTGACTGAGACTGCTCCCTTGTTAATATATGTATTGTTTTTCAGAGCTCGAGCCTTTCTCTTATTAGCTTAGTAGGGGAATGCCTTTTCTGTACCTGGTCCATTGGGCCAGAAACAGAAGCAGAGAGAGGTGAAACTTGGAGACACAGAGAACCCCCGCTGTGCTCCCTCTGAAAGTATTTTCAGCTGGAGTACATTTGTAATGAGAGAAAAAGCCCTTTTAAAGAAAGGGCAGATCCTCACACAGTATGTTTTGGGACATGATAAAAAAAATTTCAACAGCTCTATCTTCAGAATGTGTTTTTTTTTTCAATAAAAGTTCTTTCTTGAGTCTCTTTTTCCCCCTCTCCACTCACTCTTTAAATGCTTCTCCTTCCTCTGCTCTTCAGTCTGTGCATATCTGTAATAAGTCAGTTCAGTAACAGACCTTATATTAATTTGATTGTATGTAAAACTGGGGCAGAATAACTTTTGAATTTCCCTCTTTATTTCTTTAAATATATAAACTCTATAGACTAGCAATACCAACTATATCCCTAATTAAGAATGATGATGTGGAAAGAAGACTAGACTAGGAATTTAGAGACCTGGTTTCCAGTCCCAACTCTGCCACTAATTAGCTTTGTGGCCTTAGGTAAATCACTTCCCCTTTCTGGGTCTCAGTTGTCTTCAGGTACAAAACAAGGGTATTGGACCAAATTAGAGGTTTTTAATTTGAGGTCCATGAACAAATACATCCTTATTTGCATTATCTTCTAAATGAAATTTAACATATCTTTCAATTATGAATATAGGAAGGCAACATTATTCTGAGAAGGCTTCACCAAATTCTCAAAGGGGTCTATGAGCCACACAAGATGAAGAAGCCTTGCCCTACCCAGATGATCTCTGAAATCTTTTATAACAAATTATAAAACTTCAGGAATATATTTTGATGGGAAGACCAGCAAGACAAGGAATGGGAAAATAGGAATCTCTCTCTCTCTCTCTCTCTCTCTCTCTCTCTCTCTCTCTCTCTCTCTCTCTCTCTCTCTCTCTCTCTCTCTCTCTCACACACACACACACACACACA
>NC_058135.1:120188073-120204934 GCF_016433145.1 Gracilinanus agilis
TCTCTCTCTCTCTCTCTCTCTCTCTCTCTCTCTCTCTCTCTCTCTCTCTCTCTCTCACACACACACACACACACACACACACACAGTTTTTCTGTTTCTGTCACTCTCTGTCTCTATCTGTTTCTCTCTGTCTCTTTCTGTCTCTCTGAGGTCTCTCTGTCTCTGCCAGCATTAAATGTCCATGTTTCATCACATGAGTAAGTATAAGGTTGGGGCTCCAGACCACATGAAGGCTCTCTTCCCAAAGGCTGAAGGAATCCTCCTTTCTAACCATTTTCTCTCAGCAGCACTCCCAGAGTTCAGGGCTCTCCTTGGCTGCTCAATAAGAATGTTGATGGTTTCCCACAATGAAACATAAATCACCCACTCCTAGGTCTTGTTAACTTTTACTTATAAACTGTTCTAATGTAGAACTGTCAGGGTCCCATGAAAATAATGGGCAGTGACAGGTTTAGGATTAAAATCTTCTCAGGTAGTTAGGATGGTGAGTTAGGTTGTAAATTGCTTTTAAGGAGCCCAGGCATGGACTCTAGGCTTTCATATATGCCTGCTACAAACTGACACTGAGGAGGCAGCTGGGACAAGTATATGCTAGTAATTCATCTTAATTATTTGTCAGCAAAGCCATCTTAATAAGAAGTGTCTTTCATTTTGATTAAAATGACCCTCAGTAATCTCCAAAAGGTCCCCTCTGAAAGGCACCATTGAAAGAGGGAAGTTGAGTCTTTCAGTGCTGGGAGTTTAGTGCCTGGAGACAAGAGCTAAATCAGAAAAATGTATCACCTGACTTACAAGAACAGCCAGAACTTTGTAGGCTGTTTATATATGTGTTGAGAGAGCACAGTCTAGCCTACAGATATCCTTGGATTTGGAGTTACAGGATCTGGGTGTGGTCTTAGGCAAGTCACTTAGGTCCTCTGAGTCTATTTGCTCCTTCAGTTCCATTAAATTTAATAAGTATTTACTAAGGCCCTACTATGTGCTAGGGAAAAAACCCAACAACTCTGCCCTCCAGAACATTATATTCTGCGAGAGGACTACAAAATACCAACTTAAGAAAACACCAAATAGGTTCAAAGTATTTTTGGATTATGAGCGACTCTAAAAGGGGAATGGGGCAGGAGTTGGGAGACAGGGAAAGTTCTATTCAGGAGGCCACTCACAGGTTGAACCTTGAAGGGACTAAGTTAAAATGGAGAGAAAGAATATTCCCGGTATGGAAGATGCCCTTCCCCAAGACATAGATATAGGAGATGGAATGTTGTGTTCCATGATAGCAGAGGAGCCACTTTGGCTGGAACAGGAAGAAAGTGAGGGGGAGTAACAGAAAACCAGCTCAGGAAGAGGATTTTAAATGCCAAACATCAGAATCTGTATGTTATCCTAGTGAAAATGGGGAACCACTGAAACCTCTTGAGCAGGGGATAACAGAGTCAGGACTTTGCCAAATATCAATTTGGTGGATATTTGGAGGACGTATTAGAGAGCCAAGATTGGAAGTAGGTAAAATGATGAAGTTGAAGTTTAGAAGTGAGAGACAGAGACAGAGAAAGACAGGGGAGAGAGGGAGAGAAAGAAAGAAAGAGAGAGAGAGAGAGAGAGAGAGAGAGAGAGAGAGAGAGAGAGAGAGAGAGAGAGAGAGAAAATTTGATTCAACATTCCTTCTCTTGCATCCACCAAAGCTTATTCCTGAGCCTTCATAATTTATCAGTAAAGAATTGGGGGCAGCTAGGTGACTCAGTGGATCAAGAGCCAGGCCCAGAGATGGGAAGTCTTGGGTTCAAGTCTGACATCACACACTTCAATGCTTTGTGACCACCCTGGGAAAGTTGCTTCACTCTTATTGCCTAGCCCTTACTGCAGTTCCACCTTGGAACCAATAGAAAGTACTGATTTTTAAGATAGAAGGTAAGGGTTAAAAAAATAAGGGGATAGGACCCAGTGAATCACAGAGTCAGGGATTCTTTACTTTTGTGTGTTATCACGGACTCCTTTGGTCCAGTTGTAAATCCTATGATCTTGTGATTCTTCCTCAGTCAATATCACTTGCCTTAATGGGCTCCAAATTTCTTTTCAGACCATAAAGAACTCAGCATCACACTGGCTGCCCAGTTATACATTTGCCCTGGTTTCATGTCCATCCAATAGGGCTCCTTTCTGTATCTTAGAATACCTAAAATTCAAAAACAATTTGTGCAAGCAGTTTGGGGTCCTCTGTGTGTTTTTCCCCAGTGTAACTATAGATACGACAAACAATTTCCCAGTATTTCTGAGCACCATCTGCTAGGCTTTCATTTACTAAAAAAGACCTAAAGAAGGTCTGTGAAGATCAAGTAATCTGGCGATGTAACATCCAGGCACGTCAGCCCCGCCATATTAGCACATTTGGATCCTATGCAGGAGCCCCAACGCATATTAGTGCTCATTTTGGGCATAATACATCTCCCAGATCTTAGCACTTGACTGACTTAGTACATAAACAAGACTGACACAGACTAATATGATGCAGAGTTTACTCATATGATGCACTTCACACAATAGCAAAGTGATTTTTTGAAAGCATTTGTCATAGGGATTTTAGCAGCTGTGATGTAATGAAATGAAGAGTGGATTGGGAGTCCCAGGACCAGGATTCCTATCCAGGTCTGCCTCTTCCTAACTTTCTCTTTCTGGGGACTCTCATCTGGGAAATACTGGAGTTGGACTTGGTGACCTGTGTTCCCTGTTAGCTCTAAATCAATGATCCTATGCCTTTCTACCTGTCCATACAAATGCTTGAAAGCTATAGAATCATTTGTTTAGAGCTGAATAATGCCTCAGCAGCCATTTCCAGGTAGGAAAAGGCAAGGAAAGAATTCCAATCCTGGTTATAGGATAATCAATTTAGAGCTAGAGGGGCCATTAGAGGACTTCCCATCGAAACTCTTCATTTTACAGATGAGGAAACTGAGGTCCTGAGTTGAAGCGACTTGTCTAAGGTCAAGAGAATAATCCTCAAAGGATGGACTTGATCCCAAAGCTTTTGATTCCAAAGTAGGTGCTCTTTCAAACATATTACACCACAAGATCATTTCTAGGCCCTGGGATTCAATGTCTGGAGGAATGTAAAATAAGTATCTAAGATTCCTAGAGAAGACTACTAGTAATTAAAGATCAGTAGCAGGGAAATAGATCATGTCAAAGGATGAGAGAAGCTGACTGGATGTGGAGTGGTTGTCAGGAATGATAATATAAACAAATCCAATTCACACACAAGTCAGGACATCACTCATCATGATGCCTCAGTCTTCTTTGAAAATGAAGTCAGAGGTATCATTGACCTGTCAGGATATGTCCTTTGAGTTATATTCCCAGGACTGGTGATGGAGTTCTCCTGACTCAGTCTTCTTCATCCAAACATTTTGTGACCAAGGACACCTATTCGTAAGACAATGCAGGTTGAACCAATAAAAAGAAGGGAAGTTAGCTCACTCTTAATTAAATCCATGATGATGACTTTCCCTTTCTTTCCATCTAACTTGCAGATATAGTCTATATGGCTAGGAATAAGGTTGGAGTTAACAGCAGAAATATGGAATGAGTTATAGACTTGGAAGCCAAAGATTGGATGGGATTTGCCTTTTCAACTTAAAGTGTTGTGATCTAGCCAAAATGAAATACTAATGATTACCAGTCTCATCCTGTGCTCAAGACACCCCCACCATCTAGAATGAGCTCCTTCTTCATCTCTGCCAGCTAAAACCCTTCTTTTTCTTCAAGGACTAAAACAGGTGCTACCTTCTCCATAAGGGTTTCCCTGATCCTCAGTAGCCAAAAGAAATTTCTCCCTTCAGTTTTTCCTAGAGTGCTTTGCACACATCTCTCTTTGGTCATTATACACATTCTACTTTACTTTTTTTTCCCATCAGGATTAGGTGCGTATATACCATACCCACTCATGTGCATGGGTGATAAGTCCCTTGAGGGCAAGTATTACTGGGGAGGGGTTTCTGTACATGCTTGAGAAGAAGCTGTGGAATAGTGGATAGGGAGCTGAATTTGGAATGAATCAGACAGAGGTTTAAATCCTGCCACTGGCATATACTGATTGTGTGACCCTGGAAAAGTCATTTAACTCTCAGTGCTCCTAAGCAAGCCTCTAAGACTATAAACTGAAAAGAAAGTACTGTTTGGTATCAGTGAGTTCTCTCACTTGGAATTTCATACATGGATGTAATTACAAATATGGTTCCTTCTCCAAAAAAAAAAAACCACTCTAATAATTTGCATATAGTAGAAAGTTAATGCCTTGGGGGGAAAAGTAATTATCAAAAAAGTTTTGAGACTTGCTCAATAGTACCTAACAGGATAGATACTTAGAGGTCATTCTCACTCCTGATTGTTTAATTTAAAGCCCTTTTGATTTGATTTCCAAGAAAAATGACAACTATGTTCTTGCCAGCCTTTGTTCAGTTGTATTTCATATTTGGCCAGAAATCTATCTTCTCTATATTTTAAGTTGGGGTCCAGGAGTTCAAATTCCATTCTACATATTTCAAGTTGAACACTCAACACGTTAAGAGTTTCTTTTCATGTTTCTTTTTTGTCTGACTTTTGGCTCTTGAAGAGTTAGTCATTTCTTGAGTAAATGTCCAGGACCTCTTTTCCTTTTCCTACTAATCAGTTTTCTCTCTGATGAGCTTGGGAATTTGCTGAGTTTGGCAGTGAAGGAGAAAATACCTCCTAAGATGAGAGAGTTCTGAAGCCCCTCTTTTAAATGGTACTCTTTGATTTTATAGCCAAATTTTAAAACTCACAATGCCGCTCAGCATCAAGAGGACTGGAGTTTATTCCTATGCTTTTTCATCCTTAAGAAAAGAGAGTGTGTGAAGACTTATATGAATGGTCAAAGAGAGAAGAAAGCAGAGCCAAAAGAACAATGTAGACAATAATTGCAATGATGTAACAGAAGACAAAATTGAAAATAATAGAACCCAGAACAAAGGCAATGATCAATACTGACTTGAAATGGCTGATATGTGAATACCTCCTTCTTCCCAGGTAAGAACTGGACACTGTGGGTATGAAATGTTACATTCTCTGCTAGCGTTGAGCAATTATCTATTTTATAGCTCTAATGTAAGAATTTAATATTACTATCATAGAAAAGGAAATCGATAGGTACATGGTAGGTGTGAGCAGGCTAAGACATGACAAATGAGGAACTTTGACAGGTAAGAGTTAAAGATGTCATCAGGGAAATGCTAGGCCATTTATATCATGAGAGCAAAAGGAAACACTGAAAGTCAGCCTACTCCACTGGTACCATTTCAGTGTTGAAAGAGTGTGAGGAAGGTCTCCAGCATTTTATCTGGACCCCTGTGCTGAACTTTGGAGAAGAGATACACCAAGAGGCCAAGAATGGACGAGGCATCATCTGCATTGGAGGGAACATCCACATGAGGAGATCACAGGTTCACCTGAGCATCTGAAAAGAAGAGATGGTACTCTGGAAGGAATTGCCACAAAGTTATTGTAGCAAATATGCAATAATAACAAAAAAAGGAAAGAAAGTGTTCAGACAGCTGTCCAATCTCACTTATCGTTTTACTCTAAACACCAAGCAATCACCCATTTCTGTAGTGCAGTGGGTACTTCCTCAGCTTCTACGATATGCTTTCATCATATAGTTCTTTAGGCAGCTGATGCTTCTGTTGAGGATGTGAGAGGGAATAGTTTGAAAAACTGGCAAGGGAATCACTTCTCTAGACTCCATTTTGGGCTCTGTCAGTAGCATGATTTGTGGTGCAGGACAAAACACTTAACCTCTGTGTCTCCAAAAGGGAATGATGAATACTATCCCATTTCCTCAGCTTAGCTGACAGATGGGAGTCACACACCATTAACTGCTCCGTGCCTCAGTTTCTTTGCAGCTGGGATAATGCCATTTCATAATAGGGGAGGCAGGTTGCATGATGTTTGCATAGGCTCAATACACACAACAATAAAATGCGATCGACGTGTCACCCGAGCCAACTCCAGATAGAACTTTGGAAGCCTTGTCTAGTTTGGAGGGCTGGATAGAGTCTCTGGAAGGGAGAGATTATGGCACTGACAGGCGCAGAACCACAGTGTGGAAAGAAACCTTTGGAGGAAATAGTAGTAGTGGTGGTGGTAGTGGTGGTGGTGGTAGTTATCAAATCCTTCATTAGCCAAGGACCACAGGCAAATATTTAACTTCCATGGATGAGAATACTAATCTATAAAATATAAATGTGCAGTGAACCACTTATTTCCAAGATATAGGGAAATCTGTTGATGAAATATCCTCTACAAATGTACGTTATAGTCTTAGCAAGTTGCCTAGCATACTGAGAATTTAAATGACTTGAGTAGGGTCACACAGTCAGCATCAGAGAAAGAACTTGAACTCAGATCTTGCTGGCCTCAACATGACCATCTTAGCTACTATATCACATGGTTCCTCATTCTTAGTGTGCCAAATAGGGATAGTGCCACCTTTGATACCTAAGTCCTGAAGTTGTTATAAGGCTCAAATGAGATAATACATAGAAAGTGTTTTGTAAACTTTATCTGCCAATGGTTTGATTTCCAATACCCTCAACATCTTGGTTGTCCTCTCCTAGAGATACTTTTTAGCTTGTTAAAATGTCCTAAAACTATTGTGTACCAAACTGAATGCTGGGATATTCCAGCTGCTATCAGACCTAGGATTACACTTCCCTCCTCCTAAATCCTTTTTTTTTTTCCTTCTAACTACACCTTGGGATAACATCAGCCCTTTGGGTTCATGTGTCAAATAGCTATTTGATTTTAAGTTTTCAGTCCACTTAAAGCCACTAGATTCAATGTAGAGTTCCAACTCTTATCTAGGTGCGTGTTTTCCTCCCTCCCTCATTCTGTTTTTGTGAAGTTAAATTTTTTAAAGCCAGTTTAAGATTTTACATATTTATGCCTTGGCCCCATTTTCTCTGGGCCAGACTGGTTATAGTATCCCTCACAGTTCCAGGAGTTCCCTGAAGGATTTATAAATGTTTCTGTCATTGGCTAAAGCCCCTATTGGTATTGGATCCCCAATTTATAGGGAGTTAGTGACTAGCATCCCAGTTCATTAATGCTGGTTTTTACTAAGAAATATTTATTTGAAAGATATGGCAAGAGCAAATATACAAACATCCCCCCCCAATGCCTTGGGAACATATTCTTCCCTATACCACCTTGTCTCTATAAAAATAGACTCTAAATTTAGCTCAGGTACTATGTAGCATTGGTCCCACCAAGGTCACACCCAGATGCAGCATCAGTGCCAGATGGGCTAGATCTCTTTGGTAGAATTCCAAAGGCCATTCTTTTTAAAAATTGTTGATACTAAGTCTCCCTACTTTTCCCAGACTAGAAGTGAGACACAAAGTTTTAACCTGTTCTATTTTGGCAGCCTGATGGTACTCAGTTCCCAGGAGTTCACCATATTGGTGCCAGACTTAGTGTGGAAGGCCAATAGACCTAATCCCACCATAGTTCAGAATTCTCCATCATAAAGGATATGATGGACTCAGCCTCCCCAGCAGCAAGGACTACAGACCTGTACCACAATGCGTGGTCCAAAGAGCACTCCCAAAGGTTGCTCTTTGCTCTCTAAAGCTGGTTGTGAAACTCAGACTAAGGAATGATTCGGCTCTTGGAATGATGGGTCTCTGAAATGACAGGACACCAAGCAGTATTTCTGCACTCACAAGAGTTAAGGGCTCCACTGTCTTTAACAGTTGCAGATTTTCTCAAGAGGACTTGGGCAAAAGAAGCAAAAACTAAAGCTGACAGGCCTTTTTGAATGATTCTGTAGTCAGTCAAAAAGCCCTTCTTCATCACATAGTTGGCCATAAAATTTATGCATCCTCGACAGTCTATTTTCCCAAGGTACTCCCCTTATATGTTAACATGAATCTATAAGACTTAGCTGCCCAGCATCCTCCATGTGGGGATACCATCTGAGCCCCATTGGGCATGCCATGCTCCAGATGCCCATACATACATATATGCCCGCTATATACATTTCACTATAAAATTTCATCTTATTAGATTCAGTCCATTATTCTAGTCTATTTTAAGCTTTTTTTAGATCCTGAGTACACAGAAAGTCACCATCATAAGTTTGGCTACCAGGTGATGGATTTTTTTTTTTAACCACATCCAGGGATGTGTTGGAACCAACTCAAACGGCGACTGATTATTGTTCGGTTTTCAGTGTGAGTGTTTATACCTTGGAACTGGCAAGTACTACAAATCAGGGTTCAATTTACTGTCTTGTTGATTGTCTAGACTTTCAAAAGTGATGGAGAAAATGTTAATAATACAGATCAAACATACGCGTCTTGCTTTTTTCAGAAAGCCAGATGCTAAACATTTAAAAGCATACCCCTAGCTACAGTTATGTGTTAAATATGGGGAGGGTTGGGGTTATCAAGGCAAAGTGTGATACATTGGAAAGGCCAAGACATTGGCATAAGGACACATGGACTTCAGTCCTGATCTAATATTTATACCCTTGTGACCTTAGGCACAAAGCTTTACTCCTCTTTTGGAACCTTGGTTTCCTCATCCATAAAATGTGAAATATTCACATAGTTACTGTCTAACACTCAAGATAGTTGTCAGGAAAGTGCTTTCATGCCTTAAGATACTTTAAAATGTTAGCACTAGAGAACTGTGAGTTATTATTATCATTCCTGGGAGTAAAGGATAAAATCAAAAGGGAAAATGATGAGACATTTTACGTGCTTCACAATTCCGCTTTAGCTAGTGGTGGCAACTACAGGATTGGATTTGGACCTGAAAGATATCAAATCTTTTTTGTGGTCTAGACCACTTTGATAGTCTCATCCAGTCTATGAACCCATTTTTAGAAAAAAATGTTTTTAAAATGCGTCAGATAGAATACATAAGATTACAAAAGAAAACAGTTACATTAAAATAGTTATAAAAATGTTTGTCAAAAACAAGTTCAGGGGCAGTTGGGTGGTCCAGTGGATAGAGAGCAGGGCCTGGAGTCAAAAGACCCAAAAGTTCAAATCTGGCCTCAGACACTTCTCAGCTGTCCCTCAGCAAGTCATTTGACTCCAGTTGCCTCATTCTTACCACTCTACTGCCTTAGAACCCATACTTGATATTCATTCTAAGATAGAAGGAAAGGTTTTAAAATGTTTTAATCAAAAAAAAGCAGCAAACAAACAAGTTCACACACCCTCTGAATGAAGTAGGGGGAAGAGAGTCATTCATATCATGGGGAAACACAACACCACTCCATCTGTAGGGCTGGCTCCAAAGTCTTTCCTCTTCCTTATTCTTGACCTCTGATGGTCAACGAAGAACTAGGGCTGTACTGTGTAGCTTAGTTGTTTCTTTACCAACACAAGGGAATCTTTCAGGGTCTCCTTAAGCTTAAGAGAAGGACTATTCTATCCCTTATATGATATCTCTCATATTTCTAGCTGGTGGTATAAGAATCCTCAGGATAGACATCGTCCTAACCGCATGCTGGGCCATCTGTGGTCAACCTGACTTTTGTCTTACTGCTGGAATTCAGTGCCTCTGAAAGAGAGTGAGGCTGATGACATTGTGCACCTCTGGCTCACTTAAATCCAATTCAGGCACAGGTCAAGGCACCACCCTGTGAAATCATTGGTCTTCTTCTGAAACACAGAACAAACTACAAGATCCCTCTGACTCTGG
Source organism: Gracilinanus agilis (assembly GCF_016433145.1). NCBI lineage: Eukaryota > Metazoa > Chordata > Mammalia > Didelphimorphia > Didelphidae > Gracilinanus > Gracilinanus agilis. The sequence goes on from NC_058135.1 coordinate 120,197,800, forward strand.
TAGCAGGTGCAGATGATTTGTTTATATTGTTCTGTTCCAGAACCGCCCAGTTATGCAGCATCCATGCTATTTTCTACCATGATGCTCATCTTCAAATTATAATAGATTGAATAAATCATTAGAGCTAGGAGATACCTGTTGTAGTTCAAGAGGAAAAAGCTGGTTATTTTCTGGGTGTACTCTATCTTGAAACATACTATCACTACCTTTATGATCCTCCCTCTCCCCTCTTTTTCTGCCTGTCATGCATTCCCTTTGGGAAGTCTGCTACAAACCTTCCATTCTAGAAGCTTCTTTCATCTATGCAAACTTATTGATCGAAGCTTTCTCTGTTCATGACCTCAGATGTGGAAAATCAGTCAGATAGACCTGAACAAGACCTTAACACCTCCCTAGAAAGAATCTGATCAAGTCTGACTTCCCTGATCCATGGTGAGGTGATGGATCCAGGAATCAGACCCATTAAAAACCTAAGAATTGATATAAGATGGATCAAATCCATGGATAAGCTTCTTTCAGATCCATTATGGTCTCTGTCCTATTGCCATGACCTGAAGACCATCAGACTTGAAGTTGTGTTGATGCTCTTTATTGAACTCCTTCCTTATCTTTCCCTCCTTGGCTAGAAGGTGTGAGCTGCTCCATTGCCACATATGGGTTCTGCTCTCATTTTGGAGATGTCAGCTGCCTTCTGAGATGAGAGTGTGTTGCCATGTCCTTCTCGTGTTCCTGCCTTGCTTTCTATGGTTCCAGTCTTGTGCAGCCTTCCCTATAATATACCAAATGAAATATCTGTTCTTTTCAACACTGATTGGCTAGATTGATTTTTCTAGGAACCCCTTTTTTGTCCCCTAGTATCAGACCACCTTCAGATCTAGTCCAATCTCTTCATTTGACAAATGAGGAAAGTAAGACTCAGAAGAAGGAAGCAACTTGCCCAAGGACACACAGTGGTTAAACTGAGATTAGAACTCTGGTCTAGCTTACTCTGAGTTCAGTTCTCTTTCTGCTAACTCATAGAACAGAATTTTACTCAGTCCTGGTTGCTGTAAATAAATATTGCCAATTCACTTCATGATTACAGGATGAAAGACAGGATAAAAAGCCCTATGGGGGAAACTCCTATGTTTACCTATTATTGGGTCAAGTTCTTTGGGGATCTGGGGGAAGCAAACTACCTTCTGGAACTAATATGCTGCCTCCCAGCTCAGTTCACATGGGTGAACAGCTTCTCTCAGGGAGTAGCTTTGGATTCAATGTAGGGTTAGGTGATGAATAAATAGGATAAAGTCACATCTGTTTCATCTGCTATAGTGCTTTATAGGAACTGAAGACCTGAAAATAGGAAAATTGAAGATGATTCAGGAAAGATCATCGAGAAACAAAAAAAGGGAAGCTGTCCCATGTATAGGCTCCACATTTTTTGAGCATTCTCCAGGGGGAAAAAAAACAACTTTATCCAGTGAAAAGTGCTATTTTTTTTTCATCTTGAATTACAAACTGGAGGACTTACAAAAAAAACAGGAATGGATTTGTAGAGTAGATGAAGGATACACAGGGCTATAACTAGGACAGGGTGACAGAGACTTTGCCTCAGGGTGCTGAATTTAGAGGGTGTTTATAGTACTCGCAAGCCCTTTAATGGTGTTGAAACAACAGACCACAGCAATGACCTAGAATAATTAGATGAAATAGGAAAAGCCAGATGGTAGGCTGGTGTGGGAACCTCCCCCATACTACCTTGCCTCCTCCATTTTCAATTTCGGGATTATATCATTCCTTTTGCCACAGGCACAGTTTGTGGTACTTGCTCTACATGTAAACATTCCCAGTTATGGTTCTGTGTCTGGGAAAGAGTACTCTGAGCTCTTTCTGAATTTCCTTCTCTTTTTCCTTTTGGTTTAGGATACACAAAGACTGCTTGGATGCCGGCAACCATCTTCACTGCCATCAATCATATTGAGACTGGTATGCATTGAATCAATAGTTCCCAACTTTTTAAAAAGAAGGAGGGAGTTTATGCAATCCTGCAGAGTAAAGGCAAAACCACTGGCTGCTTGCCTTGTTTGTTCAAAATAGGATTCATGTTTGTAAGCCTCATCACTCTGGAAGTAGGTTTTGCTGGTGTAGGGATGGGGGTAGGGAACTGACAGCTGTAGTCTGCTGACACCTAATTCTCCCATATTATCTGCCTCAAGCCATAGTTCACCTGAAATGGGGATTGATCAAGGATGATATTGATGGGGCTGGGTATTATATCATTGCTTACCGTTTCTTTCCTCCAGGAAGAGTTGAAAGAGGAGGGAGTTATAAAAGGCCAGGCATTTATCATTTAAGACAATTTCCTACCCAATGTGATATTGATACCCATTTGGAGAAAGGAAAGTTTTCTGCCAAAGCTGTAGCTCCACACCTCTGGGTCCTGAAACAGAAGGCTATCCAGGCAGAAACACTATGCGTAATAGCCCCCATTAAGCAGCAATCTCCTGTTTATCGTCTCGCCTGTGGGAAAGAAGCAAATTCTGGGTATCAGATTTTCCCCACCCTTTTGCTTTCCAGTGGGGTAAAAAATGGCTCATTTCTTTTCATCAGAGCTAAGCTAGGGTGGGGCAGAAACCACTCTCCTGGGTCTATGCCTTATAATTTTAATACCCCCAGAACCGTGGTCCACTGGTGCAGTCCCACACATTTCTACAAGGAGAGATATCAAACCTGCCCTTCACGGACCAGGGATAGTTAAGTGGAAGAGAGATAAAAAGATATGATATAAATGATCAAAGTAATAAAAGGAGCTGCTCAATTGGCTCCATGGAGATACAGACGGGGGAGGAACCTAGTAGTTAAAGAGTATGTGCCTGTCTCTGATGCCACAGTCAACCTAATGCCTATGTCACCCTAACCCTCTGGGCCCTGATCCAGGATTCAGGCTGGGAAATTAACTTTACTGAAGGCTCCCACCCACCCTCTCTTTCAAGGGAAGGCTGTTTGTGCTCATGTTGCGAATCTCAATTCATATTTCTGTTTGAGGCAATAGGATTGGTGATACTTACACACTGCAGGTAGTCTAGCTTCTGTCTTCATTTTCCAGGTGATCATTATAAACTAACTTGAAAGTCAACTTATTAAAGACCGATGAACAATTTGATGGACAAACGAGTGCCATCATGGTGCTCAGATGAAGGCGACTGATTGCCCTTCATTTGTCGTTGACCAGTTGTTTCAGTAGTATTCAACTCTTTATGATCCTATTTGGGATTTTTCTTGACAAAGATGTAGACCAGTTTGATATTTCCTTCTCTATCTCATTTTATAGATAAGGAAACTAAGGCAAACAGGGTTAAGTGACTTGGTCAGGGCCACATAGCTAGTGAGGTCAGATTCAAACTCAAGTCTTCATGACTCCAGGTTTGGCAGCTCTATCAACTCTGCTGCCTACCATCCCAGCTTCTTTCATATCTCAGCTCAAATTCAACCTTCTAAAAGAGAACTTTCCCATTCCTCCCTCAACATTAGTCCTTTCTTTCCAAAGTTACCTCCAATTTGTTCTGTATGCATCTTGTATTTTTGCTTCTTAAAACATATATTTTTCCTCATTACATATAAAAACAAAATTTTAACATTTTTTTTAAGTTTTGAGTTTCACATTCTCTCTCCTTTTCTGACCCTCCCTCCCTCCCTTCCTGCCCTCTCCCCTCTCTGAGATGGTAGACAAGCTGATATAGATTTTACATGATGCCTCTTGTGGTTTACATAATTATTCACATGCTCTCTTCCCTACTCGAATGTGAGCTCTTTGAGGACAAAGTCTATTTTTGCCATTCTGCTCTCCTAACACAGTGCCTGGCCCAAAGGAAGTGCCAAATGACCAATAATTGACTTAACTTGTTGACTTGAGTAAAGCTGAATCACAGAATCCCAAGCCACCTATCTCATTCCCCACTTAGACCAACTCATACCACAAAAAGCATCTTAGTGACAATATCCTAGAAAAATAATCTTTAGTCTTACCTGGAAAATCTCTGATGAGGGGAAACTCACTCCATTTGGAGGCAGTGATTTCACTTTTGAGAAATTCTGATTATTACCAAGTTTTTCCACTCATGTCAGGTGCCTATTTGTTACTTTGCAACTTCCACCCATTTCTTTCTAGTCCAGCCCTAAACTAAAACGTTTAATTCCTCTTCTATGAGACATGGTATTAGTCACTTTCCTGTACTGGTCCCAGTGTGATCCTGAAGAGCATGCCAGAAACATAAAGCTTGATCTCCTCTAGATGGACCCTTAGAAAATCCAGTTTTTCATCCAGAAAGGGCAGCCCATATTCAGTCACCATGGCTCTCATGACCCATTTTGAATTTGTATCATCTAAATTAGCTGGAGGTTTGCTCAAACTTCTCTGCCTAATAGAAAGAAGTATTTCTAACTCAAATTAAATTACATAAGTATTTATTTGTTGTTGATGGTGCAATTAGTTTTAGAGGGAAATGAAAAGAAGTACAAGTCACAGTCCCTACACTCAAGAAGAGCAAGCTAACTGGGCAGCTAAAACATACACATGGGAAGCAAACAAGTAGAAATGGGATATAGTGAGTAGTGAAGAGACTTAAGGGTGGACTTGAGTAGACAGAGAGCTGGGAGGTTTCTTTAGGTGGAATGTAAGCTCAGTATAAATGAGTTTTATGATTGGATAGACAAAAACATAAATACAACCTCAGGCTGCATTGAGAGATATAATTTCCAGGACTAAGGAGGTAAGAAGTCCTATTGCAATTGGTCCAGATGACAGATCACATCTGGAATATTAGATTCAGTTCTAGGCATCACAGTTTAGGAAGAAAATTGGTATATCTGGAGGAGAACTTATTGACAAGGGCCTAGAGGATATGCCACACCATGATGAGACTTGACAAATGGGTTGATATAGACATAGAGGGAAGGCTCCTTTATTTTTTTCCTCTTCTTCAAAAAATTATTTAATTAATTATATTAGAATATTTTTCCATGGTTACATGATTCATGTTTTTCCCTCCCCACTCCTGGAGCCAACAAGCAGTTCCACTGTCTTTTATATGTATCATTGTTCAAAACCTACTTCTATATTATTAATATTTTCAGTAGAGGGATCATCTAAAGTCAACATTCCCAATCATATTCCCATTGAACCATGTGATCAGTCATAAGTTTTTCTTCTGTTTTTCTACTCCCACAGTTCTTTTTCTGGACGTGGATAGTGTTTTTTCTCATAAGTCCCTCAGAATTGCTGAGCATTGCATTGCTGCTAGTAGAGAAGTCCATTACATTTGATTGTGCCACCATGTATCAGTCTCTGTGTACAATGTTCTCCTGCTTCTACTTGGAAGGCTCCTTTAGGTGGACTGCAAACTCAATATTAATCAATTTTGTGATCTGCTAGTCAAAAAAGTCAATACAACCTCAGGCCGCATTGTAATCTGTTGAAGGGGTTGGGGTGTTTAGACTTGAAAAAAGAAAACTAGAGGGAATACATAAGAGGTTCTTCAAGAATATGAAAAGTTGCCACATGAAAGACAAATCAGACTCATCTTCTTTGAACCATGAGGGCAGAGTTGGAGCAATGGGTAGAAGTTGCAAAAAAGGCAAATTTAGGCTTGATTTAGTGAAAAATCTTCTGGCTCTTTCTAGAGTCTCAGAAGGTACTGGGTTGCCCCTTAGTAGAAGTCTTCAATAAAAGGCCAGATGACAGCTTCTTTGGTTTGTTGTAACTTTCTAAATGCTTTTCTGGTTTAGGTTAGAAGTCTGGTGCTTTTCTGAGTATAGGTTGGATTAGACAGCTTCTGATGTCTCCCCCTACTCTGAAATTTTGTAATTCTTTGATTCGAGTTTGAATGGACAAAGGAAAAGGAAGAGAAATGAGTTGAATGTATGGGTGGAATAGGACAAAAACCTTTTGGACTGGAGGATTCATCTTGAGGCTTAATTGGAGATAAGTCCACTAACATTATGTTAGTGGCACCTCATTGGAGTTCAGAGGTCACCCTGGGCCCTGGAATGCTCTGCCAGCAGAGAATAAGCTCTGGCAGATCTAAGCAAACTCAAAAGGCTGATAATGGTCCATTAGTTTGTTGCCTGGGGACCAAATTAGCTAAATTCAGAAAGGCTCATCACCCAATTTTTTTCCAGCCAAAGTATAGAAGACTATCACTAAGTTCAAAAGGCTTTGCAATCTTCACTTCTACAATGGTGAGCTACACTAAGAGAAAATGGATTCTTGAGGTTTTGAAATAAATAAGAATTGAATGGGAAAGAGTCTAATAGAACATTTGCCAGCACATTCCTGCATTGCTCTAAAAGTTTACTTGAGCTCAACAAGAATGTAATAGAAGACTCAAGGAATGAAATCACCTTCAGACTGGAGATCTAATGACTATAGGTTAATAATAATTATAATAACTGGCATTTATATAGTGCTTTAAGGTTTGCAAAGTGCTTTGCATACACTGTCTCATTTGATATTCATATTACCCTTGTATTTAGCTATTGTTCAAGAATAAACCAATGCCTGAAGAATTGTCTCATTTTCATTGTAAAACATAATACAAAATAATACTGTAATAGGTATACTCATTACCTATGATATTATTTATCAAGAAATAGAGTTATTTATTCAAAGGTGTGTTCATTTTACAACAGTTCTTTCTCTGGAGGTGGGTAGTATTCTTTGTCATAAGTCCCTCAGAATTTTCCTGGATTATGCCAGTAATAGCTAAGTCTATCACAGTTAAGCATTCCACAATATTGCTGTTTCTGTGTACAATGTTTTCCTGGTTCTGCTTATTTCACTCTGTGTCAGTTTATGTAGGTCTTTTCAACTTTTTCTGAAATCATCCTATTTGTCATTCCTTATAGCACAGTAGTATTCTGTCACCATCATATTTCACAATTACTTCATCCATTCTCCAATTGATGGGAATCCCTTTAATTTCTAATTCTTTGCCACCACAAAAGGTCAGCTATAAATATTTTATACTGGTAAGTCCTTTCTCTCTCTCTCTCTCTCTCTCTCTCTCTCTCTCTCTCTCTCTCTCTCTCGCTCTCTCTCTCTCTCTCCATTTGTTTGCAATGTTTCTATGCCCTATTACATGGTCAATCTTTGGGA
>NC_058135.1:120205245-120254463 GCF_016433145.1 Gracilinanus agilis
GTCCTTTCTCTCTCTCTCTCTCTCTCTCTCTCTCTCTCTCTCTCTCTCTCTCTCTCTCTCTCTCTCTCCATTTGTTTGCAATGTTTCTATGCCCTATTACATGGTCAATCTTTGGGAATGTGCCATGTGCAGCTGAAAAGAAGTTGTATTCCTTTTTGTTCCTATTTATTTTTCTCCACATATCTATTAAATCTAATTTTTCTAGGACTTCATTTATCTCTCTTACCTCTTTCTTAGTTATTTTTTGATTTGATTTATCTAGATCTGAAAGAGGAATATTTAGATCTCCCACTATTATGGTTTTACTATCTATTTCCTTCTTGAGATCTGCCAGTTTCTCCTTTATGAATCTGGTTGCTATGCCATTTGGTGCATATATATTGAGCAATGTTATTTCCTCATTGTCTATACTGCCTTTAATCAGGATGTAATGACCTTCCCTGTCTTTTTTAATCATATCTATTTTTACTTTGGCTTTGTCAGAAATCATAATTGCCACTCCTGCCTTCTTTTTCTCATTTGAGGCCCAAAAGATTTTGCCCAAGCCCTTTCCCTTAAACCTGTGTATGTCCATCCACCTCATATGTGTTTCTTGTAGACAACATATGGTAGGATTTTGGTTTCTAATCCACTTTGCTATTTGCTTCCTTTTTATGGGTGAGTTCGTCCCATTCACATTCAGAGTTATAATTATCAGTTGTGTATTAGCCGACATTTTGGTATCCTCTCCTAGTTCTACCCCTTCTTCTTAACTATTTCCTTTTAAACCAGTGGTGTTTGCTTTATGCCAGTAACCCTTGTCCCCTCCCTTGATTTACTTCCCTTTCTACTCCCTCCCTTATTATTCCACTCCTTTTATTTTTAAGGCCTAATCAATTCCCTCCCCCTTCTTCTCCCCTCCCTTTTTTGACCTCCCCACTTCCCTGCTCCCCTTTGTTTATCCCTTTTGACTTTCTCAGTAGGGTTAGATAGAGTTTTATATCCCAATGGGTAAAGCTACTCTTCTCTCTCAGGGTTAATTACACTGAGAGTAAGGTTTAAATATTACCTCTTAATGCTCTCTTCCTCTCCTTCTTATAATAGTATTCATCCCTTCCCCTTCCCATGCCCTCTTTGTGTGTAATATAATATCCTATTTTTCTTATTCATTCAAGTTTCTCTTGGTGTCCTCTACTATTCACCTCCCTCTTTCCCACCCCCACATCATCTTAGACCATTTAGTATTCCAACCTCTCCCTATGAATAATTCTTCTAATTACTATAATAGTGAATACAGTTCGTTACAGAGAATTATACTTAACATTTCTCCACATAGGAATACCAATAATTAGTTCATATTGAAGCCCTTAAAGAGGCAAATTTAAAAAATAGGAGGTTTCTTTCTTTCCCCTCTGTTTCTTATTTACATTTTCATGTTTCTCTTGATTTTTGTGGTTAGATTCGAACTTTCCATTTAGTCCTGGTCTTTTCTGTGCAAATACTTGGAAATCTTCTATCTTGTTGAATGCCCAAACTTTCCCTTGGAAGTATATGGTTAGTTTTGAAGGGTAGGTGATCCTTGGTTGTAGACCCAGTTCTTTTGCCTTTCTGAATATCATATTCCAATTCTTGCAGTCTTGTAGTGTGGAAGCTGCCAGATCCTGTGTGATCCTGATTGGTGCTACTTGATATCTGAATTGTCTCTTTCTGGCTTCTTGTAAATTTTTTTTCTTTTATTTGGAAGCTCTTGAATTTGGCTCTTATATTCCTGGGGGTTTTATTTTCTGGGTCTAGTGTAGAGGGTGATCTATGGATCCTTTCAATGTCTATATTGCCCTCTTCTTGTAGAAATTCAGGGCAATTTTGCTGAATAATTTCTTTTAGTATGGAGTCCAAATTTCTATTAATTTCTGATTTTTCAGGGAGACCAATGATTCTCAGATTGTCTCTTCTAGGTCTGTTTTCTTGGTCTGTCACTTTCTCATTGAGATATTTCATGCTTCCTTCTATTTTATCAGTCTTTTGACTTTGTTTTATTTGTTCTTGCTGTCTTGAGATCATTAACTTCTAATTACTCAATTCTAGCCTTTAGGGACTGGTTTTCCTTTTCAATCTGGCCATTTCTGGTGTTCAATTTGCTTATCAGTTCATTTGATTTCTGAGCCTCACTTTCCAATTGCAAAATTCTGCCTTTTAAACTGTTGTTTTCTTGCCAGATTTTGGTTTCCAATTTGCTTACCATTTCATTTGATTTTGGGGCATATTTCTCCATTGGGAGTTTCTGTCTTCTAACCTGTTTATTTCCCTTTGAGCTATTTCCCACTTCTCTCGCCAAATCTCTTCCATCTTTCTCATCATCTCAGATTTGAACTCTTCAATAACTTGTGGCAAGTTTTCATTATTTTGGGAAGGTTTGGATATGATTACTTGTTTGTTCTCCTCTGCTGTTTGCTTTATTGTCTGGATTTTATCTGTGTAAAAGTTGTAGAGTGTTACAGATTTCTTCTTGATGATCTTTCCCTTTTGGGGTTCTTGTCCCTGGCTTGCCATTGTTAGCCCTGTGCCCTCTCAGGTTTATCCTCACACTCGGGGTCTGTCTGTGCTCTTTAGGCTCCTGAGGTCTCAGGTCTAGTTGTTCTCTGGGTCAAGCCTCCTGGTGGTCTCCTTTTTGTTCCTCTGCCCGAGAATCCTTTAACAGTCTCAGGGTGCTGCTTCCACAGTTGTGAACCCTGGATCCCCACTCAAGGTCCGAGCCTGCACTCAGGATCCAAGTCCTCGCCTGCACTCAGGATCCGTGTCTGGGCTTGATTCCACGCCCACACTCGTGCCTGCACTCAGGGTCTACTTTCAAAGTTCGCGCCCGTTCTTTAGCCTCTTGGGGTCTTAAGTCTTGCTGCTTTCAGGAGTAGTCTTTGGTGACCCCAGGTAGCTTCCAAGGACTTAATGCATGCCCCAAACTTGGTCTAACTCTTGTGCACTGGCTTTGGCACTGTAGGTGGTGTGGGGTGGGGGAGGGGGTTGCTCAGCTTGCATTTTAGTGAGAGCTATTTCACCCCTTTATAACATGGAAATGCCCCGATTCCATGTACCTCCAATGCTGTGCCCTGTTGTGGGGTCCCTTTGTTCATCTGGATTTGTTTTTACATCTTATAATGATTTGTCTCTTGTTTGGTCATAAATTAGAAGCAGATATAAATAGGCTGGTTCATTCTTTCTTTCTCTGAGAAGAGCAGAGTGACCAAACTTCTGGCCTCAACTTTCTGCTTCCTCACCCATTAGGAAATAGTCTTCCCTGGAGAAGAGTGAGGAGAGAAGAATTTAGAGATATCTAGTCTTCCTTTCTTTGAGCTATATAATGACATTCATAATTGATGTGAAGAGATCCTGGATTATGGCAATGACACCTGAACTGAAAGGAAAGGACAAGGTGGAGAGATATCATAAAGGAATATTTCCATGGAGTTAGTAACATTGATTAAGATGCCTTAGAGTAGAGGAAGAAGGAGGGAACCTTAGAGGTTCCTTAGAGGAGAGGAAGGAACCAAGAGACCAGTGATATTATTGACAGAAATTGGGAAATTTAGAGAGAGCTGGTTTGAAGGCAGCATGGAGATGATGATCTTAGTTAGCTTTGTTTGAGCTGGCAATGGGAGGTCCAAACAGAAATGTCTAGGAACTATGGGATTTAAACTCAACTGAAAGGTCAAGGTTAGAAATAAAGATTCTGGTGTTATCAACATAGAACATCAAGATGAGAGTTGAAGGTGTGAGAATGTATGGTTCTTCAAAGAAAAGAATATGAAAAGAGAAGAAATGAGGACCAAAGAGCTCAGAGTTGAGAAGCAGAAAAGGGAAAGAGCATTCAAAAAAATAGAAAGAGCAGTCAGAGAGGGAGGAGAACCAGAACAGAGTTATTTCGTAGCCTATAAGGAAGGGTACAATTTCCTGGAGAGGGTAGCCACTCTGGAATGTTTGTTATAGTTTAATTATTTCAGTACCTTCATGACCCATTTTGAATTTTCTTTACAAAGATACTAGATACATTTCCTTCTCCATCTCATGTTTCACATGAAGAAACTGAGACAAAGGGGTTAAGTGACTTTCCCAGGGTCACACAGATTTGAATTCAGTGTTTTTCTCTATGCCTAGAGTTCTATCCAGCACCATCTAACTGCCCTAGGGATATTACAAATAGCACAAAGGTCACTGAGAATATATGAGAAAGAGCATTTGGAGTGAGTAAAAAAGAGATTATTGACCTTTGAATTTTCCATTTTGGTGTAGTGTTAGGTACTTATAGCAGAATGTAAGGGGTTCAGGAGAGAATGGACAATAAAAAAATAAGGTCAGGGAACAATCATTTCTTCAAGAAATTTGACAGTGAAAGCAACATGAGAAATAAGACTATAACTAAGCTAATAAGTTCAAGACTACTTTTTTCAAGAAGAGAACTGAATATATTTGAAAACAGCAGGGAGTTAATGATGTTAGATGGAAGGAGATAATTGTGGATGCAAGTTTTCTCAAGAATTAGGAAGAAATGGGATCTTGGGACAAAAGGTAAAGAGGTCAATATTAGAAAGGATCACTCTGTGAGATTGGGAGTGAGAATGAGGATCAGTGAGGGAACAAGATTGGTCATTGCAAATAATCAGAGTTTGGCTACTTTTAACAGTTATCATTGTTTATATTACTGTAGTTGTTCTGTTTATTATTCTCATACTACTCACTTTGTCTGAATTCATGTAAGCCTTCCCACATTTCTCTGAATTCCTCATATTCTTATGACTCAATAGTAATAATAGCTAGCATTTATATAGTACTTTAAGGTTCACAAAGAAGATCTCATTTTACAAACATGATCTTATTTGATCCTCACAAGAGCCCTGAGAAGAAGGTGCTTTAATCACTCCCATTTTATACATGAGGAAACTGAGGCAGACAGACATTAAGTACTTTTTCCAGGCTTTTGCAGCAAGTAAATATCCAAGGTTGGATTTGAACTCAGTCTTCCCTCTTCTAGGTCTAATACTCTATCCTTTGCACCATCTAATATTCCATTATATTCAAGAACCACTATATTTTCATTAATTCCTCAGTCAATACACATCCAACTTGCACACAGGTTTTTGCTACTACAAAAAGTACTATTCTGAATATTTTATCAAGGGTAGGAATGCTTGTTAACATTTAGTGCTTCCCCCCCAAAACGATTTTTATTCATTTTGCATGTATTTTTATGTGTATCACTTTACATTAGGGTGTGAGCTCTTTTACAGCAGAGGCTGTTTTTATTTTTGTCTTTTCATTCTCAGCACCTAGAAAAGTTCTTAGTACGTAGTTGGCCTTTAATAAATGCTAATTGAATTGAAATGAAGTGAATTTCTGTCCTGGACCACTTTAGGTTATATCCTAGGCAGTAGGATTGTTGGGTCAAAAGAGTATGAATAGTTTATAGATTTCTTTCACATAATTCCAAATGGATTTCCAAAATAGTCACACCAATTCACAGATCTACCAACAGTGTATTAGTGGTCTTAGCCTTAATTTTCTCAGTGAAGTCGGAGATGAGGCCCTAAGCTGAGAGAAGCGAATAAGAATGAGATGACAAGGAGAGAATAAAGGGTTTAGAACAACTGTGGTAGGGAGCACGCTAGGAAATCAATAAGAGATTAATAAAGGGATTGCTGATTGTGAATCCAGCTGAAGTTGAATTTCTCTTCAAGGAAGACATAAAGACTTGGAAAAGGCCCAGGGAAGAGCAACCCAAATGATCAAGGGGAGAAATGTGATTTCTGTGTAAGGAAGATGAAAAAGGCTAAGACTTTTCAGACTGGAAATAAGAAAAGATTGAGTGGGAATGAGATCAAAGTGCATCAGAACAGGAGGGATATGGAGAGGGTGAATATAGAAGCGATCCACAAATCTTGCAAAACTACAATTAGAAGCAGTGTGGGAAGACTGAAAGAAGTAGTTTTAGGATAAAGGAAAGGGCCTGTTGATACGTATGTAGCAGGTAGGAAAGTTATGCAAAGTTTGAATCTAAGAAATAACTAAAGTTTTAAATACTCCATGCAGTTCAGCAGTTATCCACTGCCTCCTGTGTGCAAGGCAGTGGACTATGCACTGTCAAAGGTAAGGAAGGGAAGAGAACAAGCATTTATTGAGGACCTACTATGTGCCAGGCTCTGTGCTGAGAGTTTTGCACACATTTCCTTATTTCATCCTCACAACAACCCTGGGAAGTAGGGCAAAATAACACAGAAATGAATCAGTCTTTCCTCTCAAAAAGTTTCCTTTTTACCAGGAAAGATACTAGATATGCATAAATAAAAGAAATACACAGACATAATGGTGGAGAATCAATCAGGGGACCCTTGATCAATTGATCCCTAACATCCAGCACAATTGAGAAAATCTTAGAAAAGAAGGGGCAGGTGATTGAGATAACAAGGTGGAAAAGTCTTTAAAGAAGTGTGAAATACAGGTGTGTTAATTGTGGGAAAGATCTAGGATCAAAATCGATGGAAGAAAAGAACAGACAGCTATTGAATGGCAAAGCCTAGACCACACTCCTGGTGGCCCTTTAGAATGCAAGCTGTACTACTTAAGGAGTAAGTTGAGGCATAAGATAGCTTTGAGAAATGTGACCTGGCAGCTGAGAAGAAAGCCAGTCATGGAAGATGAGGCCAGCTCTCTATCAGGGACCAGTCCTTGCCTTTTTCCTTTTCCCTTACTAGACCATAAAGGGGAGGGAATTTCCCCATCCTTTCCACCATCGGCAGGACCTCTTGCCCAGTAGAAGCTATGACAACAAGAAGGGAGTAGAGACAAGAACTGAAAAAGGACCCAGTTCTGATGAGTGTAACCTTTGTGAGTTGAGAAGAGTTCCAAACCTGGCTGTTGGGAGTTGAGCTGTGAAAAACAGGCTTAGGGAAGCCAGGTGAGTGGCCCAGCAAGCAGAGACCCTATACCCAGGGAGGGTAGCATGAGGACCCCACAAGGAAAGGAAAAAACAGAGCTCCTTGCAGTGCCAGAGATGCGCATTGCCTTGTTCACATGTATTCCTTATATAATCTCTTCTATAAATATTGTTTTTTCCATTGTGTCAGACTTTTTCATAACCCCATTTGGGGTTTTCTTGGCAAAGACACTGGAGTGGTTTTCTATTTCCTTCTCCAGCTCATTTTATAAATGAGGAAACTCAGGCAAAAAAGGGTTAAGTGACTTGCTAAGGGTCACACAGCTAGCAAATGTCAGAAGCTGAATTTGAACTCATCTAGATGAGTTCCATCGCACCACATAGCCTCTCTAATAGCGTTCTCTACATGTATGCCTTTGCTTCCCATCAATGCCATATGCAGTTGTTGAGGAGGATATCTTATTACTAATGTTCTCATGATGCCATCTTAATAAGTGCCTTTGCTTTGAACAAATCCTGATTACTAGCTGACTGCCAAAGGTAAATACACTGAATTTGAGGGCAGGGGACAAAGCGAAAATTGCTAACTAGAGTTTCAAGAGCACAAATGCACGGAGAACCTTTGCCCTTAGGTATCTGTTTCCTGAAGCATTAAACCAGTTAGTGTAAATGATGAGGGACAGGTAACCCAGAACGGAAGCTGCACAAAAGAATACAAAGTAATTTCAAGAGAAAGAGAACACTGAGAACTAGAGGGAACACGTAGGCCCCATGAAGGAAGGGTTAACATTTTTAAAAACTAGTTTTAGTGACTCCATTTTGCTTTTATCTACCACTTGGTAAAGCTAAGTTTTAACTGCTTGTAAGTCACTTGATTTTGGAGAAGCCACCAGATTACTCCCCTTCTCCAAAGTCACCCAACTTAAGGAATGTCACAAAGATATCCCTCTCTCTTTCACCTCAGTTTCTCTCCATTCCCTCTAGTAATAAGAGACCAGTTGTCTCGATTCCTATAATCCTGTTTTTCCTGTTTTCCACTCCCTCCAAATTGTATATTAATTCTGTAGAAACCAATGCTCATTTGTCCTTGAGTAGCAAGTCTTGGTTTCAATTTGTTTTAGTATTGCTAAATAACTCAAATGAATGTAACTACTTGATTTCCTTATTCCACTATAACTGAAGTGATACCTGTTAAAGGGAAAAAAATGGGTTTAGACCAATGATGGGCAAACTATGGCCTGCAGGCCAGATGTGGCCCCCTGAAATGTTCTATCCAGCCCTGTGACATTATTCCTAATCTGAAGAATACAATGAGTAGGATACAATACAATGGAATTTGGAAAGAGTTGCCTTAGAAACAGACTGACAGATGAGTATTTCCTTTCCTTTGGCCCCCTCTTTAAAAAGTTTGCCCAGCACTGGTTTAGACAAATTGATGGACTTGCCAGGGAGGCAGAGACTTGGATTTTCATTCATTCATTCCCCCAAACTTTCCCTCTTCAAAACTTTATTATTACAAAGGAAACTTTATTATTACCATTGAGGCCACTGTCATCCTCCTGGTCCTCCAGCCTCATATCCTAGTTGTCAAATCAACTCCTCATTCTTCCCCACCTTTCATATCCAATCACTGTCAAATCTTATTGTTTCTACGTGTAGTGAGCAAAAGATGAAATTAATGAGGAAACATAGGTTTGATCTTCTGAGCATAATGATTTATTAATGGCAATCAATTTATTTTTCCATGTATTAATGGCAATTACCCAACAAATTGGGACCAGGCTCTTCTTCAGCTTAGGGCTGGACCTTGAATAGAGAAGGAGATAGACTTTTAAATACATTAAAAACAATTAATTAAGTGAGGTCAATTAATTAAAAGGAAGCAATATGGCATCTGGTAATCATTTTTAATTGGATAAAAGATTAGGGTCTTTCTGAGTTGGGGGTGGGGCAGAATGAACACATACAATGCCCGGAATTCAGAAAAAGAGGAATCCCATGCCTCCCCAATTCTCTATAAACAATCAAAGATACTTGAAAACAATAATGGATCACTACAGGGCCAGTTTTCATATAAGACATATGAATTGAGATGTACAACTATCAGAAAGCTCCTCATCTCAGTCTTGGGATCCTAGGTCCTTGGTTAAGGGTCTTTATACAGCAGGTACAGGTTATCCAGTTTCCTAGTCACCCAGGACTAGGATCAAACAAGGCAGTGAGGTTTTCTCCCAATTCCTATAACTGAATAAACTTTTTCTCACAAGACAGAATTTGGTCTAGACCCATGACTGAATAGAAAGGCAACTGAGCTAGCTCCAGAATTGAGTCATAAGATAGCAGCAGGATGATTCACTCAGTTTCCACAATTAGTCACTTGCTTGCCTGATCCCCTCAATTCTTTCCATTTTCTCATATACCTTCAAAACATCTCCTGTGTGTGTCCCCCTTTCTCCAAACTCATTCAGCCATCACCCCAGGTCCTGTCCTTACCACCTCTCACCATTCTATCTCAATAGCTTTCTATTTGGTCTCTGTGCCCCGAGTCTCTCTCTATTCAACCAATCCTTCACTTTATATCTAAGGTATTTTTTCTAAAGCATAGGTCTTACCATGCTACCCCACCTCCCTCACTAAGTTTCAAGATCAAATAGAAACACCTCTGCCATTTAAACCTTACTTCTTCCTACAGTTCTAGTTTTCTTATGCTTTTCCTTCCTTCTACACATTCTATAATTCAGCATCACTGACATCACATTCTCTGCCTTGGCACTGGCAGTCCCCCATGCCTGGAAAACATTCCCTCCTCACTTCAATTTCTCAGCTTCCCTGGCTTCCTTCAAGGCTCAGCTCAAATCTTCTCTATCTTTACAAGCTGCTAGTATCATCTTCTCTTCTGAGAATGTTTTCATCCACTCTGTATATATCTTTTAGTTAGCTGGTTATTTACACATTCTCACTCCCAGTTGACCAACTATTACTTCTGACATTATATTTACAACCCTACATTCGCATTTCCTGCTGATTTTACTATTTATTTCTTAAATTAGAACTCATCTCCATTTCAATTGAAACAGATTTTACTGCATTCAAATTCAGATAAATTTAATTCCTTCTATGCTAGTGGAGATCCTTTGGAATGTAAGTTCTTTGAGGCCAAGTATTGTTTTTGTCTTCCTTTGGATCCCCAAAGTTCCAGCCATAGAGTCAGTACTGAGTAAATGCTTGTTGTCTGATTGAGCAACCACCACAAGCAAGGACTATGCTAGACACTTAATGTGGCCACTGATTTTCTGGGTGACCACTAGAAAGTTACTCTCTTGACTCTCTGTCTCAGTTTCATCTTCTATAAAATGAAGAGATTGCATTAGATTGTATCTAAGGTCCCCCCTACTCTATGGGCTATGATAATCATATATGCACATATATGCATATATGTTATAAATAATCATATTGTGTATATATACACATGCCAACTATATGTGTGTGTATATGGAGAGGCAGAAAGGGAGAAAGAGAGAGAGAGAGAGAGAGAGAAAGTTATGAAGGAATAGTAGCCCCAATACCTACATAATATCTGACATATAATAGACCTTTGATAAAGGGTTGTTGATTGATTATACATTGGGGGGGCATGCTTAACTATTGAGTGCAGTGCCATGTAGGTTGACATTGTGTATAACCTTGTTCAAAACAGGGCACTATTTCGACAAAAATGAAGCTGAATGGACCATTAGTATAACCAACTATAGCAATTTTTACATTTTTAAGAGGATTATAAGCTTATATTATTATTGAAATTAGTCTAGATCCTTGAGATCTGGCCTACTTATTCTCCATGTGCAGCTTTTGTCTCTGTAGATTGTCTCTCATGTCCAGAATTCTCTTTCTCTTTTACCTCATGGAACCCTTAGTTCCTTTCAAGGCTCTGTTTAAGTGCTAAATACTATGATGCCCTCATTTATTTTTTTTAATTCATTTTTTTATTTTTTAGAAAATCTTTCCATGCTTACATGATTCATTTTCTTTCTCTCCCCCTACCCATAGCTTACATGCATTTCCACTGGGTTTTACATACATCATTAATGAAGACCTATTTCCATATTATTGATAGTTGTACTGGGGTGGTTGTTTTAGAGTCTACATCCTAAATCATATCCAATCATCCCATGTGTTCAAGCAGTTATTTTTCTTCTGTGTTTCTACTCCCACAGTTCTTCTTTTTTAAAATGTTTATTAATATTTATTTTTTAGAAAAGTTAACATGCTTACATAGTTCATGCTCTTACTTTCCCCTTCACCCCCTGACCTCCCCACCCCCCATGGCAATGTGCATTTCCACTGGTTTTAACATGTGTCATTGATCAAGACCTATTTCCAAATCTTTGATAGTTGCATTGGTGTGGTAGTTTTGAGTCTACATCCCTAATCATGTCCACCTCAACCCTCAACCCATGTGTTCAAGTAGTTGTTTTTCTTCTGTGTTTCTACTCCCTCAGTTCTTCTTTTGAATGTGGGTAGCGTTCTTTACCATAAATCCCTCAGAATTGTCCTGGGTCTTTGCATTGCTGCTAGTAGAGAAGTCCATTACATTTGATTGTACCACAGTGTATCAGTCTCTGTCTATAAGGTTCTCCTGGTTCTGCTCCTTTCACTCTGCATCAGTTCCTGGAGGTTGTTTCAGTTCACATGGAATTCCTCCAATTCATTATTCCTTTGAGCACAATAGTATTCCATCACCAGCAGATACCACAATTTGTTCAGCTATCCAATGCCACATTTATTAGAGCTCTTCCCCTCCCCACATTTTTTGTTTTCTTACCTATCTACATTCCCTCCCCTACAGAAGACTATAAACTCCTAGAGGGTAAGAAGTATTTGATTTCTGTCATCTTCAGCACCTATCTCAACGTGTGGCACAAAGTAGGTGGATCAACAAATGTCTATTGTAGAGGTTTGGAATGGACTGAATAGAAATGCATCTAATTAGTAATGCTTTGCAGCTTATTCAAGACCACACAGGGAATAAGGGATAGAAGCAGAAATGAAACTCAGGCTTTTTGGTTCCAAATACAAGTGCTCTTTCTCCCTTTGCTCATGCTTTTGTCCATGGCATGACTTCATGTCTTCCAGACATATGATGATCTTCAAAATGTATCTGTACATTCTGTTTTTCTTCAACTAAATATAAAATATCAATCTTCTTTTGTGGGAATATTTTTGCCTCTGCTCAACCACAAAGAATTAGAAAATGTTCATGATGAAGGCTGGTGCTTAAAATTAAGGAGAAAAGGTAACTTGGGTCCATTGTGTCTCATTCCAGATTTAAGGAATGAGATAATAACTTAAACCATGAGATGGCATTGATCACCACCCTCCTGATCCTATTCAGTGGCATAGATCAGAAGCTTGTGTATGTCCGGCTGGACAGATATGCTGAGCAAATAAAAAGCTCTCTCTGTGGTTGTCAGAGTCAGCATTTTTCTATCAACCCCTCTCTGTAGAGTAGCACCAACTTGTCAGTAGATATATGGAGTTGTGGATTTACTTAAATCAGAATTCGGCTCTTGAGTCTCCACTCACTGGTAAACCTCAACTCTTCTTAGATTGTGTTAGAGTGAGACCGAGTTACATCCTTTACGTATAATGACATTGGCTCTCCACAGAGGCAGACAAACACACTTGGCTACTGCATACATTATTTAGTCTTAATGTAGAATCAATAAGCAAAGAAACAAAATGTAACAACTAGCACACAATACATAATAAAAACAGTAAGTCATCTACCAAAGTACATGAATTCTAGAGAGAAAGAGAATCTATAAATAAATTCTGGAAGCCTCCTCACAGATAGTTCAGAAGCTATTCTAGAGAGAGAGAGAATTCATTTATGAATTCTAGAAGCCTCCTCAACTTACATAGATCAGAAGCTATATTTTATCCCAGATGGTCTAGAATTGGAACAGATAGAATTTATTTAGTTCCCTACAATATAGGGCACCAATCCCAGAAGACTATAGATGTATCCCATAGAAGGGGGCAAAGGAATGCATTCAATCCCACCTCATTTATTCAGCAGAGTGAGGCTTTCAGTGAAGATCCATAAACTTTAGACCTGGTACTCAAGGCACAGGGAATGAACTTGGTATTCAGGAAGATTGAAAGAAGACTGACCCTCTCCTAGGAGGTAATGTTTTCAATCTGAGCTCCAAAGATCTCCAAACTTGGATGTCAATGGTCCCATCTTAGAATAGAGGAAGTGCACTTAGCAGTGGGTTCCATCAAGAAGAAGCCAACTGCTGATTTTGTTCTGGCATCCTAAGTGGCACAGAGGATGGTGCAAGAGGCCTCGATTTAGAAAGTCTTGAATTCTAATCCAGACTTAGTTACTAGTTGTATGACTCTGGGCAAGTCAGTTAGCCTGTGCCAGCCTCAGTTTCCTCAACTGTAAAATAGGGATAGTAACAGCATCTCCCTCCCAGGGTTGTTGTGAAGATCAAATAAGATAATATTTGTAAAGTCCTTAGCAGAGTGCTTGGTACATAGTAGGTGCTCCCTAAATGTTAATTATTATTGTTATCTCTTCAACTTTGCAAGGAGTAACCCTCTACTCTTATCTGTGTCTCAGTATCACTCTCCATACAACAGAGAGGAAGAGGGTTAACAATAAGGAAACACATCATAATAACTGAAATCAATATAATGCTTTACTCATATTATCTCAATTGTCCTTCTTAATGGCGTGTGAGGCAGATCCTTTTGGTGTCATCCACATTTTTTAGTTAAGGATACTGGGATACAGAGAAGCCCAAGCAACTCATCTATACATATAAAACAAGACACAGCTAGTAAGCAAAAGGAGAATTTGAGCCCAAGTCTCCATGATTCCACTAGGCAATGCTGCTGGGAAGAGCTTATCAATGGTCACAGTTCTTTTCAACAAACTTGCTAAATTGTAGCAGGAGGGATCCTGGGACATGGGGCAAATGGCCCTTCTCCTCCCTTCCCAGATAGTGCACAGATGGGTTTCTAATCTAGCTTTCCTTCTGGTATTTGATGTGAAATACAAAGAGCATTTGGGCATCTCTAGGCTATCTTCTGGGGTTTTTCTTTTGCTACCTCTATGCTCTTGACAACAGGACCTTTATTTCTTGAGAGTTCATTTCCTTCAGCTGCTTATTCTCTCCCTGAAGTCCCAATCCTCTTTGGGAAAGCAATTGGTTATTGTGCAGAGGATTGTGAAGTCATATACTGGGGATTATAACTTTATTTGTTGAATGAGGAGCAGTGTCAGGAGAACTCTTAAGCACCAAATACCCAGCTTGGATATAAATGTTCTTAGTGGAGACGAGGAGGAGAAATAACAGGAAAATCTATGCAGCTCTACTTAGGAAGAATTGACTGCTAAGTGGTATTTTATCATAGATTTCAAACAGAAAAGGACTTGAAGGTTATCTTGTCCAACATCCTCATTTTGCAGCTGAGAACCCCGAATCTTAGAAATGTTATGGGACTTGCTCAAGGTCATACAACTTGGAAGTTCCAGAGTGGGGTTATACATCCAGATCCTCTGATTACAGATGGCCAACTCTCTTATATGATGCTGCATCTTGGATCCAGATTCAGGCTGCTGTTTATCACAGGGGGCTTTCGTACTGCTTGCTGTTGTGTCCTTGTCATACATGAATTTCTTTCTATTTCTTATTATCCTTCTTGCATCACAGGCTTTTTTCTCTGTGCACAAAGCAATTCATAGTCAACTTTTTTTTTTGCTTCAATGATGAAAACTAACAAAATGACCCTTCTTTTGATGTTAATGGGAAGGTCCATATTATTGCTGCATTCCAAAATATTTTCTGCAGGAGAACTATCATTTGAGGTTTGCGTAACCAAAAACAAGACATCATCTAGCAGCCTATTGTCTATTGTTAAGTTTTTTCCATATTTAGCCCAACTAGAAACATTTATGAAGCATCTACTGTGTACAAGGCACAAGATAGAGTTTAGCTATACTGAGCCTCTGATAGGAAATAGTGAATAAACCAGGTTCGTATTCAAAGATTTTCTGTCTTGGTAGAACCTAGCTTTGTGCTCTCACAGCCTCTGAGAAACCCAGATCATACCAATACAATAATAGTAACTAACATTTATACAATACTTCAAGATTTGTAAAGTAATCCCAAATGATGCCCCTTCACAACAATGCTGTGAGGTAGGTGCTATTAGGAAGCTGAGGCAGAAAAAAGTTAAGTGTCTTGCCAAGGTCACACAAGCTGGTATGTGTCTGAGACATGATTTGGACTCAAGTCTTCCTATTCCAAATCCATCATTCTACCCACTCCTTATAGGGGATAGATGGCTAGTGATTGGTATCTGAGGGGTAAGTTTAAGAAGCAGGCAAAACTGCTCTTTGTGGTAGTAAAAAAGTGGAAAATGAGGGGGTGTCCCCCAGTTGGGTACTAGCTGAACAAATTGTGGTATAAGATGGTGATGGAATACTATTGTGCTGTAAGGAATGATAATCTGGAGGATTTCTATATGAACTGGGAGAATCTCAATAAACTGATGCAGAGTGAAATGAGCAGAACCAGGAGAATATTGTACACAGAAAGTAAAACATTGAGCTCCTTTTGCTCTGCATCAATTCCTGGGGGTCACATGGAATTCCCCCAGTTCATTATTCCTTTTAGCACAATAGTATTCCATCACCAGCAGATACTACAATTTGTTCAGCCTTTCCCCAATCAAAGGACATTCCCTCATTTTCCAATTTTTTGCCACCACAAAGAGCTCAGCTATAAATATTTTTGTACAAGTCTTTTCCCCTCTGATCTCTTTGGGGTCCAAACGCAGCAATGGGCATGGCTGGATCAAAGGGCAAGTAGTCTTTTAGTGCTCTTTGGGCATAGTTCCAAATTGCCATCCGGAATGGTCGGATTAATTCACAACTCCACCAACAGTGTATTAGTGTCCTAATTTTGCCTCATTCCCTCCAACATTTATCACTTTCCTTTGTCGCCATATTGGCAACAGTCTGCTAGGTGTAAGGTGGTGCCTCAGAGTTGTTTTAATTTACATTTCTCTAATCAGGAGGGATTTAGAACAGAAAGTAAAACATTATGGAATAATCCAATGTAATCAACTTTTCTATTAGTAGCAATGCAACAAGCCAGGTCACCCCTGAAGGACTTATGGGAAAGAATGCTATCCACATTGAAAGAACTATAGAGACTAGAAATGCAAAAGAAGAACATATGACATCACTGATCACAAGTATCTATGGGTATGTGATTTGAGGTTTAGAATTTTAAAAATTGCTCTATAGCAAAAATGAATAATATGGAAATAGGTATTGTAAGGGGGAATGAAAGAAAACAGGATTTTGCAAAATTTCAAAAAGTGGCCAAAGGCAAGAGTTTGCAAAGGAGGGTCTGGTCACACGCACAGAACTTTATGGACCCTATTCTGGAATGGGAGGACTGCTTAAAAGGTGACACACAGAGACCATTGGGTCTGTTGTTCCTGTTTCCCAAGAGGAGCAGAGAGAGAACTTCCCATGGGCTGAACGGTTTTGGCCTAAAGGGAAGTTTACTCACCTGTCCTGAGAGCTGGTGTTCCTGTGTTCTAGAGATCTGAAGATTCATAGATCCTGTTCATCCCTGTCTCCAAATTCCCGTCTCCCTGTGATCCTGTAAGCTCCTGGTTTCCTGAGAGTTTCCCTAACCGTGGATGAGAGAGAATCAGGTCCTGGTGAACCCTCTCTGTTGAAGAAGAGGCTTGCAGCCATCCTGGCCTCTGCCTAAGAGGCTTGAGATCATCAAGATTTCAACCTTTTCTACTCTGATGAACTTTTACCATGACTATCTTTAATTTGAGGGCCAGTTAGCACAGATTAGCTAGTTAGTCTGGGTTTTTAGAGAGATCAGAGTAGTGAAAGTGAAGAACTTGTAGATGGCTTTGTGAGAAGCCCATAGAAAGAAGGGAGGAATATCTTGATTTTAAGACTACGGACCCCTTTTTCCCTGGTCCTCATCCTTCCTCTTTTACTTGGATATAAAATAAGCCTCAGTTACTGTTTTACCAGGTTTTAAGAGAGTCAGATAGCATTTTGCCCTACGAGCTGACACTCAGGCCTACTTAGGCTTGTAGAGCCTAGTCACACCAACAAGTCAAGAAAACTTTCCATCTATATTATCAACATTTATTTCAGTACCAAGTGATAACATTTGTACAACCCAGTGGATTTGCTTGTCGGCTCTGGGAGGAGGTAGGGAAGAGGTGAGGGAGAGAAAATGAATCACGGAAACATGGAAAACTATTTAAAAATGAATTTTTAAAAAAGCAGTGGGCAAAACTGCCATGAAAATTTGAGGAAAGGGACCATCTGGGTGACAGGAAAAGGGGATAGAGAAAGCTTCATGAGGAGGGTGACACCTTCCTGAACCTTAAAGAAAGAGAAAGATTTCAACAGGGAGATGTGAAAAAGGATACTTTGGGGCCGGGAGAATGATGGCCTTGAGAGATGGAACATTTTCAGGAAACAGCTACTCCAGGAGGCCAGCAACTTGTATGGCCCAAACTTGTGTGCAAAGACCAATAATACTGAACGAGGTAGGGAACTGGAGCCAGATGTTGGGAAAGATCCTTAAGGCCAAACAGAGGGTTAGCATTTTCTCATCCAGGTAACAGGGAGTACTTCTTTATGCAGACAGAGGACCAGAGCTATGCATTTTGACAGGAATTCTTAAGACGGGGTCTACAGACCTCCAATTTGGGTGGGGAAAAATATATTTTTATTTTCATTAACCTTGAACTGAAATGTAGCATTTTTTTCAGCTGTAAATTTTTAAAAAGTATTCTAAAAAGGAGTCCATAGGCTTCACATGAATTTCCAAAGGGTCCATAACATAAAAGACTTTAGGAAGATTATTTTGACTACCTAAAAAAAAAAACCTTACCTTCTGTCTTAAAATTAATACTAAGTCTTGGTTCTAAGGGAGAGGAGAGACAAAGGCTAGGCAATTGGGGTTAAGTGATTTACCCAGGGTCACACAACTAGGAAGTGTCTGAGGTCACATATGAACACAGTACCCCCAGTCTCTGGGCCTGGATTTCTATCTGAGCCACCTAGTCCCCCCTTAGACATCTTGAAACTTTATAACTTTTCCCTTTTGTTTGCTATTTTAAACTCATGTTTCTCTTTCCCTACTAACAATAAAAACCCTTAGAAAACTCAAGAGAAAAGTTTTAAATTTATTACAGAGACAGGTGGGTAGGAGAGAAATGGGAATCCTGTGTCCTTTTCAGCAGGAGAGCTGAATAAAAAGAGCCCGTATGGAAGGAAAGGGGTAATGTCAGTGATGTTGGGAGGAGAGTTCACAAGGAGCCTTGGGTTGACATGTGGGAGAAAGTGGGACGTGGGAAATTGGTCAAGGCCTGAGAAGTGTCTCTGAGAGTTCAAGTCAGAGTGGAGATGGGGGGGAATATGGAAAAAGCAATCCAGCACTTAGCAGTGCCTGTAGCATAGTAAGCACCTAATAAATGTTTGGTTGATTAATTGACTGATAGAATGAATGCAAGAGCCCCATTTCCCCCCCAGGAGAACCACACACATGCTTCATCCATGTTTTAGGACACTAACATTCTAGCAAGCCCTTATATATGACATGCATATAAATTATGTTATTAGAATCTAATTTTTTTCCCAGCACTCAATTTTATCATGTAGTAAATTTTATTTATTGAATAAAATTGTCATATCTTAAAGCCATAGTCTTAAAAACGAATCACATTCCAATATAATCATTTTCCCTCCCTCTCCTCTCATTGAAAATGTAATCAAAACCCCACCAGCAATTCTACTACTGATCTTATATACCAAAGAAGTCATGAATAGATAAAAAGATACACATATTAAAATATTAATATCAACATTTTTTGTGGTAGCAAATAATTGAAAATGTTCCCAGGTTATTGTAGAATGAATAAAGAAGGCCTGATATAGGAATTTAATGGAATTATGGATAAATGAATGTGAGAAATTATAAATACAATATATGGATATATGAATGTGAGAAATTATAAATATGAAGAATTTGGAGAAGCAATGGAAAATCCATATGAACTAATTCATGGTAAAAAGAAGCAGAACCAGAAAAATAATTTACACAATGACTACAACAACGTAAATGCAAAAATCACTAAAAGAAAGGTAAACTCAGAGCAACTAAAAACCAGTAGTGGTCTTGGAAAGCAGAGAATGAAACATACCTGCCTTCTCTCATCCTAGAAGCACAGGACTGTGGGGGCAGAATGCTGCATGCGTTGTTGGAAACAGTCTACATATTAGTTACTTTTGTTAAACTATTTTTTTTTTTGGTAACAAGGAAGGGTTCAGTTTTGGCTTAGTGGGGATATCCAAAAATAATTAAGATGTAAAAACCAACCAAAAAAAAAAAAACATCCACAAAAGCATAATTGAAAATAGCAAACCCCGCCTCAATTCCTAACCAATGAATTGAATGCCTCAACCAATCAATAAATAATGTGTCCACTATGTACCAGCCTCCATGCTAGGTGCTAAAAATGCAAAAATCAATGAATTAAACAGTCCTTACTCAGAAGGAATTTACATGATAATGAGGAAGTGTGTGAGACAATAAGAACATATACTACATCCAGAATAAATATAAAGAAAATCAATACAAAGCAGTTTGGTAGTTTGAGAGGGAGGCCACTAATAACATAGGGTGGGAGATATTTGGAAATTGTAATGTAAAAAAGAAATAATTTTTTTAAAGAAAGAGATTGAGCTATGTTTTGAAAGAAAAGGGGAATTTTATGAGGAAGGGATTCATTCCAGGAATGGAGGGCAGTCAGAGACATGGAGACATAGTTAGGAGATAGATTTGTGGGTGTGGGAGAGGAGGCAATGTACAATTATGGTGAGAAGATAGGTTGGAGCTGATTTACAAAGGGCTCAACAGCTAAACAGAGATCACATTTGATCCCAGAGGCAATAGGGAACCACTGAAGTTTATTCAATGGGAAAGTGACTATGGTAAGACCTCCATTCACTAAATGAAAACACTTGCTAGGAGAGTACAAGATGGATTGTAATAGGGAAAGACTTTAGATAGGGAGATCAAATAAGAGGCCATTATAATAACATAGGCTAGAGTTGAATAGTACTAGAGCTAAGGTGGGAGATGTATGAGTAGAGAAAAGTTGAATGATGTGGAGGTAGAAATAACAAGCCTAAACAATCTGCTAGCATATGATTCATTCTATATTTTATTCCCCGACTTCTCCAGCAAGACAAAAATATATTTACTTCTTTTTCCTCTCAGAGCAAGAGTAGTTCATTATAACTGGTCTGTTTGGTAGTATTTTAGTGAATTTTTTTGTTTCTTTCCATTATTATGGGCATTCTGTATATTGTTCTTAGTTCTGCTAACTTTTCTCTGCATCAGTTCATGCAAATTTTCATATGTTTCTCTAAGATCTTCATAATCACTATTTCTTATGGCATAATGATATTCCATCACATTCATATGCCAAAGTTTGATCACCCATTTCCTAAATGATAAGTACCCATTGTTTTTTAGTTTGCTATCATAAAGACTGGTACAGGGTTGTCTTCTTTTTTACATAGTAAATTATAATCTCCTTGAGAACAGAGATAGATTTTATTCATCTTTGTATTTCCCTTAGCACTTAGCATAATACTTTGTATATAGTGAGCACTTAATAAATGTCTGGCAAGAGGCACAGATCCCCTGACATGGAGACTGTAACCCTACCCTAGGGACTGGTTAATGATTTCCTTTCCCTAATATTCCTAATGATATCTGCTTTTACAAAGATCTTCTTGCTTGTGCAAGAAGCAAGAACACTGCTGTTCTCTTTCTGCAAAAGAGTCCCACCCATCACTATGCTATATAATAATAGTATGCTAGATCTGGAGTCAAAGGACCTATGCTCAAGTCCTGGCTTTACTGTTAACCACTTGTGCGATTTTACATCAAATCACTTCATATATCTGGGCCTCTGCTTATCATTTATAAAAGAAGGGGGTTGGATTAGTCAGTCTTTAAGACCCCTTCTAGCTCTATGCTAATATCAGATTCAAATGATCCTTTCTTCCAATATGTGGACTGTCCCCTGCCCAATGAGAATTCCTCCTAAAAAAACAAGAATTAACATTAAACATTAAAAACATTAAACAATGCTGTGTATTGGTTCCAAGGCAGAAGAGCATTAAGGGATAGACAATGGGGGTTAAGTGACTTTCCCAGGGTCATGCACCTAGGAAATTTTGAGGTTCAAATTTGAACCCAGAACCTCAAATCTCTAGACCTAGCTCTTAGTCCACTGAGTCATGTAACTATCTCCAATTCCTCTTTTCTTCAGGAGCTGAAAAGCACCCTAGTATCTCTTTAATTATCTTACTTTAAGTCCTAAAATCTCTCTTGGGACAACTGAGTGGAATTATTCATTTCATTTTCAGCTGTCACCAGCCACATCTGGTGGGTGGACTAATTGATAGAGTCCCTTGGGTCTCCAGTATCCATTCCTTCAGGGCACATCACTCCTTAGGAGGCGGGAGGGGAAGTGCCTCAAGAGATCATATAGTCCAATATGCTACCTTTACAAATGAGGAAACTGAAGCCCCAAAAGATAAAGTCACCTGCCCAAGGTCATACAATTAGAGAAGAGCAGAAAGCTTCCCTCCCTGGCTATAGAATTAAGGAATGTGAATCTGTGCATCACTGGCAAATAGAATCCTCATGAAACGCTAATGAGGTGGGGAGGTGGAAAAACTAGATTTTTTAAATGTTGATTTGCCTACCCTACTGGAGCCTGAGACAACCTCTTCAACTAGCTTTTTCCTTTCTTTTTTAAAAAACCCTTCCTTTCCCTCTCAGAATCAGTATTGTGTATTGGTTCCAAGGCAGAAGAGTGGTAAGGACAGGATGAGGCAATGGGGGTTAAGTGACTTGCACAGGGTCATACAGCTAGGAAGTGTCTGAGGCCAGATTTGAACCCAGGACCCCCTGTCTCTATGCCTGGCTCTCAATCCACTGAGCTGCCCCTAGCTTTTCCTTTCTTAATACTTGAGTGAGAGATGGCGTGGTCTAGTAGATGGAAAGCCAGGTGAATGGGAGTTCAAATGCCAACTATGATACACATTGGCTGTGTGACTCTGGGAAAAACACTGCAACACTTAGTGCCCCCCCCCAAGCAATTCATTAATACTATTAATTAGAGAGTAGAAGTTTCTTTATAGGGAATTCCTTACATCCATGAAATCATAGAGAGCTAGATCCCTGTGCCAATAAAATCATGGTTCTATATAGTGAGAACAATGAAACAGATAGATCTGTGATTTCATCGGTGTAGGGAACTGTCATGAGGAAATGCCTACTCCACAGCCTACAGTGTGAGAGAACATGTGCCTCCATGAATAAATGAGTGAATGAATGAATGAATGAATGAATGAATGAATGAATGAATAAAAAAGCATTTCAGTATTTACAAGGTGCCAATGACACTGAGCTAAGAGTCGAGGAGACAGATATAAGGCAGCCAGACCGTGTTTGCTGTCTGTGAGCTTGTGTTCCAAGAGGAGAAGACAACTCCTACAGGAGAACATTGGGGTGTGGTTGGATGGGGAAGTCAGAAGGAATGGTGATTGGAGCCAGAGGGCAATTGATGGGTATGTCCCTTCCAGGAATAGTACTGATGGACTGCTTATTATTCTTAGAGCCAGAGTGGGAAAGGACTGGGGCTACTTCCACAGTGGCATGGTAGGATGTCCAGGAAGTGGGTCTAGGTCCGAGCATGATGAGATGATGCTCCCCAATCAGACTAATGTGGTTGTTCACTTCATCGATGTAAATGACAGTCCATCCATGCCTGCCCTCTTATTCCATGTGACTCTTCTACACACTGCACAGGGAGTCTCACCTGTGACAAATACTGGCAGTGTGAGCCTAGCATTTAGCCACTCAGTGCCCTCAGGCAATTCTCTAAGTCTTAAATTAACAAAGGAGGAATTTCTTCATGGGGAGCTGTCTATATATGAGGGGGCCTTTTCCACTTCTCTTGGCATTATGTGAATCTCAATGAAGCACGTATGCCATTTATCTGTTATCTTTCCCTGGGGCCACACGACCTACCCACTCACTTTCTTTTCCAGTCCCCAGCCTCTGATGGCATCCTGTTCTTCTCTTGAGGTGGAGGCTTCGAGACCAGAAGACCTGAGTTCAAATCTATCCTGAGATTTACTATATGACCCTGGCCAAGTCACAACTTCTTTATACTTAGCTTCCTCATCTATAAAATGGAGATAATACGAGCACCTAGCTTCCAGGGTTGTTGTGAGAATAAGATGAGATAATATTTCAAAAGTACTAGCACAACATCTGGCATATGGTAGGCACTTAATAAATGCTTCTAAAATGAAATGGAAACTATGAACCTCTTCATTGTAAATGTGGAATAATGGAAATCACACTGAACTTGGAGCCTGAGAACCTGGATTTAAATCTCAGTTCTGCCACTCACTACCTGTGTACCCTCCGGCACTGTTTGAGCCTCAGATGAAATTTCTTCTGTATAAAGCAAGAGGTCAGGCTAGTTGACCTACGAGGTCCCTTTCAGCTCTAGATCCTCCATCCCTAATCATTACAGTCTGAGCAAGTGAATCTAAAACCAAGAGCATTAACTGTAAGTGTCTCATGAGTTCTGAGAATTCGCATTTGTGATGTCACCATCCAATTGCATAACCTTATCCTGGAGTGACTCCTAGGGAGGAAAAACTCTGAGAGCTCAACACTCACTCAAGTGAGGTAAACAAGATTGCCCAGGGTCCATATAGTTCTCTGAAAGACTTAATTTACTCCGCAGAGATGAATGTCATCCTCTCCGAAAATGTCTTGTCTATATTTCTTCATGCCAAGCCCAGGCAAAAGTTGTTTTGCTTCTCTTGCTTTGGTTTCCAAAGAAATGCTCTGGAAAATAAAGAGAGCTTTACCCTGGAACCATGTGACTTTTGATAGAGTCCCCCAATCGCACATCTGATAACTAAAGGATGGACCCAGAAGCCCTTAGGAATATGTAACTCCTACTGATACCCATTTACTCAAGAAGATAATAGTATTTTCATGTGGATAACAGCTGCAAGATTGTACTCAGTAAAAGGTTTATATTTCATCTACATTAAAGCAAATTTCTAACAATTTTCAGCTCTTAGTAGTTATAGTGTATCATTTTATAAAATTGGTAGTTAACGCCCAGGCATCCAGAATCCAAACAACCAGAATGCATAAATAGCTGCATTGTTTTTCCAGCACTCAATGCTGAACAATGACAATTGGTGCTCAGAACAATGTCCCCTATACCTTGTGAGTTCTCCCAGGATACCGTTCAGCTCTCTGAACTAAGACTATATTTAGTACAATTTTACAGAGAAGTATATGTTATTCAGTTGAAATTCTTGGCAAATTGGTGATTTGGGTGTGGTAGTCTAGAAATCCTCTGGGGTCTTTTTTTGGGGAGGAGGGGGAAAGGGGTTAATTCTCTCTGATATCATGTGCTTTTCCTGCTCAAGATACACCCTCTCCTGCTGCCTAACACTTTAATTCTTTTTTCTGGAATTTCTGCATCTGAGAATTTACATATAGAAATTCCCATTCTTCATGTTTGACAGAGAGAGCCATCCTCTGGCCATTCCCCACCTTTGCCTTCCTTTGAAACCAATAAAATGCACATGAGTTATATGTCGTCCCTCTGCATTCAAATCTATGGCATAGGCTACACTAGTGCACTGAGCAGCCCTGCTGTATGCAGTCTAGAACCTAAACATCCCCATATCAAACTAGCAGAAGTAAGAGAGCTTTGGGTAATCTGGTGGTACGCAGTCTAGACTGTATCTTCTAATAAGATCATTAATCCCCTTCCCCTGTGACCTGTAAGTCATGGCAGCTCTGATTATAAGGAAGTTCTTCCATATATGGCTGGAACGTGTCCCCCAGTATTTCTTCCAATATATACCCACAGTATAGCATCCCTTCTACATGTTGTCAGTTTTGCTGTTTGCCTCTTTATAGAAAGACTGACCTTAATGTTTAAGAATGAGGTGTTCAACCTCAAACCTCAGTTCCAACTTTATCGTCCCTATGCTACCTCTAGTAGAGGATTATGGTCACAGGCAACATAGACTTTCAAAGACAAATTTACAGCACTTCCTTTGGGAGCTCCTCCCTTCTGTCACTCAGCCTCACGTTGGCTCCCTAAGAGGAAGGCTTCCTACAGGTTTCAAAGGCAACCTACTCTGTTGATCCATACTCCTAAAACTATGGCCTACGAGCCCCCTACCAGCAAGTTTCTCTTTTGTAGTCAGCCAGGAGATACAATTAGCTCAAAGCAAAGGCATTTTTTTAAGATGGAATGGTAAGAAGAATAGCTACCAAACATTCTCTCCATTCACCTCATACACCCAGGGTATATCCTCCCACTAAAACACAAGAGCACAGTGGTAATGAGGCATACATGTAGAGAACACATGTGGTCAAGGTAACATGCAAGGTCCCAGAGTTCTATATATCAATGAGCCCTCATTTTCTAACCATAGAGTCTTCACACTTGGTTCCAGGGTAGCTCAGCTAAGCTCCTAAGGTCCGTTCATCTTTGAAGATCAACTCTCAACTGTCAGGATAGTTTTCTCTTGAAACCATAATCAAGTCTTTCCCCTGCTGTCCAGAGCTGCCTTCCCATGAATGCTGCTCCTCTCTGTGTCTCTGCTCCATGTTGAATAATTATCAGCTATGGTTCAATCTTTAATTGACAAACTTAAACTGACAAACTCCAGAACTCTTTGAATATCTTTTAAGGGTCACCCAGGGTATGGCCAATCTTTTCCCTAGTAATTTAATTAAGGAACATTTTTTTTAATTCCTAAGGGGATTCAAAGTGAATATATATGTATGTACTTAGATTAATATTTTGTTATCTGTCTTGTACTTTCTATGATACATCACAGGAAGGGGAGGCAGGGATTGGTTAGGGATTAATTTGCTTCTTCTGCATCCTTCTATGCATACAAACGCGCACACCCACACACACACACACACACACACAGAGAGAGAGAGAGAGAGAGAGAGAGAGAGAGAGAGAGAGAGAGAGAGAGAGAGAGAGAGAGAGATACATCTTACACACATTCACATTCACATATCTAAGAACCTATATTGTCCAATTTGGCTTGATTTAGTAATAGCAGTAAAGACAAGCACACACTTGATCATAACACAGCTATACTCAACTCCCCAGAGGCCAAGACCTTGAATACTTCCTTTCCCTGTGATAAATGCAGTTATCAGCTATTCTAACCCTGAAAACATAGTTGGATCTTCATATTCACACCAAAGCTCAAGATTATGATATACTTTGCAATCAAATGGTCAGTGATTAACTCTGGCATTGTGAGGACATGAGTTCAGATAACACTTTTGATGCCAACACCTGAGAGAGTTTTGACAATTCTCTTTACCTCCTTGAGTCCCAGTCTTCTCATCTGTATAGTGGGGTGATCTCTTATAGCTGTGATCTCTCATAGCTCTTGATCTATGATCCCATGACTCCTTCCCTCTAGAATCCAACTTCTCTTTATCACTGAACAATAGATATAATAATTCCTCATAATTTCCCCTCTTTCTTTCTTTTCCCTTTTCCAGTCTATCCCACCATCCAAATATCTGTTAATCAGTGCTTTGATTACTGCTATATTTCTTAGCAAGCCAGGGTTGAGGAGAGAATAAAAGAATAATCTTCTTATCTTTTCTTAAGTCAGAACTCCCTGTCCTTAGAATTTAAATGTTTTTTTTTTTCCTAAATAGCCCAACTGTCTAATTCCTTGTTTACCCTAACATAAAGTGTTCAGTTGCGCTTTTTCCCCCCAGCCTGAAAAATAGTAAAACAGGTAATGCTTTCAAAATCAAAACCCCATTTATGATTGTAGGAAAATATGGCCATAGATTTTGAGCTAATGGAGACTCAGAGGTCATCTAATCAATCTCCTCATTTTATAGTTAGGGAAACTGAGGCTCAAGGAGGTAAAAGACTTACCCAAGGTCACACAAGTAGCAAGATTTAGAGTTGGAATTTAAATCTGAATCTTCTCATTCCAAAGTCAATGTTCTATGCATTTCTTTAAAACCAATATTCTGCTAGTGATTCTGAATGCCTTCAAACCATGAAACACTACAGTATCAGGTGAATTTAAATTACAAATAACCCAAAGGACAATTGAAAGACATATGGTAAGCATAAGCAGGCTGTAGCATGTTGCCAGTGATATCGTGCTTTGTGAGAAGTGGTATTAAAGACATCAACAAGGGCAAATATGACAAGAAAAGGAAGTGAGATGCTCATTTATTGAGAATGAGACAACGGACAGGCACCTTCCCTGGTGCAGGCTGATACCCCATGATGATAAATGAACCAGATAAAGCTTTCATTGCAATGGGCATGGGGGATTTATGAGGAAAAGCAAATGAGATGGCATAGCGTAAGAACAATATTGGAAGGGCTGTGTTCTACATAGGGCAGCTAAGTGGTACAGTGGAGAGAGTGCTGAACTTGGAGTCAGGAAGACTTTGGTTCCTGAGCTCAAATCTGGCTTCAGATGCTTGCTAGTTGTGTGACCCTGGGTAAGTCACTTCATCCTGTTTGCCTCAGTTTCCTCATCTTTAAAATGGCCTATAGAAGGAAATGGCAAACCATTATCTTTGCCAAGAAAATACCAAATGGGATCATGAAGAGTGAGACACAACTGAAAGATCTGAGCAACACAAAAAATATTCTGCACTGGTGGTGAGTATATGCTAGCTGGTGAAATCACTGACCCACCAAGATGCCAAGTCAGTGAGATTACAGAGCATGCCTGGAAAAAGCATTTATGGCCATCAATATTCAAATTGGAGGATTTTGTTATAATGAGATAAAAATACCATCACTGTGAGCCAAGAACTATGTTCTACAACTGTTTTCTTCCCACAACTGGGTTCTGCTTGAGTAAAACCCAATATGGCAAAATCCAAACACTGAAGCGGGTAATGATCAATACTGGACTTTTTGCTTGACAGAAGTATTCACTGAAGGGCTACTTCAGCTTTATTTATTAGAATTTGATTTGTACCCATATTTGGTCTTGGAAGTATAGCCCGATGGTCCTGAATTTCTGATTACCAAGGCTAGAGTTGAAAAGGAACTTGGAAGTCATCTCTTCCAATGTCCTTATTTTACAGAGAAAGCAGAGGCCCAAAGAGAAGAAATGACTTGCATGAGGTCACCCAGGTAGTAAATGACAATTTTCGAATCTGAGCCTTGTGATTCCCAACCCAGCACTCTCCCAGAAGCATGACAAAAAATTGGTTTGCTATTGCATAATGATGTGTAGAAGAATTGAAAAGATTCTGAGTAATAGACTTAGTGAAAAACTGTGAAGGTTTCAACATCAGACTTCCATTGTGCCTGTCTCATCTTGATTTGAGGGAATCTGTCAAGTGTGCCATTATATCTCTTTAGCTTAAACAGAGCAGTGTTTAGCGATTAAGGTAATAGGGTCCAGAGTCAGCCTTGCTGTTTTCCCTTCCCATTTATGCTATTGTTAGAATGTGGCCTACTGAGGTCTTCATTCCAAGTATTCATTTTTGCCATTTGCAAGATATTTTTACTTCTCCTGAGTTGGGGGGGTGAAGGGGAGGGTGGGAAACCTCGTGCATATTTTCTGAGCACCTTGAGCCCTTTAGATGAAAAACATGTTTTACGGCATATACCAAACACAATCATGCATCCGTGGGAGATGAGAATCAGTGGGGGCCTGGGCTGGGTTGGGGGTGTTCTCATTTATTTAATTTTTTAGTTGATGGAGAATTGTCTAGAGAAAGTTCTTTGGGGTTCAATCTTGATTGTTGAAAATCTTTCTTAAATGTAATATTTTCTTTTCCTGCTTTTGTTTGTGTTCTAAATGGGACACAGATGCTTCTTCTTTGAACATGACTGCTTCTTTTCTTCTGTAGCCTGAGTTTGGATTCTAAGCTCTGCCCCTTACTACCTGGCAAACTTGTCCCTGTGGGACTCGGGTGCCTCATCATTACAAAGTCCTCTTAATTCAACCTTCACAATATTTCTCGCCTCTTTCTCCTTTTCCTCCATTCTCCCGACCCCTGCTTTATGAATCCACTCATAATCACTGACTCCACAGACTCCAAATCTTTTGCCTGCTCACCATTCCCCTTCTCTATGCTAACTTTTCCTATAATATCATTTTTCTAACTGTATCCCTAGTGTCTTAGAGTGGCTGCCATATAATAGGTAATTAAATGAGTTTTCATTTATTTTTTTTTCATTCTTTCTACTCCTATGGCTACCATCTTATCCAAGCCCCCATCAATGGTGGCCTGGACTACTATAGTAGTCTTCCAACTGGTCTCCTTTTCTCCCGCTGGTCCCCTCTCCAGTCCCCATCCTCCACACAGCTGCCAAAAGAATATGCCTAATGCCAGGTCTGGAAATGAAACTCCTGACGTGATAGGATGCTTCATTGGTTCCCTATTTTTGATAGCATAGAATAGAAACTACTCAGGCTGGCGCTGAAGACTCTTCAAGACCTGGCTCCACCTTTCTTTCCATCTTTTCCCCCTTATTCCACCTTCCCCTTCTTTATGCATTCTTCATTACAGACAAACTGGACTTCTGCTTGTTCCTCATTTCTCGCTTGCTATTTCCCACTACTATGCATTTATCCTGCATGCCTGGAATGTATCCCACCACCATGTGGAACAGCTGAAAATCTTGCTCTTCCTTTAAATCCCGGTTCTAATGTCAGTCGACTCTTTGCTTGACAGAAGTATTCAGTGAAGGGCTACTTCAGCTTTATTCATAAGAATTTAATTTGTACCCACATTTGGCCTTCATGAAGCCTTCCCTGATCTCCCCCTGACTCCCAGTTGAAAGTAATCTCTGTCTCCTTCCTTAAATTTTCTCATATCACCTTGTCTGCTTCTTTCCCTTCCCATCAAGTAGAATATTTGCACATGTGTGCATGCTCTGTCCTCCCCTGATCCTAGAACAGAAGGCCTTCGAGAGTGGGTTATTCCTCATCCTTGCATTGCTGGTGCTTAGGACTTATACACAGTAGATCCTTAATAAAGGTTTTCTGCTTTCAACTGAATTGAATCCATGGAAGACTGAGGATCTTACAGTGACTCAGAGAGGGAGGCAGCAGAATGGACTGGGGAAAGAACTGCTCTTCGACTTAGAGGAAGGATATTGGATTCCTACTTATTTCCTACCTTATTACCAAATGCCTTCCTATTACTTATTTCCCAAGTGTGACCTTGAGAAAATTGCTTCTCTAGGCCTCAGTTTGCTCATCTCTAAAAGGATGGGGTGGGACTAAATGACCTCTAAGGTCCTTTCTGCTTCTAAATCTAGGCTCATTTTAAACACTAACTATGTTTAGTGCAATACATATGCATATCAGAGATCATGCTAATTTGGGAGAAGTCCTAACCCCCCTTTAGCTTATAGCTCCTTCAAGGTCAAGACTGCATTATTTCTACATCTTTGTGTCCCCCTTGAGGGTAAGCACAGGGCTTCACACAGACCAGCCCCTTCATAAATGTTTGTCAAAATGAATGGGGCAGAATTTGCGATATTCTCAAGACATATCATGGAAGCTTAGAAAGCCTGAATAAGAACCTGGAATTGCCACAACAGGTCAGACCCAGGGTCCAGCTAGCTCTCTATTTTGTCTAATCACATTAGATTTTGGTTGTTCAGTCATGTCTGGCTTTTCATGACATTATTTGAAGTTTTCCTGGCAAAGATACTAGAAATGTTGGCCATTTCTTTCTCTAGGCTATTTCTCCAGTTTGTCATTTATTTCTCCAGACTAAAGATGAGGAGAAACTAAGGTAAACAGGATGAAATGACTTGCTCAGGGTCACACAGCTAGTAAATATCTGAGGCCAGATTTGAACTAGGGAAGAAAAATCTTCCTGACATCAGCCAGGTCCAGCACTCTATCCACTGCACCACTATAAATATGAAAAATAATAAAGGCTGGTATAAACATATATATTAGTATTTTAATTAAAGCCATGCTGATAGATAAAGTTATTAGACCACGTGCTTGTAAGCATTCAAAATTGCCACTCCAGTCATTATTACCTCTTCCTCAGCCTGCTGGCCAAGAGAGAGAGCCTCCCTCCTAACCCAGGAGATTATAAACTCCTCTCTGTGTCGACGTAGGCCTCCCCACGCCTAAAGAACCAGAAACGGAAACCCAAACCCGTTGGACCACGGGAAATGTAGTTTGATACATTTCCCAAATTTCACTTTTACACCACCTACCTCTCCTCTGACAAAGTTATATTATGAGACCTAAAAACTTGTTTTTTCTCATGATTTGCTTCACTCCGCAATATGAAATAGAGCCAAAATTCTCAAGTTTGTTGAAGATTCGAGTTAGTCAGATTTCCTATTTTGCTCTTTCTTCCATTAACTTCTGCCACTGTCTCGACTCTTCTTGATTCCCATTTTCGAAAATGACTCACTTACTTTGATTAAATAAAATATCATGGTCCTTGTTATGATCCAAAAGATCTTTACCCTCTCTTCCATAAGTCTTCTAGAGCTAGCTTATGCTTTCTCTTAAATGTCATTTCTTTAGGCTAAAATAATGGCAGTTCTCTTCAACTTTCTTTTAATAGTCAAATGTCCTAGTCACATTATCAGTTTGATGGTCCTTCAAGAATCCCATAATCTTTGAGAAAATGAGCTATTCAATCAGCATACAACCCCATATTGTGGAATGGCGATAGAATGTCTATTGGTTCATCAGGACTCTGGCTTATGTATCAGAGGGCAATTTAAAATTTTTCTTTTGAAGCATGTGAGGAGCCAGCCCATTTATTTTTTATGCTTAATAAATGTTTATTGATTGATTTATTGATCAACTAGACGTCAGGCCTATGAAGACCAGATACCGAGCTAAGAGAAAATGAGGTATGAACGAAGGTGAAAAAAACATACAACACAAGCTTCAATTGTATTGACCCCAGAAGAATCTCTAACTTGCTCTCTTGAAAATCCCTTTAAAACCAGTTTGTGTTTTTCTCATTTCACTTCACGTCAACTAACATTTAATAAGTGTTTTCCATCTGAATTGTCTTAGGAAGGCTCTGAAGATCATCTGGCAAGATTAGGTACTGGGCAATGAGGTCCTTCTCTTGTTGAATTGCCAAGCATTCAGACTCGACTTTAGAGAGCACAACTAACTCTGATGAGCTAGCCATATTGTTTGAATAACAGGCACAGTTTATGCAGAACTCACACGAGTTCAGTGCTCATATGGAGGATAGCAGAAGCAGTACAAGGACACTCTCAAGGTCTCTCAGAAGGATTTTGGTTTCATGGGAGATGCTGGCCCAAGAACGTCTAGCATGGTGTGCTATGCTCTTAGTATCAAAAAAAAAAAATACTGTGCTCTGTGGGCAAAGCAGAATTGCAGTAGCTTGAAAGAACATGAGATGGGCAACTGTAGAGATATCTTTAACCCAAATGTTCACACGGGCTATTTGTTCACAGCCTGTGGTAGAGAGCCAGCCCATTTAGAGGCAGCCTGGTGCGGCAGAAAGAGTGCTGGATGTAGAGTCAAAGGATTTGATTTTAAATCAGTTCTTTACTAGCTGTGTGACCTTAGGCAAGTAATTTAACCTCTTTTGGCCTCGGTTCTCTCATTTGTGTAAGAGATTGATTGTCACCCTCCAGTAAGACTTTGGCAAAAGTTGAGGTCTGTGGGGATTAAAAGACTGCAAAGACCTGCAAAGTAAAAGGGGAAAGCCTTCAGATGAAAAATAGACATTCCTTATCCTAGAAAGGGCAGGAGACACGAATATCTTAAATGCACATAAAGAAGCCAGCAAGATAATTAATGTACCTACTGGGCAATGACTTCATTGATACATTTGTCCCTGGCCCATCATCTCCATTAGGCCCAGAAGATCTCCGAAGAAGCATGAAAGAGCTGAAAATGACTAGTGACCCCTGAGCTTATGGAAGGAAGGGCCTTACTTAAGAGCAGGAGCAATTTGCCTGAAAAGTAGAGGTCATTGGTTTAATACAAAGAACTCTGGTAGCCCTCCAGCTGAGGAATGTAGAGTGCCTCCTCCTCCAGCAGGTGGCTGAAGGTAGAAGATTGAAGCTGCTCACTGAGGAGGGAAACTGGGGAACCAATGGATTGATCTGGCCAGCAGATTCCTTCTACCTTGGGAGAGCAGCGTAGCTGAGTGACCTGCCTACCCTAATATAGCAGCACCAGCTGAGGGACCTGCTTCACACTGACTAGTCAAACAACAGATCGGTTCTTCCATCATCCCTCTTTAGGAGAATAAGGCCCAGCTGAGCTGTTAATCTAGTGCAAAGAAATACTGGACCCTGCTGAGAGCCAGTCCTGTGAAGACCCAGTCCAGCTAGATAGTGGAGCAATTTCTAGGGAACTTGGAAAGGACTTGTTAGAACAGGGGTCGGCAATGTATGGCTCTCGAGCCATATCTGGCTCCACCTCCCGACTGGCCAGTCCGGGCAGAGCCCCAGGATGTGCCCCAGGGGGCCCTTCATCCCCCCCCTATATTCCAGTGTCTTCCTCCTCCATCCTCCTCCTTCTGTAGGCATTTATGGCTCTCACAGCCAAAAAGGTTGCCAACCATTACGAAGGGATTCCGAGCTCATGCGGTGCCAGTACTATGAGTTGCCTTGACTACTTATGTGCCTTATTTTTGTACACACATTACGTTGTGCTTTACATCAGTTCCCACATTTTCCCCTTGTTGGGTCTGGGGCTATTATCAGAAGAGTGTGTCTCTGTTATTGGGGAAAGTACTTTGTAACTACCATCCCTGTGATGCCACTTGAGTAAAATGCCTTTTGCTAAAGAATGGAATCTTCTGAAAGATTAAAGAGAAGCACATTGGCGGGGGAAGAAGAGCTATCTTTAGGAGAATAGTCACCTTCAAGGTTAGCCCCCAAACCCTGGGAATAGAAACAGCCACCTTCTGGGAGCTCAGGTTGCCAGGGATAGAGTAAGTTGCAAGTAAGCTCCAAGGAGAGTGCTACCTGTGTAAAATGAATGGGGTTGGCTTAGGTGATTTGTAAGGTACCTTCCAGCTCTGGTCTCTGACATTTTCTTTTGACATCAATTTAAATGAATAATTGGGCACCTTTGTTTCCTTACTTCCCTGGAATCTTGCCTGGGTAATTCTGGTCACTGTTTAAGTCTCTTTCTGTAAACATTACTGGTTAATTTTCAGCGTTCTAGTCCTCTTAGACCATCCAGGCTTCTGACTCTTAGAGCTGACTCAGTATTCCTGGCTTCCTGAGTAGGGAAACATGGCAGACAATTAAGAGCATCCTCCAGCTTGTTGAGACCTTTTTCAGTAACCTCAATGTTTTCAACATCAAATCTTGCAGTGTTTCTTGTCAAGAAATCCTCCCTAAATCCCTCATGCTGCAGTGTAAAACCACATTCTCTTTTCTTCCTGTCCTCTGTGGAGGCAGAGAAGAGCAGGCCACTGAGGAGGAAATAATCTACATGCAAGATTCCTCATTGACTCAGCCTTTTCTTCCCCTAAGAGTCATAATTCTAACTCTTCCAACCTTTCCTCTTCATCTTTTCATTTTTTATCTCTATCACAGTCTCTATTTGCTGTCCCGCGCCGAGCCCTCTCCTTTGCCAGCCTGCTTTGGTGGCTGATTATGATTGTGGCTTTCCTTGGAATTCTCCAAGTCTCTCACTGATTGCCTTGTGCAATGCATGATCTCAAAGGTGAAGTGAAACACCAGGAATTTAGGGTGTCTTAGTCTGTCATAGAGGTTTGGGAGCTTATGTTTTTCCAAGAAAGTCAGACCAGTGATGCCAGTTATGCTGATAATGCTCCAAGCAATGGCCTTTATTATTAAGCATTTTAACCCCAATAAGGAAAGACTTAAGACTTATTGTGGGTCACCTGGAAGGGGGACAAGTTAGAGGAAGGAAGCAGTCAGAAATACAACCAGGATGTGGGCAGCTGGGTGGCTCAGTGGACTGAGAACCAGGCCCAGAGATGAGAGGTCCTGGGTTCAAATCTGGCCTCAGACCCTTCTTAGCCATGTGACCCTAGGCAAGTCACTTGACCCCCATTGCCTAGCCCTTACCACTCTTCTGCCTTAGAACCAATACACAGTATTGATTCTAAGACAGAAAGTAAAGACTTAGAATTAAAAAAAAGAAAAGAAATACAACCAGGAAAGCAAACTGGGTTTTTGAAGAGGTAGATTTTGGGCCCAGGTTGGGGAAAAGATGATCTTTGAATTTAGGGCATTTAAGCTCATTCAATTTCTCATTACTACTTCTTCTAGGGCAAAAGCAGGGCAACCAAGTCCTTCCCCACTGCCAGAGCAGGTTAGCCCCAAAAGAAAGGGGAAGGCCATGAGCAGAGTGCTGACTCTTGTCTAATTTCCTCTAAATGGCTTCCCAGTTCAGATGTGACAGGCTGTAAGGGAACAAAAGGGTCCACCATGGAGTATGGGAGTCTCCAGAAAAGGAAGACAGGGCATAAAGAAAGAAGTTGAAATAGAAGCAAACTGCCACAGATTCTCAGAGAGTCCCCTCAGTTCACGAGGGTTTCTTGTGGGGAACTCATTTAAGGTAAGATAAATGTTTTAGAAATCAGTGAAAGAGTAATATTGATGCAAAATGTCTAAAACACCCTAAGATAAAAAGAAAAAGGTCACTAATTTAAATTTTCTACCTTTGAGGATAGGAATGGGGGCCATAGAACACTTCAGAAATTCTACTTAAAAAAAAAATACACAACCCACCCTAAAGCCAGGAAGGCAAAATCACAAAAGGACGTCTAAGCATCTCTTGGTATGTTTACCACAACTCAATGTGATACCAGCTGCTATATTCACCCTGGGCCACAAAGCCAATGCTTGTTGATAAACTCAGAAGGACAAAAAATAAACCAAAAAGGGAAAGCCGAGGGCCTTACCCAGTATTCTACATGCCCCACAAATAGTTGCAAGATGCAAACCTCCCCTGTCTCTTAGGACCTCAGAAATCAGAGATGTGCAGAGGCCAGAATGACATGGCTGTCTCCTTTGTGACAAACTCAGTCAGGGTGGTGTCCCAGTTGTCTTCATGCCTGACTGAAATAGGAGCCTGGATTAAATATAGCTGGCTGAAATTCTCCTCTCAGAAGAGTTCACAAATACAGCTGGGCTTAAGGAAGGATCTGGGGGAAAGCAACTAGAGGAGCCATTTCTTTTTTTTTTAATTAAATAAAAAATTTTAATTTTAAAAAATCTATCTTCTCTCACTCCTACTTCTTTCCATTTCCACTCATGCCACTGAAAATCAAAACAAAACTTTTGTAAGAAATATTCATAGTCGAGGAAAACAAATTCCCACACTGACCATATCCAAACAAACACGTTTCATTCTGCACCCTAAGACTATCACTTCTCTATTAGGAAATGGGGGAGCATTTTCCATCAATTACTCACTGGAATCATGGTTAGTCTCTGTGATAAGAGTTCTTATGTGTCATTTTAAATTGCTTGATTTTGTAAACAAAGAGTCAGATACAACCAAACAACAACATTCTATACATTATTCTCCAGGCTCAGCTTACTTTATCCTAAATAAGTTCATACAAGTCTTCCCAGGTTTCTCTGAAATCATACTGCATATCATTTATTATAGCACAGTAGTATCTTTCATATACCATAACTTGTTCAACTAGTCTCCAATTGATTAGACTTACTTTCCAGATCTTTGCTACCATGAAAAGAGCAATTACAAATATTTTTTCTATGTATGAGTCTTTTCCTCTTTCTTTGATTTCTTTAGGACAGAGACTTGGTAGTGCTATTATTGGATCAAAGGGTATGCAGAGTTTAATAACTTTTTAGGCATGATTCCAAATTGTTCTCCATAATAACTAGACCATTTCTACCAATAATATCATTATGTGCCTGTTTTTACATAGGTCCTACAACATTTGTCATTTTTTGGTCATCTGATGTGTGTGAGACAGGAACTCAGAGTTACCTTAATTTTTATTTCTCTCATTTTCAGTGACTTAGAATGGCTCTTTATAGTCCTCATTTATTTCTCTGAGAACTGCCTTTTTAGATC
This sequence comes from Gracilinanus agilis, assembly GCF_016433145.1. Lineage (NCBI taxonomy): Eukaryota > Metazoa > Chordata > Mammalia > Didelphimorphia > Didelphidae > Gracilinanus > Gracilinanus agilis. The sequence goes on from NC_058135.1 coordinate 120,242,394, forward strand.
CTTTGATCACTTATCAATTGGGGGAATGGCTCTTAGTCTTATAAATTTGAATCACTTCTTTACATATCTTGGTAATGAGACATTTATCTGAAAATTTTATTGCAAAGATCCTCTCCATCCACTCCCTCCTTCCCTGTTCCCAGTTATCTGCTTCCTAGAGGTGTCATTTCAATCAGAATTAGAGGAAATTAGTAGAAAATGGGAGAGGAAGCCTCGGAGGGCTACCCAATCCATCTAGAACTATAGAATGGGAACAGCTCCATACCCCATAAGCTCAAATAAATTTCTTTTAGTTAAAATATACCCACAGGTGACCCTTGGTGCCAGTGGCAGGCCTAACACATGTGGGGAAATTGAGGGGATATCCATCAATTGGAGAATGGCTAAATAAGTTGTAGCATATGATTATGATGGAATATCACTGTGCTATAGAAAGTGAGCAGGCTAATTTTTTTAAAAACACGGGAAGACCTATATGAAGTTATGAAGAATGAAATAAAAAGAACAAAGGAACATTAAATATAGCAACAGAAATATTATTTGTAGATAACTTGTGTATTGTCTACCTCCAGAGAAAGAACCGATAAGCAGAATTAAAACAAGACATAGATAGATAAATAGATGCATAGCTCTCTCTCTCTATCTCTATCTATCTATCTATCTATCTATATAGATAGATAGATAGATATACATATCTGTGTATGTATGTATGTATGTATGTATGTATGTAATCAAATGATGCCTTCTTTAGTGCAGAAAAAGGAGGCAGGGAGGGAATTACCTGGGAATTTTAATTTAATAAATAAATTTAAAATAAAAAGGAAAGAGTTAAAAAAAAAGAAAAGGACCAATGAGCAGGAAAGGAGAAAGAAGGAAGAAAGAGGAGGGAGAAAGAAGAAGAGAAAAAGAAAGAGGTATATATATATATATATATATATATATATATATATATATATATATATATATATGTAGAGAAGAAGAGCTATTGCCCTGTGATCCCAGGGTAAAAAGTCCCCACCCCTATAGCCTAAAGCAGTGGTTCCCAAACTTTTTTGGCCTATTGCCCCCTTTCCAGAAAAAAATATTACTTAGCCCCCTGGAAATTAATTTTTTAAAAATTTTAATAGCAATTAATAGGAAAGATATATGCACCTGTGGCCATCGCCACTCCCTTGGAATCACTGCAGCACCCACCAGGGGGTGGTAGCACCCACTTTGGGAATCACTGGTCTAAAGTGAAGGACAGAGGGAAAGATTGAAATGTTGACACAGTTCTCTGGTCACCAGGAACAATCCATCTGAAGGACAAATAGTTTGATATGGTGGTCTGTAATATACCCACACAAGGGTACTTAATAATAACTGACATTTATCTAACATTTTAAGATTTGCAATATGTTTTGTATCAGTCAATATTAGCTCATTTGATGTTCACAGTTACTTTGTGAGGGTCGTTCTCTTCATTTTTACAACTAGAAACTGAGGTTCACAGAACTTAAGAAACTTGGCCAGAGTTACACAATTGTTAATTGTCTTAAGTAGGATTTGAATCCAAGTCTTTATGTCCCCAGGTTCAGCTCAATATCAGAAGGATGAGACTTTAGGCCCCTGCAGCCAGCAAAACTCCCAACTGCCTGGAACTAAAATATCATTAGGTAATATTTAACAAAATACAATTCAACATGGATAATGTTAATTTGTGGTTTGCAGAATCAATACGTAGCAGGCAGGGATCTGTTTCTATTTGAGTTGAGAACACTATCCTCTAAGCCTACTGGGAAATTCAATTAACAAGGATTGAATGTCTACTATGTGCCAGATACTGGTGTTAGGCACTGGAGATACAAAGACAAAAGTGAAATCATCCTTGCCTTCAAGACATATCCATATGTTTAGAGGTATAGATAAAATACAGACAATATAATTGGGGAGGGAAGGCATTTGCAGCTAGGAGGAAGTAATGGATCCTTTTTGGATCCCTTTGGCTGTCTAGTACAATCCAAAGCAATAAATATTTATTAAGTACCTTTTGTGTACCCAGTATTGTGTTAAACACTGGGGATATAATTTATTAAAAAAAATAATCTTCAGCCTTTAAAAGTTTTTGGTTGATAATATACAAGGGACAGAGGGCACACCAGAATATGTTCTGTTCCTTGGAGTTGAAACCAGGCAAGGCAGTGATGCAAAAATGGATTGATATGAGAGTCCAGATTCTGCCCTCTATTAAAGAAAGCATTGGGAGGAATTTGGTGCTTTGCCTTCTAGCCCTCCAGAGGGGAAAGAAGGCTGAGGGAGATAGTGTCAATCAAGCCTTGAGTTAGCTGCATGGTAGTGTAATGGGGGGGAAGTAATGTAAGGGGTTAAAATTAAAGGGTTGGACTAAGTTATTGAAGAGTACCATCACCAGGAATTAATTACTCAATTCCAAAATGATTTTTAATGGTAATTTATTTACAAAAGGAGAGAGAGTAAAAGTAAGAAAATCAGAGAGACTCTAGGGTAAGATATCTAACCTAACATAATAAGTATTTTGCTCCTGCCCCAGGCTCAACCTAGGCAGGGCTAATTAGTCCTCAGCCAGAGGGGCCTCAGCCTTGGGTTGAGAGCCCAGTGATGAAAAAAGCAAGAGCTTCAGCCACAAAGTCTCTCCCAAGGGGTGGGGGCTCTCCTGAGGCTAGTCCCTTCAGAAAATCCAGGAAGGAGTTGGTCTTTTTTACTCACCCATGTAGTAGTTGAAAGGGAGAGATTTAAGAACAGTCCCATCAAGTCAAGGGTCTCAGGTCTATGAAGCAGATTCTTCACCAGCCTCCAACTCGAACTTAGAACTTCAAAGCCCAAAAAGGTCCCCATAGGAAGTTGTAACTCCTTTTTAAAGATGCTTCTTTGTGTCACTTCCTGTGCCTTCCTCCACTTTTATGTGGATCAATTATAATCCATAGTTTTGCTTAGGACTGCCCAGAGGGCAGTCAGTGGTTTCTAATTCATCACCCACTTTTGCACACATGGGTCATAGACCTCCCCCACTCAAGTGTAAGTGGGGTGTATACACTTCTGATGATTAAATCTAAAAATAGGCAGGGGAGAGTTAATCCCATCTTCACAGTAGTAAGTTTAGAAATGATGAGCTTGTCCTGGGAGAGAAACAATCTTGTTTTCTTGTAGTGGAAACCAGGCAGGGAGGCAGATGCAAAGTGAAATGATGAAACAAATCAGCCCTTTCTCAGAATAATGATTAAAAAAATCAAAATCAAAAAAAAAATCAAAAAAAGGAAATGTTAAATTTCTGTTAAAGGTTAAAGGAAATAAAGATGTAATTCCCCCCTTCCCCCATGATCCCAGGCCCTCTGAAATTTGTCCTTGGACCCTTTGGAGGATCTGTGGACCCCAGATTGCAAACCTCTGTTGTAGAGGGTGGGTCTTGAGCTGAATATTAAAAGAAACTTAGGATTTTAAAAGGTAGAGATAATGTCATAACTGACTCCTAAGCCAGACCCATGGTCATAGGCCATGGAGACATCTAACAGCTTGATAATAGAACAGCCTGGACCAAGGGAGTTTTTAAATCACTTCCACTTAGACTAGAGTATGCAGTGTTGGAGGGAAAGGATGCAGCTTGGTGGCAATGACCTGGAGAAGTACAACTAAATCTGAAGTTGTCTTCGAGCTGATTTTTTTTTTTTTTTGTCTGGGTTAATTTGCATGATTGGTTGATGGCAAGAGAAAAGATTCTTCCTTCTCCTTGGAATTGCTTCATGTTAAAATATCACCTCTCTCAAAATGCTCAAGTAGAACACTGCTGAATAATGAGGCAGATGGAAAATCGAAAGGAAAGAGCGAGTTCAGAATGCCTCTGCTTACCTGCTTGGCATGTAAATCAGTGGGATCATATCTTCCATGTTCTGCCCAGTTTTCCCAGCTGTAATTCAGAGACAACTGTTCCCATGGAACTACTTTGTAGTGGACCGGGGAAAGATGCATTTCAGCTATCTCAGGAGTTGGAAAAGTCTCTTTTTGAATCCCAGTATCCCAAAATGTCAGAATTATTAGGGACCTCAGAGGACAGCTAGATTGTTGTTTTGCCTAAGAGTAGCTCCATACCTATTTTTGTAACCAGAAAAGTGTCCAGGATACTCATCCTCACCCAAACAGAAAGTCAAGATCAGAGGAAGGAGAAGTAATTTAGAGGGCATGCGATTGCTTCCAGATTGCAGCGTAAGTTCCCGAGCCCAATGGTCTGATTTGTGTTCCTTTCCCTACGCGTACTCTAATATTCCATTCATCCCCATTCCTTATGGGGTCACCTAGACTGTACACTCCTTGAGGGCAATGGTTGGGTTTTGTTTGTTTTTTACTTTGTCTGCATAGTACTTGGCCCAATGCCTGGTACACAGTCAGCACTTAATAAATGCTGTTTGAATTGAACTGGATCTAGTCTAAACCGTACTTGAACTATAATATCCTTCATACCAAAGATGTCAAACTTATGGCCTGAAGTCCAACACTCCTGAGTGCTGTACTAAGGAGATTAAAATGTAATTGGGAAATGTTTAACAAAATAAATGAAAATACAATAATATATAGATAACATTACATTTTTAAACTGTCATTATACTGCCAGATCTTACATATGGATTAGTGCCTCACCTCTCCCTTCCCCTATTCTCCTTGATTGGGAGGGGGGATTTTATTTTTTCAAACTTTTATTTTTTTAAAATTACATGTAGAGGGGGCAGCTGGGTAGCTCAGTAGATTGAGAGCCAGGCTTAGAGACAGGAGATCCTGGCTTCAAATCTGGTCTCAGACATTTCCTAGCTGTGTGACTCTGGGCAAGTCACTTAACCCCCATTGCCTAGCCTTTACCACTCTTCTGCCTTAGAACCAATACACAATATTGATTCAAAGCAGAAGGTAAGGGTTTTTAATTTTTTTTCATATAGAAACAGTTTTTTGACATTTTGTGATTCAGATTCTCTCTCCTTCTCCTTCATCCTCCCTAAGGTGGTAAATAGTCTGATATATGTTATACCAGTGCTATCATTTATGCATATTTCCATATTTTTCTTTCCATGAAAGAAGACATACACATATATGTATATACATGTATATATGTATATATTTATGCAAGAAAAAACTCATGAAGGAAATAACATGAAAGTGCATGCTTTGATCTGCAACCAGACTCCAACAGTTCCTTCTTTGGCTTTGGATAACATTTATTATCATGAGTCCCTTGTGGTTATCTTGGAACCTTGCTTTGCTGAGAAGTCCTTCATAGTCGATCTTTGTACAATATTTCTGTTACTATATACAGCATTCTCCTGGTTCTGCTCACTTCACTTTGTATCAGTTCATATAAATCTTTCCAGGTTTTTCAGAACTTATTCTGTTTGTTGTTATGGCACGTCAGTATTCCATTAGGACCATAAACCACAGTTTGTTCCGCCATTCCACAAATGATGGACATCATCTTAGTTTCCAGTTCTTGGCCACCACAAACTTCTTGAGTTTGACATGAGTATTTAACAATGTCCATAGCAAGTGAAATCATCTCTTTACTTTAAGACCCCCTAAGAAAGGGGAGCCCACTCACACGGACTAGCAACTCCATTCAAAGGGCAGATGTCAACTGTCTTCCCTCTGGCTTAAGGTACCAGAAAAATAGAACAAAACCCTCTCAAGGTAGGCTGGCACTTTGCAGCATGCAGAAATCTCTGTTAGGTTTTGAACAATGATACATGTATAACTCAGTGGAATTTTTTGTCAGCTCGGGGTGGGGGGAAGAGGAGGAGGGAATCATGAATCATGGAACCATGGAAAAATATTCTTAATTAATTAAAGAAAAAAGAAATCTCTGTGAAATCGCACTCAATTCTAGGAGTGGAAGCTGACAAAAAATGTCTTCTTTCATGAGGCTCTTATATGAAGCAATGTTGCACCATGATAAGAATACTGACTGCTGAGCAAGAAGACCTGAGTTCAAATCCAGTCCTTGATGTTTATTTACTGCCTGGGTGACTTTGGACAAGACCACTTTAAGAAGTGGAATGGAGCACTCGGTTTCTGGAATTGTTCAAATGGAAGCTGGATGACCACTTGTCAAAGCTATTTTGATCCATTCCAGGCTTTGAGCAGCAGGGCTGAACTGGATAGATTACTTCCAAGATCCCTTCTGACTCTGAGTCGATGATCCTATGAAATTAATTAAATTACTTTTGCCTCAGTTTCAGCTGTGCTTCCCACACTAGTCTCTTGCCTGCCCTTCGACCTGAGGAAGCATGGGGAAAAGAGACGACAGTAGCAGCCTGCATTGACTCTGGCAGCAGAAACTCTGGTCAGCTATTGACTTGACACAACCGCCAGGTTTTGCCTTATTGTATCCTGTCTTCACTGCAATCCATTTGCTGAGTTCAGAGCAAAACTGCTGCCAGCAAAAAATAATGCATAGCCAAGGCAGAGCTTGGCACAATGCATCCCTCAGTCCACAGGCAAACAAGAGCCAGGGATGGAGAGAAAGATAAAATAGTTTTATGATTAGGCTGCGGCTGGCATCCAGCCTGCAACCCCATAACAACATGGAGCTCTCTATATGCAGGTGTGGGAGAGAATGAAGGCCACTCCATGTCAAGGAGAGGAGAGGAGAAATTGGCCACCTGAAAAGAAACCAAAGAAAAGAGACTGAACTCTTGGAAATTCCTTTTTTTGGGGTGGGGAAATTCATTAAGCTATTTTAAAAAGAAGTGGTCTGACCTGATGGAGCCCACAAACAAACAGGTTCCCCTCCTCCCAGAGACACAGACAAAGCCCTCTCCAGGACCACGGGCTGTAGACAAGGTGCAAGAGCTCACCCAGTAGGAAGAGGCAGGGTGGGACACCAGAGAGATGAAAAGAAGTCAGTCTGACCCTCTCTGGAGAGAGCTTGGAATTGGAGGCTGGAAAGCTTTTGGAGTCAGGCCTGACCCTCTCCTGGCACATCTTAAAGACAAACCATCTCTGTGGCCACTTGTTAAAGGCCTATCTGGCATGCTTATGGAATGTTCATATAGCCCCAAAACAGAAGGGACGGCTAATAGGACTCAAAAGGATCTTCCAGGATGTTGAATGAGGTGGCTGGAAATGGTAGGCTAAGACCTATGATTTGGAGGGTATAGGGAACGTCTGGGGAAGAAACTCCCTCTGCTCCATGTATACCTGACTTTATAGAAAATTACCTGGTACAATGAGACACTAAGTAGCGTGCCTGCAGTCAAACAGACAGCATGTGTCAGAGGGAGCCATGTTGCCTTTCGAGATGAGACTTTGTCAGGTTGGATGTAAAGTCCTACATGTGGGTTCAAAAAATCAGCTTCACAAGAACAAGATAAGGGAAGTGTCTTTAACTCTTCATTTGAAAAATATCTGAGAGTTTTAGCAGACCGCAAACTCAAGATGGACCAATTTTATGGCATAACTGCCAAGAAAACTAATAAAATCTTAGACTGCATTAAGAAAATGCAGAAAGAAAAATTAAGAACTAGTAGGAATAAGGAAATGATAGTCCAGTGGACAGCTAGGTGGCACAGTGGATAGAGAACTGAGCTTGGACTCATCTTTCTGAGTTCAGATTGGGCCTCAGACATTTACTAGCTGTGTGTGATCCTGGGCAAGTCGCTTCACCCTGTTTGCCTCAGTTTCTTTATCTATAAAATGAGTCAGAGAAGGAAATGGCAAACTACTCCAATATCTTTGCCAAGAAAACCTCCAAAAGGGTCATGAAGAGCCATATATGACACCAAAAATGATAACTAGTAAAGCGGGAAGATTTATGAACATTTATGAACTGAATATCATGTCTTTTTTGAATTTGAAGATTAAGAATAGGAGCAAAGACAGTGGGAAGCACTAGCTATGGAGTAGAGCCTGCTCCTCCAACTGGTTCCTGATTTTCAGTTTGCTTTCTTAAAGATTTAGGAAAATTTCCTCTTGGATAGGATGAGAGGATTCTTCAGGTTAAGCTGAGATCTTAGTTCCAAAGGTAGAGCTCATTCATTCTACGTATTATCTGGTATGCTCTAATCTGACAGCCTTCCCTGATTTCTGTTAGCTATCTGCTTGTATTCTGTATTCTATCTGCTTGTATAATGCCTTGTTCAATATTCACTATCTCTGGTCTTTTTGTGTCAATGGGATTTGGTGAGAAGGAATGAAACTTTCTTGTGTAAACTTGGGGTATCCATTCCCCTTTAAGGAAAATGACCAGGCAAGCACTTGCTTGAAGCAAGGAACAAAATCATTTCCTCTAGAATGGCAATATTTAATGGAGCAGATAGATATTACTCTATTTGGCTACGTTCTCTGAGGGAAGCAGAGCAGCCAATCTTGTGGTCTCTTCTCTGGCAGAAATCAAAGTCACCCTTGTAGGGTGATTGGGAGAGAATCCAGAGATATTTATTCAAGCCTCCCCATGAGCTATATTTGGGTAGCAGAAACCCCCCTAAATACCCGAAAGTATTTTTTAAGTTCTCTGACCCTTGAATAGAGAAATATATATACATATATATCATATATGTATATAAGTGCAAAGTTTATACAAAGTAATTTCAAGAGAGAAATACAATATATACACATTAAAGGCAAAGAATATACAAAGTAATTTTCATAGGGAAAGACAACATGTATAAGTTAAGGGCAAAGCATATACAAAGTATATTACAGAGAGAAATATAACATATATAAGTTAAGTGTAAAGTATATACAAAGTAAGGTTCGGAGAGAAATATAACATATATACATTAAGGGCAAAGTATATATGAAGTAATTTCCAGAGAGAAATCTATAACAAACATAGATTAAGTGTAAAGTATACACAAAGTCATTTCAAGAAGGTGAAAGAAGTGGCACAAAGGGGATGAGAAAAGACCCCTTGTGGGAGGGCTACGCATGTTGAGCTGGGCTTTAGAGGAAGCCAGGGATTCTGTCACCTTTTCTGAGGTCAGCCTTGAGGATATAATTAGAGCCATGAGAAAGTTGGATTTGAGACAAGTGGGAAAAGCAAGGCCAGTTGACTAAATATGTGTGCCCTATTTAATATAGTGACATCAGAGCTTTCAGCCTCCTCATTAGTCCAGAGGTTGACCCTTTAAAATGAGTCAGGTGTTAGAGGAATAAGAGAGTGTTCCATTTCCAAATGTGCTTTCTCCTTTCCTTACCTTGGCTAATGAACACCCTGCTGTTAAGGACAAATCTCCTGTTATTTGGAATTCTCTTCTCCCCCCTGCCCCCAACCCCTTCTCCTTAAATCAGTTTTCCTCTTGCGGTCTTGTGGTAAAATCCTGAAATACCCACCAGCTGAGCTGCCAGCTGTGTGAGGTGTATAGCATCCTTGTCATGTGGGGATTAACGAGCCTAAAATATGGGCAAACTGAGAGCCAACGATCGAGTAACAGCTATGCCCAGCCCTGTGGCACAACTGCTCAAAACTCTTTTTCCTTTTTTAAGAAAGTGAGGAGCCTCAGGGCATTAAATAAGAAATGCTGAATTACTTCTGCACTATATACCTAAATCTGCCTTTGTAATACTGTCTAGGTGCATTCTCGTATATCATAGTTTCTTAAATTACTGTTTTACCCATACTGGCTTCTTCTGCCTGTGACCTGAAATAAAAAAGCCAATTTATCAGACTTGAGCTTTAGAAATGGAAGGAGCCTTGGCAATCATCCATCCCAACACCCCTTGCTCCCATTTTGTAGTCGAGGAAATTGAGGCCCAGAGAAGTCATAGGCCTTGCTTGTGGTCACAAGGGAGCAAGTTGGGACTCGAACCCAAGTCTTCTGGCCCAGAATCTGGTATACCTTCCCTCTTTTCCACAGGTTGCTGGCAATGGAAAATTGTGGCAAAGGAAAATGATATAGGCTAGAAGCCTATATGCCATGTTTTGTATGCAGCTTAAGTGTGTTCCTCAGGGACTTCTGGCATGAATATAGAGCTAGTCTATTAGCCAAAATAGTTCTTCTACCCCCGGGACACACACAGATCTCCCCAGGGAATGATCAGCTAAAGATTCATCTGTTTAACGCCATTCATCATTCTTTCAATGATGTTGTGGGTTGGCTCAAAGTCATTCATCACACGTCTATGAAGAACTGAGCTTAAGGATCACCCAAAGGGTGATAGAGGGACCAGTGTGCAGGCTACAACCAGGCCACGCCATGTAGGAACACAGAAACTAGTGAGGTAATATCAAGGATGTCATCAGCCTTGTGTGGGTGGGAAAGGCAAATTGATGGGCAGCACGTGGTCTCCATCAAATTTGAGTATCAGAAAGTAAGAGTGGAGAGATACCTACAAGCCATGGAGTCCAACCCTCTCATTTTGCAGATGAAGAAACCATAGAACAGAGAGCTCAGAATGCCTTAGCTTGCCCAAAGTCACACAGCTATTCAGTGTTTAATGTGGGATTTAAACCCATGTCTTTCTGATACTGCGCAGAGTATCTGATCCTATAGAATGATACCTTTCAATAAATAACCCCAACACAAACACATTGGGCAGTCTCTTGTGGTTATTAGTTTATAACAATAGAAATGGTTTAAATTTCATGCCACCTTAAGGTTCACAAAGCACCTTACATATCTCATTTGAGCCTCACAACAATATTTTAAAGAAGATGTTATTATTGCCCTCATTTTACTGCTGAGGAGATAGAGAATAAAAGGAGTCTTGACTTACCTAGGGTCACACAATGGCTGAGGGAGGGTTGAACTTCTTGATGAATAACAGTGTCCTGTTCACTATACCACATTGCCTTTTTTTTTCATTTAATAATTTTTATTTTTTAGAAAAGTTAACATGGTTACATGATTCATGCTCTTACTTTCCCCTTCACCCCCCCCCCACTCCACCCGCCCTATAGCCGATGCACATTTCCACTGGTTTTAACATGTGTCATTGATCAAGACCTATTTCCAAATTGTTGATAGTTGCATTGGTGTGGTAGTTTCGAGTCTACATCCCCAATAATGTCCGCCTCAACCCATGCGTTCAAGCAGTTGCTTTTCTTCTGTGTTTCCACTCCTGCAGTTCTTCCTCTGAATGTGGGTAGCATTCTTTACCATAAATCCCTCAGAATTGTCCTGGGTCATTGCATTGCTGCTAGTACAGAAGTCCATTACATTCTATTTTACCACAGTATATTTAGGTCTCTGTGTACAGTATTCTTCTGGCTCTGCTCCTTTCAATCTGCATCAATTCCTGGAGGTCTTTCCAGTTCACATGGAATTCCTCCAGTTTATTATTCCTTTGAGCACAATAGTATTCCATCACCAGCATATACCACAATTTGTTCAGCCATTCCCCAATTGAAGGGCATACCCTCATTTTCCAGGTTTTTGCCACCACAAAAAGCACAGCTATAAATATTTTTGTATAATGACATTGCCTTTTGATAGAGGTATCCTCTGAATATCAAGAGAACTCGACAAAGACCTTCAGGACAAACCCTGGGGTTAATTTATGGGAGGATATGAACGGACATATGGGCAGTGATGAGCAAAGAGGGAAAAGCACTGGATTCTGAGGCAAAGGACATTGGTTCAAATTCTGGTTCTATTACTACCTGTTTGGTTTGGGGCAAGTCATATAACTTCTCTTGGCCTTGGTTTTCTCATTTATGGAAAAGAACCATATATGGATGATAGCACACACACCCATTGGAAGATTAGAATATCAGAGTCCCTGCCCTCTTCTAGCCTCACTTTGATGCTGGTGCAAGGTGGTCAGGAGGACAATACCTAATCCAAATGTAGTCTCTTTGAGGTCACTCCTTTGGATATCACTCATGTCAACTATCCTTTGGCAAGTGATCCAAGTGCCCTGAGGATATCTGGGCCAAGATTCTAGGCATCTAGGCATGCTGGAGACATCAGACTTGGCCATTCTCTCCTATCAAATCCTGTATTTGGTTTCAGATTTCAGGCCAACAGCTGTCCTTAACTGTACAAAGGTCACAGGGATAAGAAAATGATATATCTCTCCAGAAAAGTAGCTGAGGAGTTTTATCTACTTTCTTTACTTCCTCCCTTCCTTCCTTCCT
>NC_058135.1:120254812-120300755 GCF_016433145.1 Gracilinanus agilis
TTCCTTCCTCCCTCCTTTCCTTTCCTTCCTTCCTTCCTTCCTTCCTTCCTCCCTCCCTTCCTCCCTTCCTCCCTTCCTTTCTTCCTTCCTTCTTTCTTTCCTCCCTTCCTTCTTTTCTCCCTCCCTTCCTTCTTTCCTCTCTCCCTCCCTTCCTTCCTTCCTCACTTCCCCATTCTTTCCTCCTTTCCCCTTTGCCTTCCTTCCTGGTTGCCTTTATTTATGCAAATATTATTGCATTATAGAGTGGGTTTTCAAACCTTTGCATTTGCCTTAAAGGGAAGTTTGCTTTAAGAGGACTCCTGTGGAAATTTCAATCATATTCCTATTCATAGGCAGAGAGTGAGTAGGAACTAAAAATATTACCATTTGATTTTCCTCTCTGAAGCTATTGGAAGAGAAGTCATGGAGTCCTCTGAGGGAGCCCTCCCTTCCTTGTTCACCTGTACAAACACAGATTTTGTCTTCTAAATTGGATGGCATCATTCACTGGGTTCTAAGCAGTCTGTAAATCCCCAAACAAGGAGCTTTGAAGGCTTCCAAGCCACCTTCCTCCATGTATAAAATGAAGTTCCCCAAATTCAAGTTATACTCTTAAGAGCCAAGAGAGTTTGGCTACTGAGGAATCTCAGATCAGGCTGGGCGGACTGTGTATTAAAAGCCAAATTAGCTGACAAGTACCATCTCCCCTGCATGTACAGTCTGACATCAAGCAGTTCTCCAAGTTATTAGTGCTATGTTATGGCAAGACAGAGCAACATGCTGCTTTCATGCCCACTTTCATTATTCATTGGCTTGTTCTACACCCTTGCAGGCCTGTAATGTGCGCTAAGCGTGGACAAGTCAAATGAGAAGAGGGTTGGAAAAGATTTGACTTCAAAGGGAATTCAGACAGAGCTGCAGATTTACAAGTGATGGACTTTAACTGAGTCACTAGTTTGTCTGAGTTTTTTGAGCTTGTTTTTTTCTTTAAAGATGAAAGATTCCTTTAAAGAAAAGGGGAATAAAAATCCTCCTGAAATCTGTCTGTGTTTGGCCAGATCTGTCTATTGGAATGGGATTTAAATTAAGATGTGAGGAGATAGTCTTCTGTGGCCTCATTAAAATGGAGGTACCCCAGAATTAGAAGAAGCAGACACTAAGAAACTACTTGAAAGGTTGACTATAGTTCCTGGGTGGCCCAAGGATAGTGCTATCAACTTATCTGGAGTTTCTGGATGTTGGTAGAAGGCCTGCTTACTTTTTCTATCCCTGCCCCTTTCCCTGACACCAGGACACAGTAGTGATTGACAGATGGAGGCAACATGGTGGAACCAAGATAATAATTTCGTTTGACCCCATCAACTAATGAAGTTAAATCTTTTAATAAAAAGGCAATTAACAGGGAGCTTTAATGACCTTACTATTTTCTCTTGTGCTCTAGAAACAATAAGGCTCATCTAGGGACTATTCCTCTGATGCTGTTTTATTGTCCAGTGAGGGGAAGCAAAACAAAAATGTTTATGAAACTTTTGAGGACAAAAGAAGATAATTGAAAAAGGCCAGAAGCAGTTTGAGAGCATCTCAGGTGGTTTGCTGAACATCTAGCCAAGTGGAATGGATGGTATTTTCAGGCACATCTTCCTAGTCCTTTGTTCCTGTCTCATTCACTTAGGGTCTGATGGAAAGCAAGGGTGACTGGGTCCATGATGTAATGAAAAGAGGGCTAGGTTCATATTCAACATCTGATCTTCATTGCCTAGAGAGCTTTATATTTGTGAGTTAAATTTGTGCTTGTTCTTGTTAATGTTTATTCTCTTCCTTCTATCTTCTGATACTGTCCTTACCCTGTTTCAGGACTCCATCACTTTATTCCTGGACTCCCAGAGTGTGTCTGCCTTCCTTCAGTCTCTCCAATCTAGTCACCATTCAGTCATTAAAGTGCAGGTCTAATCAAAGCACTCCCCTACTCAATAAACTTCACTACCTTCTTATTGTCACAAGGATCAAATACAAAATTCGCTGTTTCAAAGCCCTTCATAACAAACCCCTTCTACCTTTCCAGTCTTCTTAGACCTTACTCTCCAACACACACTTTTCAGTCCAGTGACACTGACCTCCTGGCTGTTCCACAAACAGGGTGCTCCATTTCTCAACTTCCTGCATGTTCTCTTGCTCTTCCAATGCCCCTGGAATGCTCTCCCTCTTTTGCTCTGTCAGCTGACTCCTGGCTTCTGCTAGGTCCCAATTAAAATCTTATCTTCTACCAGAAGTTTTCCCTTGCCCCTCTTAATTCCAGTGCTTTCTCTTTTAAAATTACTTCCTATCCTTCCTGTAGATAGCTCACTTTGTATGTATTTGTTTGCACAATGTCTCTCCCATTAGATTGAAAGCTCCTTCTGGACAAGGACTATCTTTTGCCTCTTTTTTGTATGCTCAGCACTTATAGTACAGTGCCAAATAAATAGTAGGTGCTAAATAAATATTTTGATTGGTTGTTGATTATTAATTGACATATAATAAACCATTATAATGTATCCAAGAAGGCAGCAAATTGAAGCACCATTATAATAACACTACATCTGCCTAGATCTTTCTAAAGCATACTGGGATAATCTAATCCAGTGGTTCTCAAACTTTTTTGGCCTACCGCCTCCTTTGCAGAAAAAAAAATATTACTTAGCCCTCTGGAAATTAATTTTCTTAAATTTTAGTAACAATTAATAGGAAAGATAAATGCACCTGTGGCCATCACTGCTTCCCTGGATCCCTGCAGCACCCACCAGGGGGTGGTGGCACCCACTTTGGGAATCACTGATCTAATCCATCAGCAGGCAGGAAAAGAAAATACTTTTTACTGGGCTTCAGCAGATTGAGGCTTATCTTTAATTATAAGGAATCCTGAAGATCTTAAGTTATGTCTATGTTATCCTGACCCCACTCCAAATATTTGGGCTATTTCTATGACAATGGTTTAACCTGACTCATTCAGATCTTATCATGTAAGTCCTCTGCTCAAAAAAAAATCATCAGTGGCTTCCTAATGATTACCCAATAGTTCAAACAACTATACCCAGCATTCAAGGTTTCTTCAGCAGGATATCACCCAACCTTTTCAATCTCATCTCATATTACTCTATCCCTCAAGTACTCCTCAGTTGCTTCAAAAATGATCTACTCTCAACTTCCTGGTTAAGATGGCGGTAGAGTAAAAAGCAGCTGCTTAACCTCTCCTAACCAGAACATATAGGACTCCTCAAGAAAACATAAAAACAAATCCAGAGGAACGAAGGGACCCCACAACAGGGCGCAGCATTGGAGGTACGTGGAATTGGGCATTTCCATGCTATAAAGGGGTGAAACAGCTCTCACTAAAATGCAAGCTGAGCAACCCCCTACCCCACCCCACACCACCTACAGTGCCAAAGCCAGCGTACAAGAGTTAGAGCAAGTTTGCGGCACTCATTAAGTCCTTGGCAGCTACCTGGGGTCATGGTACTGATTCCAAAGCCAGGTAGATCAAAAACAGAGAAAGAAAACTACAGACCAATCTCCCTAATGAACGTGGACGCAAAAATCTTAAATAGAATACTAGCAAAGAGACTCCAACAAGTAATCAAGAGGATCATCCACCATGATCAGGTGGGATTTATACCAGGAATTCAAGGATGGTTCAACATTAGGAAAACCATCCACATCATTGACCATATCAACAATCTAACAAACAAAAATCACATGATTATCTCAATAGATGCTGAAAAAGCCTTTTGACAAAATACAGCATCCATTCCTATTGAAAACACTGAAAAGTATAGGAATAGAAGGACCTTTCCTAAAAATAATAAACAATATATACCTAAAACCATCAACAAGCATCATATGCAATGGGGATAAATTAGAAGCCTTCCCAATAAGATCAGGAGACTAGAAGTTCCATAAATATAACAATCATGATATCAAAATTTTATATCCTCCTCAGTATCTAACATAGTGTTCTATATCCAAGGGATGCTTAACTACTGTTATTAAATGAATGAATAGAAAAACAGATAAATAAATGAAGAAAGGAGGAAAGAAGGGAAGGATGGATGGAAGGAAGGAAGAAAGGAAGGAAGGAGGGAAGGGAAGGAAAGAAGATAATATAATATAAATGTAAAAGAAACAATATAAACTTAGAACTCTCTATAAGGAAAGAAAAGGAGGACAGATTTTGATTCTTAGAAAAGATTTACAATCAGAGATACTCTTAGCTTTATCATTGGCATGTATTATGGGGTCCCTCTGCTCAAACAAGTTGCTAGCCTTATTAACTAAACAGGGCTTAATATGTTCAGGAGCTCTCTGTACAGATACAATATAGATCTCTACCTGGTTTACAATTTAGTCTTAGAGCATATGGGGGTAGAGGGAAATAAAAGTTTAAGTATCTTGCCTAGGGTCACAGAGCCAGCATGTACCAGAGGCAGGATTTGAATCCATGTCTTCCTTGCTTCCATGTGGGCATTTTATCCATCACCATTCTACTGCTCTGATAGTTATATTATAGTGTAAGTGAGTAGAAGTTAGGGAAAAAAAAGTCAGTTTCAGCTTCTTAAATTTGAACTAGACAAAGGTAGAAAAGGCTTCCTTAGGAGTACATATGTACTTTCCTGGCATAATGATAGTTGACATTTGGCTAACACTGTGCAGATATTCTGTGATTTGAACCTAGCAACAAGCCTATGAGGTAGCTGCTCCAGGGATCATTATCTTATCCCCATTTTGCAGATGAAGAAACTGAGGCTCAGACCATTCAGAACCAGCATTCTGGCCACTATAAAATTGGGTCTCATTTTGTGTGAACTCAACATACCAATTATGTTATTTCAATTAAAAGGATAAGGCAGAAATAAATGTAAAATAAAAAAAAATTAATTACATGCTAGATCCATGCCATTTTCCCAAGCAACACAAAATCTCCCAGCAGTTTGCCCAATCATTCAATCTCTTCAAGAAGCATTAGTCTGAGTCATTACATTGTTTTGCACCAAACATTAGCTCTCATATTGTTCAGAGTTCTCTCTTCTAACAAGTTGTGTCCACATCAAAGTGGTGGTTCTTTTTGTTTCATTAATGCTATTTAGTTATGAATAATGGCCCCAAAGTACAAGAGTAGTAATGTTGAGAGCTCTGATAAGCCTAAGAAAAAGTCGTGAAGTGCCTAGGTAGGTTCATGTAAGAAATAGTTCTTAAGTAATGGGGGTTGCTATCATGCACGATTTTCTTAATGCTAAGGGTCTTGGGATGTATTGGTCACGTAAAACATGTCCTACTACATTCTACTTTGCTGCTTCCTCTGCCACTGTCCACAGTAGAGGGTTTCACATTCAAGGAGAGTTTGGACTAGTTGACCTCTCAGTTCCTATCTTCCTCTGAGATTCTGTGATTCTTTTGGAGAGGAGAGATTTGGAATTTAAGTTGACTAAATGATAGCACTTAGAGATCCTCTGCTGCTGCTTCTTTGAGAGGACTTACAGTCAGAGGCACTCTGACCTTCATTGCCTGAGTGTGTTATTGAGTCCCTGGGCTCCGAGTCCTTGTCCTCTCTCTGCCAACAGGTCGCCATGCTCAGGATCTCATTGTACAACAGCAGGAAGGAGAAACAGGAAAAGCCAGAAGAATATCTACACAATCTACATTGATTAGGTACACAGTTTTCAATATGTACCTAGTTTCTTGTTCTTCCTCCCAATGTTAATTTACTGGGTTACAGCTTGGTCTATCGTCACAAGATTTGACAGTCTTATAAAAGCTGGGTAATCTTTCCAGCTCCCTGTGTGAGTAATGTCTTACATTTACACAGTGATTTTAAGTAGACAAACCTTCCTGGTAGGAAGGGAGGGCAAGTATATTATCTACCTCTTTTATACAAAGAAACAGGACCATACTGACAGCTAGAGAACTAGTAAATGGAAGTGCCTGGGCTTATAGCACTAGAGAATATAAGGCTCTGAGGGGAGGGACTGTTACATCTGTTTGTTGTCATTATATTCCTAGTGTTCAGCACAAGGTAGGTATCAAATACCGGCAGCTCTTTCTCTCAGATACCCAAAGGCAGAGAGATCTTGAATTTGATTTTTAATGGATGTATGGGTACTGCAGGAGAACTAGCACCTCTGGTATGAGGACTTGCCAAGCTCTTTTCCATCTGATGCTCCACTCTCACCTGTGGTTCCAAGAAGCTGGAGCATAAAAAGTGGCCACACCCCAGTTAAGCATCTCACAGAAGGGCTAAACCAGGCTGAGAGTAACCAATAGACCACTAACCCACTGGTGAGTTGGGAGTTGTCTACCCCCAAGTACATAAAGGCTTCTCCTGGTGGATTGGGCAGATGAGAATAGTTTGTTCCAGTGGTCATGAAAGTAGATAAAATGGGCACAGCGGAGCACTTAGAGCTTGGTCAGACATGGAATATGTCACGGTCATCTACTGCATCCTGGGCCATCACCAATCACCTTGACATTTGTCTTGTCATTGGACTTTGGATGATTCTAAAAGGAAGAGTGAGGCTGATGTCTTTATGCACCTCTGCCTCCATTAAATCTAATTTATACACAAGTCAAGACATCATTCTGAGATGTCATTGGCCCCTTTGAATATGAAGGATAAACAACAATGAGTATTTAATAAATGCTTATTTTGTTGAATTGAACTGAACCCAAGTTAATTACATTTTCATTACACACAGGAGGATCACAGGACTCAGAAGGGACTTGAGAGATCAACTAGTCTACCCTATTGCCTGCCATTTTACTGATAAGAAAACTGAAGTCATTAGAGGTGAAATGACTTACCCAAAGAAATAGAACCACGATTCACATCTAGATCTTCTATCCCCTAATCTAGGTCCCTTTTGCTATACCACAATGAAATGTTGAATAAGTAAAAATCCAAAGAACCTCTCTCTCTCTCTCTCTCTCTCTCTCTCTCTCTCTCTCTCTCTCTCCCCTTCTCTCCTTTTTCCCTCTCTGCCTCCCATGTTTCCCCTTTTGGCTTTTGAACAAATAGGGCATGGAATAGAGAAATATATCTAAAGAGATTTGTGTTGAGTGTCTTCCTCTAAGACAGATAGTGAGTTCATGGTAGACCCATGAGGCATCCTCAGTGTATGAACATGGCAGGATTCAATAGGAGTAACTAAAGATACTGCTAAGGGAAAGAGCATCTCACTGCATGCTGCACACTTAGGTGGAGGCTATCCTTCGGTTGGTGACTATAGTCACTATTTGCAGAGCCTGACACTGCTTCCAAGTCAGCCTCTGCTGTATAGTTGGCCCCAGTGTCTCTAATCAGAAAAAAAATAGCCCCTCTCTGATTACAGCTTTCAGAGTGGATCCCTCTGCTGCTATCATTTCCCAGTTGTCCTCACAGTGGGGTCTCATCATCTAAAGTTGTGGTTCAATGTATCTGAAGCGTTTTCTCGGCTGGATTCCTCCTCACAGTTACCCCACTTCAACTCAGGATATGCCACTTGCTTAAGAATCCTACTGTCAGCAGTTCACATTTGTTGTACCTGGTAACAGAGAAATGCCTTGGGGTTCCAGAACATAGGCTCTTATCAAGACATAAACAAACCTCAACCTGCTTGGCTAAAACCACATCTTCCATGCAATTAAAGTAAGTTCAACTGCCTGCCACCATGGAGGGCTAAAGAGAGAAAGAGGGTATACAATGGAGAGAGTAGAAAACCCTACTGGAAGCAGTTAGCCTAATGGCTACAAGGACCAAGGATTTCCCTAAATGTGGCAATTTGATGAGTCACCTAAGAAAGGTTATTGAAGAATAAGAACCCTGTGACCTCAGTCACTTCCTAGCTGTGTGACCCTGAGCAAGTCACTTAACCCAGATTTCCAAGCCCTCACTGCTCTTCTGTAAGAATTGATAAGAAGCCAGAAGATAAGGGTTTAAAGAAAAGAATAGGAATTCTGGAAATTTCTTAGCCAAGGTAAATGTATGAGATTTTGTGTTTTGGGGAATTTCTCTTTTACATTGTCTGGAATTTCCTCTACTGGTCTATGGTATAAATTTATAGATCTCCCTCTGGATGCTTCCATTTAGATTTCCATTTATTATGCATGCTGATGCCTAATTATGTAGTTTTCAGAATTGCATAATTGGTGACAGGTATCCCCCATATCTCCTTTATTTTATATAGAAGTCTGACTCATTTTACCTCTAAACCAATCCCCACACACTTTTCCCTCCTTTTATGTTCTTTCATTTAGTCATGTTCACTCAGATCATACTTTGAAGTATAGTTTAATTAGATTAGTAAATGCAGAAGCATTAATTATTTACATATAACATAGATGACACATTCCATTCAATCCCTGGGTTTCTCTTCTCCCAAGACAGCTACACTTTTTAGGCTGGAGACTTTTCCCCTGCTCCCTGCACCTCCTTCATTTACCTGCCAGCTACAGAGTGAGATCAGGAGAAAGAAGAAAAAAAAAAACAGAAGGATGAAGTGAAAATGGGAGCTGTACCCAAGGCAGAAAACTCCAGTCAACACAGATTGAAAATGACTGTGGAACACTTCCTCATGTGCTTATTGATAGTTTTGATTTCTTTAATTGAGAATTGCCTTGACCATTTATTGATTGAGGAATGGCTTGATTTTTTGTACAATTGATTTAGCTCCTTGTATATTTGAGTGATTAGACCTTTATCTGAGTTTTTTGTTAGAAAGATTTTTTGAGGAATTCCATGTGAACTGGAATGACTTCCAGGAATTGATGCAGAGTGAAAGGAGCAGATCCAGGAGAACACTATACACAGAGACTGATACACTGTGGTACAATCGAGCATAATGCAGTAGCAGCAATACAAGGATCCAGAGCAAGGCTGAGGGATTTATAAGAAAGAAAACAAGCCACGTTCAGAGGAAGAACCATGGAAGGAGAAACACAGAAGAAAAACAACTGCTTGGACACATGGGCTGTTGGGGATATTATTGGGGATGTAGACACTAAATGATAACTCTAGTCCAACTATCAATAATATGGAATTAGTTCTTCATCAATGATACGTGTAAAACCCAGTGGAAGTGTGCATTGGCTAAGAGGGTTTAGGGGGTTTGGGGGGGAGGAAAGAATATTAACTATGGAAAAATATTCAAAATAAAATAATAATTTAAAAAAAAGAGGGGGCAGCTGGGTAACTCAGTGGATTGAGAGCCAGCCAATACATAGTATTAGCTCCAAGACAGAAGGTAAGGGTTTAAAAAAGAAAGAAAGAAAAGAAAATGACTATGGAAACTTTCAGTGATTTGTATGGTCACTGCTACATAGACAAATTGGACAGGGAAATGCCAGTTTTAGGATTCCAGGATATCCCCTCTGATACACCTGGAACTTTTTTGTATAATCTATCACTGAAATTTCTGTCACTGAAATGGTTCATTATTCAAATGCTCTAAAGGCACACACCGGGTGCTACTTGACTTACAAATCTAACATTGACAGTGAGGCTCATAGATGCTAACTGATATTTCTCTCTTGGTTCCTGTCTTTTCCCACTTTCCAAAGTCCTGGGAAATTTTGCATCTATCATTACTTCTCTTCTTTTGTCTTCATTGCTAGCCTTCTCTTCCTTGTTATGCATTTTGGGAATCCAAAGGAGCAGAAGAAGCCATATTAGGATGAAGAAGTCTTGGCAAGGAGCTAGAATGCCCCTAAAAATCCATGCAAGAAAATGCTGATCAACCAAACTGGAGCCCTCAATTCACCAGATTTTCATTTTCTATTGTACTTTTAGGAAAAAAAGTAAATTTTGTTAGGAGACTAAGGACAGGGAGGAAGAATTCAGCTTTGGTGTTCCTGGGTATGGATCTCAGAGAGTTCCCTCTACTTACTTCCCCACTTTGCTGAGGAATTCCTCTCAAGTACCCAGATTAAAAGAAGAAAGCTGGTGAAAAGATATGGAAATATTCATTATTGTGCACTGCAGAATGACACAACAGACAGTTCCCCAAGGTTTGCTGGTGTTGTTCTTTGTGGGGAGAGTGGGGGACATATGAGATATTGGTGATTTCATCAAGTAAGAGTAATCCAATGAAAGAAGGGAATACTTGCTCAGGGGATTTTAATCTAAATTTGTTTTGGGGTACCCATCTGTGATTTTATCAGCTTAAGGAACTCCCATCTCTCCCTACCAATGCAGACCAGCAACTTATCTGGGACTGACAGCCTTAGAGAACTAACTTCAGAGTCATACTGCTAATATGTGTTGAGATAAGACTCGAACTTGGGTCTTTCTGACTCCAGGGTGAAGCTTTTATCCACAATGTTCACTCTGACTTTGCATCCCAATATGACTAACTAGCCTATTAATTATGAACACAGTTCCTGGTACTGTTTTGCTTTCGTCTCTCTATTGTTTCCATAGTAAGTTGTTATGGTTTAGTAGGCACCTAATATATGTTTATTGAATTGGAATCCTGGAAGCTCTTCTATTTGAAGAGACTCAAATCCCCGAGGTCCTTCGCTTTTAATCCAGACTAGCTTTGTTAGTAACTATGGGTGGATTTTCCCTGGCTGTCCCCCAGGTTTGGAATGCTCTCCTCACTCATCTCCACCTCCTGGCTTTCCTGGCTTCCTTCAAGTCTCATTTAAAGTCCCACTTTGTGCAAGAAGCCTTTCCTGACCCCCCTTAATGCTAATGCCTTTCCTCTGATGATTATCTCCAATTTGTCCAGCAGATAGCTTATTTGTCTATTATCATTTGCATGCCATCTCCCTTATTCTCATGTGAGCTCCTTGAGAACAGAATATTTTTGGCCTTTCTTTGTAGCCCCAGCACCTAACATAGCCTTTGACACATAGAAGGCAAATAAAACTTTGGTGAATTGACTACTTCTGCATATGGTGCTAAATACTTCAGTAGGGTTGATGAATATATTCTTCTTCACCCCAAAAGGGGAAAAAATTTAAATTAGAAAAGAAAGTGCTAGATCTTCCTCCTACTTACATACCAGCCATAGATGTATTTTTTAAATTTCACCACCTCCTTCCCACACCCTACACCTACCCTCCTCCTAGGAGCCCAGGAAAAAAAAAAGCAACCAATCTGAGCTCTGAAATTTATTCCCAGTCCTGATGGATTTAAGGCCCTGTCACTATCCCTGAGGAATGTTCCTCTAACTGGAATTCTTGACGGCTTTTATTTTCCCTTGGCACAATCTTCCTATGAGCCTGCCAACAAAGGGTGCATGATTCAATAAGGAAGGAAGACAGTAGAAAGGGAGATGACTGTCTTGTTTTTCTTTCTCCTCTGCTCCTATTACTTAGACTCGGGGATCCGAGTTCTCAAGAGGAGTTGACATGGATGGTATATGCCATCTGAGCTTTTCTGGAAATACAGTGGTTTTCAGGTCTTGCAGTCAGCAGTAAAGATACAGATAAAAGCATCCACCGCAAACTCTATTTGACCGAGAGTGCTTGAAGAGAACAGCAGGCTATGCAAATGTGAAATTAGTAGGAATCTAGATTATTTTTGGAAGCACTCTCTCATTTCCTAGAGACTATGCTATTTCTTCCTCATCCCCTAAAAGAAAAAGGTTTTTTGGAAGGGGAGTTGTCGGGGTGATGTTCTGTTTGGGTGAGTCACGTTGATGAGAGGCAGTATGGGGAGGTGGAAGAACACTGAGCTCTCCAAGCCCACCAGACTAGCCTATTTTCTTTCCCTGTACATGACAATTTTCTCCTATCTCCATTCCTTTGAACAGGTTGTCCTCTAAGCTTGGAATGCTCTGTTTTGTTACCTCAAAGACACCCTAGCTTCTGTAAAATCACAGCTTGAATGCTACCTTCAACAAAGGGCCTTTCCTGATTCTCCCAGTTGTTTGGGTTCTCCTCTACCTCCAAATTACTTTGTTTCTATTCTGTATATTTTGGATATCCAGAAGCAGCATGGCACAGTAGAGAGTCTGGGCTTGGAGTTGGGACCTCTAGGATTCAGATCCTTCCTCTGAGACCCTTTTAGTGCCCCAGGAAACACTCTGAGACTGCTTTGGCAAAGAGGCTACTTTCATGGGGAGTGCCCTGTACGAGTGAAGAGATATTAATACATTCTTTTCTGTGTGCATATTATTTCCCCTCAGAAGAATGTCAGGGCAGCTAATTGGCACAGTAGATAGAGCACTGTGCTTGGATTCAGGACTCATCTTCCCGAGTTCAAATCCGGCCTCAGATACTTACTAGCTCTGTGACCCTGAGTAACTCACTTAACCCTCTTTGCCTCAGAATCTCATCTATAAAATGAGCTAGAGAAGGAAATGGTAAATCGCTCCAGTATGTTTGCCAAGAAAATCCCAATGTGGTTATGAAGAGTCAAACATGACTGAACAGTAACAGAAAAATGTAAGCACTTGTGAACTAGGATTATTTTATTTTGCCCTCATGAATCTAGTGATCAGCATGGTAGCCACCCATCACATAGGATTATAGAATTAGAGCTAAAATAGACCTCAGAGAGCATCATATCCAACCTCCTTATTTTGCACTTAAGGAAACTGAGGCCCATCCTTGTGAAAAGTTTTGTCCAAGATCACACAAGGTCCAAGGCAGCCTAAATCCTAAACTCTGTCCACAGTGCCAAGCTACCTCCCTAATAGTGGAACATGGAAACTCTGGGTGAGGGAATAGTTTGAAAGCAGTTAGACAGTTGGTTCCTGGGGGGTGAGGTGAGCAGATCTCTCTGCTTGACCCTGTATCTTGCAGGAATTCCACCCTGCCATTTTCCATGCTACAATAGTCTTGCGATAAATAATTTTTGAGTTTAATTGAACCAAGAGATTGGAGTTTAAAATTCCATCTCCAGGCATTTACCTTAGCATCAGTTTCATTGTCTACAAAACGGGAAGAAAGCTTTGTTAATTTTGAGGTGCTATTCTGAGAGTGAGGGGATATTGTTAATGCTTGTGATACAAAGGGGAGTATTTGGTTGCAGAAGAGCAGAAAAAGTGGGGGAAAGCTGGGTGGGGCCTATCTTGTTATAAAAAACAAGTGGCAACCAGAATGTTTGTTGGTAAAGGAAGCTCTGGTCTCCAAGCTGCCACTGCCCGTATTAGAAGTTAACAGCTCCTAGTTTTTCTTAGGTAGGCTATGGGTTGTTTATTTTTAGGAGTGTTGGGTTAGAGTGGAATGAATTGTTAAAAATGGTTCTAGGATATTTGGAAGGGAGAGTTAATAAATAAAAAGTAAATATAGCATTGAATCTTCCCTAGAGTATTTTTCCCCAAGGATTCCAGAGCATTCTCTCTCTCCACCCTTAGTTTGTAGACCCAATTTTTCCTTGATTCCATAAATACAGGGGAGGAGGAGGAGAAGGGAAAAAAGAGAGAAAAGAGAAGAAACAATGGAGATATCTGAGTCACCTAAAACTTGAACAAGCCTCTTAGGATTGTTTAACCAGCAGGATTTCTCCATGTCTCCCTGTTTGGCAGTCTGATGGTCTGATCCTGAGGTTAATGTGAAAACATGTTATTATGAGGACTCCAATACAGCTGTAAAAGACAAGGAAATGAGAAAACCCTCTGTGGGTCAGGGTTTGTTTGTCTTGATAATGGTGGCTGTGTAAAATCTGGCCAAGGGGTAATGAAAGAGGGTAACTGTAATGGGTTAACAAAGCCGAAGTGAGTTTTTTGGCTTAAGTGATAGGATGTGATGATAATAGGAATAGAGCTCTATATGAATATCTGGGGAGAGAGGGAATAAGGGAAGTTGCTAGGCAACTACCCAGGGGCAGAGAGGAAAAATCTAGTGGGAGGAGGCTGTTTTCAAAGCTGGTATTTTTTTGCTGTGGGAGACCATCACCCCCAATCCAGAATAAACAGATCTCAAGTGGCTGGTCACACTCATCTGCAATTGATCTTGCAGCCTGTGAAGCTTTTGCAGGGACAAACCCTGCAGGAGGAGGCAAGAGCTCAAGGCCTCAGTAGGTATCTGGCAAGTCTGACCAAGAATGCCAAGAGGTAATCTCTGCAGTGCTGGAGACAGTAATCCATCCTGTGATTCTTGTCTACGTCTTTCTATCAGTTCTCATAGGATATCCACCTTCTTTAAGTGCAGGCTGTGTATGTGGTGGGGAATTCCCTTAGTTTTCTCAGTATATCAAGGATTCAAATGGAACACATGGGCTATCTATTAGTTGACCCTCATTCTTGTTAGGTGACTGGCCCATCTTTTCTTTGCCTCACCATATGTCTCTTCTAGGTTTCCCCGAGATGCCCTTGTGTGCCTACTTATCTGTTGGTTTATTTTAGTCTCTACCTGTGATTTAGTGTGGGGAACTCCTGGCCTCCAAACTGCCTACCCTAAGCAGATTGGTTACTCATCCAGAATTGCTAGATGGAGTGTTGCCTGGGATGCTTAGAATGTAAAGAACCTGACCTCTGTCATTGCTATCAAGGCACGGCTTGACTCCAGGGCTTCCTGACTCCTTGTTCATGATTCAATGTTGCTTTCAGTAAGCATACATAAAAAAAGAAAATCAGAATCAACTGTGATTTCATTGGTAGAAGGAATTTCTTTTACCAATGCATATCCAGAATTCGTTTGCAACTTAAGAGCCTTAGAAAGTTGTCTGGGAGTATTGAGAGCTTAAGGGGCTTACTTATCCCATGTCAGAGTCACATGGTCAGTATGTCACAGAGAAGACTTTCTTTTTAAATTTTATTTTTCTCTAATTAAGTGTAAAAATGCTTCTTAACATTTAAAAAATTGAATTTCAAATTCTCTTCCTCCTTTCTCTCCCCCTCCCTGAGATGGTGAGCATTCTGATATAAATTTTATATGTGAAATCATGCAAAACATTTTCCCATATTAGTCATCTGGTGGAAAAGAACTTGAACAATAATAAAAAAAGAAGCAAAGGAAGAAAGTGAAATAAAGTATGTTTTAGTCTGCATTCAGACTCCATCTGCTCTTTCTCTAGAGAAGGGTGGCATTTTTCATGAGGAGTCCTTGAGGATTATCTTGGATCACTGTATTGCTGAGAATAGCTAAGTCATTCATGATTGTTCATCATACAGCAGTGGTTCCCAAACTTTTTTGGCCTACCGCCCCCTTTCCAGAAAAAATATTACTTAGTCCCCTGGAAATTAATTTTTTTTAATTTTAATAGCAATTAATAGGAAAGATAAATGCACCTGTGGCCATCACTGCTCTCCTGGATTGCTGTAGCACCCACCAGGGGGTGGTAGCGCCCACTTTGGGACTCACCGATCATACAGTGTCGTTGTTACTGTGTATAATGTTCTCCTGCTTCTGGTCACTTCACTTTGCATCAGTTCATGTAAGTCTTTCCAGGTTTTTCTGAAGTCATCCTGCTCCTCATTTCTTTTAGCACAATAATGCTCCATTACAGTCATATACTGTAACATATTCAGTCATTCCCCAGTTAGTATTATAACGCAAAAGATACAAGAGAGGTTTTTGCTCTTGCAGGGGGGCCAACTGAAAATTTCTGGCAGTTGGAAGCCTGAGAATTCTAAGAGAAAGTTCAGTTGGTCCCTGACGCTTGAACAGAAGGGAAGGATCAGCCAGAACTCTATTTTGGCTTTCAGTTTGCTTTGGCCTGTGCCTTGTCTTTGGATAATTTGTACCTGGCTAATTTCTCTGGACCTCTCCCTGACCTTCTCCATATTATTTCCCTGTTTTCCCTGCCTATTTTCCCAGGGCTCTGGGAGGCAGGGTGGCTTTTGGGTTTTTAGTGAAAAGACTTTGTGGGTTTAGTTTTCCCCAATAGGCAAGTAGGACATCCTTGAATTCAAACTATCCCTTTAGTATACCCTCTACCTTAAAAGCAGCCAAATCTTCCTCAGCTGAGAGAGTAGGTTCTCTCTCAGTCTAACCCATTCCTGAGACCCTCCCCCATCTTGAATTTCTCCCTAGCAGTTGTCAGAAACCCCAATCCCCTCTGTCCTTCCAGACCACCCCGAAACATTAATAAACCCTTGGTTACCTAATTAGACCCTCTGGAGAATCTTTGTGTGGAAGAAACTAGGCAAAGGTGAAGGGGAAAAATAATTCTCTTTTATTTCTTGAGGGAAACTGGAGGCATCGAAGTAGTTGCCCAAAGCTTCCTTCCGAATCCCTTCAGTTTCATTGACAGGGAGGAGCCTTGTGGTTCCTCCTTTGAGGACTTGAGAAACTGACAAGAAAGCCCTCAAGTCAGATTCAAACCACTTCTTACTGGCCCTATTCCTTGTGTCTGTAAAAGTACCTTTCCTGCCTGGAAGGGTTCAGCCTATTCCCCCCCCCCCCCCAGTGTCCTCTGCGTCTAGCCTGAGCATCTAGTCTGTGTCAGCTGCCTCTCCTGAATACCTCACCCTGTACCCTTACCATCGAAATACCGCCCTGTCCATTCCTCCCTAAACTCAGCCATCCCTTCCATTCTTATCCTATTACCTCAATCACCTTTACCCCTCTGTCACTCAGCAAAGGAAGGAGATTACACCCTCCTAACTTTAGCGTACCCCCCCCATTTTATCCATAACATTTAATCGGCGAGCAAAGTTAGGGAGCGACCCTACATCTTCTGACATACCCAAAATGAATCTGGCTAGAATAACATTCATCTTATCTAGCATATCCATCATGTCATGGTCTTTCATGCAAGGTGTAATGGGTTTTTGGTTCAAGACAGTCCCCAATTTTGTGCAACAAGCTTTAGACCTATATGACTATTATTAATGGTGTACCTTAACCCTGGCTGAGTGCATTTGTTTTATCCCAACTGCCATAGCCATAACCCTATCTATTTGGCAATTCCTAACAGTCTCAAAGAACGTACCCTCTGTCACTCAGCAAGGGAAGGAGATCACCCCTGAACTTTAGTGTACCCCCCTCTTTTATCCATAACAATGGGCATCCCCTCAATTTCCAATCTTTTGCTATTGCAAAAAAAAGTGGTCATTAATAGTTTTGGACAGGTAGATCCTTCCCCCCCACCTTTTTTATCTTTGGGATATAAACCTAGTAGTGTTATTGTTGAATCAAAAGGCATGCACGGTGATTTAAAAAAAAAAAAAACCTCTTAATTTCTTAGAATCAATATTAAGTATTGGTTCCAAAGCAGAAAAGTGGTAAAGTCTAGGCAATTGGGATCAAGTGACTTTCCCATGGTCACACAGCTAGGAAGTTTCCAAGGCCAGATTTGAGCCCAGGGCCCCTCATCTCCAGTCCATCTAGTCACCTAGCAGTCACAGTATACACCATTTTAAAGCCCTTTGGGCATAATTCTAAATAGAGATAGGACCTTCTGATTCCAAGGCAGTCATACTATTTACTACTGCTCCATGCTGTCTTTGCCTGGATTTGTGATTATCTTAATTGCACCACCCCACTTTCACACACATGCTTCTACATACTCAAACTAGAGTAGGTCTGAGATCTGGTCCAAACTTCTTCTGCCCAACTTCTCATCATAATACTGTAACCAGCCTTGGGCCTTTGTCTTCTAGCCCATCATGGAAGTAATGTCTTTTAGAGTGAGCTTTCAAATATGATAAGTTATCACCAGTTCTAAAGAGGTTGGCTCTTGGTTTGCCTTTATTAGCATTCCCTCTGGTTCTCCTTTCCTGTCATCTGAAATGAAGATGAACAGAAGGCCATCATCATGGATTTCTTTTGCTATCATTTTTTGCTCTGTTCGAGTTCTCTCATCCACACCTAGCTCGCTATTCTTTGTTTTCCATCTTACCTCCAGCTGATTGGTATAAAGTATGTGCCTGTCTTTCTAAAGAAGATTCACCTGATTATCGTAAACAATGTTTGTCTCTATGTCGGTGGATGTCTTTCAGACCTTCCTGGCTGAAGGAGGCTGGTTCAGTTTAGTGAGTGCATTATTTTTAGCAGGGGCCAGGCACATGATGTTCCCCATAGTCCCAGCCCTGGCCCTACTGCAAGGGCGTGTGTAAGTCTCATCCCGGATGGGTTCAGGGCCAGGCACTATCTGTGGACGGAGACAGTTACAGGATGTCAGCTGCAAAATAAAGGAAAATATTTATGGCACTGATGCTGGCCTCTGAGAAAAGTGAGAGACTTGAACATTATAAAAGAGGTGGAAGAAGAGGCCTGAGGAAGTGAGCAAAGAATTCTGCCCAAGGCACAGAATATCTCATTACTATGGCATTACCCACAAAATCATTAGGGGATGGCCCTCAAAAGCCCAAATTGTCTAGGACTGTACAAAGCCCAAACACTCACTTCTACCTGGAGGATTTGTCCATAAAAATTCATCAAGATCCACACGAACCCTTATAGACTGCTCTGGAAATGCCTGAGATTTAGAATTTTTTTTATTGCATGTTAGACCTGAGAGTATCAAAATAAAGATGTAAAAATCATAGGATTTTGTACTTTGAATTATAGAATTCACAGGTGGAAGAGACCTTAGAGGCAACCTTGGCTGACTCCTTCATTTTATAGATAAGGAAGTCATACAGAAACCAAGTGACTGAGCCTACTGAAGCCTCTCTCCTTTCCTCTCTTCCCCATAAATACCATCTAGTCCAACCCATAGATTTGATAGATGTGAAAACTGAGTCCATGAGAAGATATTTGTTTAAGGTCCTAGAAGTAACAGAAATGAGATTTGAATATAGATCCTTGGATTTGAGATCTGATATTCTTTCCATTGCACTAAGCTAACTCTTTACTATGTGCATATATAGTTAGTTGCGTGCCTGTGTCTGCTGATTCAGTTACCCATGGTGCCATGAGGGAAAAAAATGAAAAAATTTGGAAAATTTCAGAAAATTTAAAAAAATGGTTCATAAGTTTCAAACCGCCCACCAAGTCAGTAAAGGCTGTAACAAGGTGAAGTCTGCCAGTTCAGGGCATGACTCATCCCCTTTTGTCCCCACCATATCTATGCTCCCATGTGAAACTTTCCTCCAGTCTGCCTCTAGTGTTCTAGCTAATGCATCCATTGTGGTGTTATCATAGTACTTTGTAAGAAGTACCATAGTACTATGTACATAGTACATAGTAAGAAAACCCTTATTTACTGGAATCATACCCCCCCCCAAAGTGTGTGAGTAGTGTTGCTGGCAGTATAGTGGTGATCCCCTTTCCACTGATGTGGCAGTCCCTTGATTCAGTTACCCATGTTTATATCTAGTATTCTTGATCTTAGAATGTATACCCTGCAGATATGGGGACCCTAGTGGGTATGTCTATATAATGCATATGTATATTTGTATATATTCCTCTTCCTGAATTCAAATCTGACCTCAGAGACTGTCTAGCTTTGTGATCCTGGGCAAGTCACTTAACTCAGTTTGCATTAGTTTCTATATCTATAAAATGAGTTGTAAAAAGAAATGGCAAAACATTCCAGTATCTTTGCTAAGAAAACCCTAAAAGGGGTCATCAGAAATCAGACGTGACTGGAAAACAAAGCAACATAAATATTTATATAAACAAATACATTCACATATATGAATATATACATACATTTGCCCTATGGAGGTACAGTAGAATAGCAGATAGAGTGAGAAAGATCTGCTTCAAGTGCCATCTGTTGCACTTACTATCTGCATGATGTAAAACAAATTAACTAGCTTCTATATGCCTCAGAAAATACTCCGGGACTTGTACTGTCAGTGATGGTGAACTTTTTAGAGACTGAATGCCTAGACTGCAACCCTCATGCCGCATGTGAACCATCCCCTTACCCCAGACAGAGGAGGGAGGAAGTGCTCCCATTGGGCTTCTGGGCAGAGAGGCAGGTCATAGTGATAAATGTCCTCAGGTGTGTGTGTGTGGAGAAGGGGAAGGGAGCAGCCTCTCCCCATCATATGTGCCATAGGTTAGCCAACATGGTACTATGTCATACAGAGATTTCTATCTGTATTGGTGGGGGAAGATCCAGAACCAAAGTACTGTTTCAGACATTGTAAAGCCATCAATTTTTAGAAGTACTTCTATTTAAAACAATAAGATTTAAAGTACTTAAGTACTCATTTTAAGTACTTAAAATTTTTGGTTTTAAAAGAAATTGTTCTTTAGGGAGTGAGTGAAAACTGTTGCTATCCTGCTTTTCCTATGGCCTTACTTAGTTTCTATACATAAACTTTTGGCTGCCTCTACTTTTTGCCATCTGTTAAACTGGCTGAAGGCCCAATCACAAGTTGGTTTGACTTTTGCCCTCAGGCACACATCCAAGGCAACCATGGTCTGAGATGGACATTCTGAGTCATACTGTAGGTGCCATCTGTCCTACAGGAAGACCATCTTCTGTGTCAGTCCAAAACATTGGCTCCCAATTTGAATCACAGCTGGTGACAGTTTTTTGCCAAAAGGAGAGATACCTGAGCAGCAAGGGGAAAAGAGGACACAAGATTTGCTGGCATCTCTCTGACTGCTAACAAAAAATTCCATATTGTTTTGTGGGTTAATTTCCTGCAAATGATCCCTACAGATGTTAAGATTTATAAGTTAAACCATTCCTCTCCCACCAAAAATAAAATAAAATAAAAATAGAGAATAAACCTACAGCTCCTTAGACAGTTACAGCCATGAAGGACCTTATCTACAAAGTTAGGGGGTTTGAACATCTGTTTCCTAAGGTTCCTTACAGCTCAACACAGTACCTGGTACATAGTAGGTACTTAATACGTGCTAGTGATTGATTGATTTATTATATTCTATGACCCTAGGACTTTAAATGGTTTCTTAGAGGTCATTTAGTCTAACGCTGACATCTAGTCCAATCTGATACATGAGTATCATAGAATGATCAGGGCTGCTTAAGAAATAAAGAAAGATCCAAAAGTTTCCAAGATTCTAAGACCTGAGGGATAAACTTGTAGTTTATTTGAGTTTGTCCAGAAGACTAAATTAGTCACAATAAAAAGGAAGCTAGGGAGAGGAAAAGTAAGACTTAATATAAAGGGAAACTTCCTAAGAATTAAAGCTGTTAAAAGTGGAATGGATCCCCAACTGATAAGTGGGCAAGGGACATGAAAAGGTAATTTTCAGATAAAGAAATCAAAACTATCAATAAGCACATGAAAAAGTGTTCTAAATCTCTCATAATTAGAGAAATGCAATTCAAAACAACTCTGAGGTATCACCTCACACCTAGCAGATTGGCCAATATGACAGCAAAGGAAAGTAATAATATTTGAGGGGATGTGACAAAATTGGGACTGGTAGAGTTGTAAACTAATATAACCATTCTGGATGGCAAGTTCCCTTTGATTCAGTCATACCACTGTTGGGTTTGTATCCCAAAGAGATAATAAGGGAAAAGACTTGTACAAAAATATTTATAGCTGTGTTCTTTGTGTTGCCAAAAATTGGAAAATGAGGGGGTATCCATCAACTGGGGAATGGCTGAACAAATTGTGTATCTGATGGTGATGGAATACTATTGTGTTGAAAGGAATAATAAACTGGAGGAATTCCATGTGAACTGGAATGACCTCCAGGAATTGATGCAGAGTGAAAGGAGCAGAACCAGCAGAACTTTGTACACAGAATCTGATAACACTGTGGCACAATTGAACATAATGGACTTCTCTACTATGTTATAAAAGAATAGGGTAATCTGTATACTACCACTATTAGGCTGGTTATTATTAGTAGTAACCTGAGATATTAATCTGAGGGAGCTTTGGTTTGGTTCCCAATGGCTGGTGCAGGGACACCCAAGTCCTGCCACCCAGCTGGAGGTTATAATAACTGCCCTTCTTTATAACAGTGCCCAGGCAGGATCCCTAAAGGTCAATGGATGGGTAACCCTTTCAGGTCCCACCTGGGGTTGATTGATTATTGGTGTTGGGCTCTATCAGCCTTGGATAATGTTCATCTGACTGCGTTGCTCCCTCCCAGAGTGGTGATGGAATAACTACTCCAGGAAGGTACTTAATAACTTGATCTATGTTGTTTAACAAGGGAAAGGTGACCCTATCACTAAATCTATGACAATTATCCCTCAGGACTGTAGGCTGTTCAGTAATGCTGGGCTTGTTCTTCACCTCCTCTGGCTCAGCCTGGCCACAGCCAAACCAGAGTAAGCAAACTGTTTGGATGATGCAAATACTGAAGATGGTTTCTCTCAGCTTCTTACTGCTCGTTGTTGTGCCAGTTCTACAGCCTTCAGGAAATGCCACCCTTTATCACCCTCTTCTTCTTCTCCTAACCCACTTCCCAGATCCCCCTAGGCCCCAGGATACCTAAATATCTAGAAATGGTTTAGGTGCCTAAATATCTAGGGATTCAAAGAGAATCAGAGGATCCACAGGCCAATCAATGTTCAAGATCAAATGTCCAAGGCAAGAGTTTAGGCAAGGCTCAGGCAAAGCAAAGACAAGGGGTTCAAGAGTCCCTGTCAGGGGGCTGCCAGGATATTTATATCCTTTCTGGCCAACTGCCTTTCCTCCTGTCCTCATGGCCTCCGGGGACATTCCACTCTCCAACTGTCTTCACCTGTCAATCAAGGTGTGATTCTCAACTCCCAGAGCTTGATTACGACAACTAGCAGCAATGCAATGATCCAGGACAATTCTAAGGGACTTATGAGAAAGAACACTATCCACATCCAAAGAAAGCACTATGGGAGTAGAAATGCAGAATAAAAACATATAATTTTGATCACAAGGTTCAATGGGGATATGATTGGGGATGTTGACTTTAAATGATCACTCTACTGCAAATACCAACAATACGGAAATAGGTTTTGAACGATGATACACGTAAAACCCAATGGAATTGCTTGTTGGCTCTGGGAGTGGGGAGGTAGAAGGGGAGGGAAAGAACATGAATCTTGTAACCATGGAAAAAATATTCTAAATTAATTAATTAAAGAAATAAATTTAAAAATAAAGAAATAAAAATAAAAGCAGAATGGATTTGAGAGGGTTGGATTAGATGTCCAACCTCAGAGGTCCTTTTTAGCTCAAAATCCAATATCTTGTGGCCCAAGAGGGTAGTAGATGGCTCTTCCCTGGAGCTCTCTAAGCAAAGGCTAAATAACTATTTGTCAGGTAGTGAGGATTCTTTTGTTTTTTTTTTAAATTTATTTATTTTTCAGTTACATGTAGAAACAATTTTTGGCAATTGTTTTCTGACATTTTAGGATTCATATTTTCTCCTTCTCTCCATTCTCCTCTTCCCCAAGGTAGTAAATAGACTGATATAGGTTATGCCAATGCTTTTATGTGATGCATATTTTTATATTGCTCATGTTATGACAGAAGACACATATCACTATACAATAAAAAACTTATGAAGGAGACCTGCAATCAGATTCCCATAGTTATTTCTTTGGTTATGGATAGCATTTTTCATCGTGTCCCTTGCTTCGTATTGATTATCATATATTTCTATTACTGTATACATTGTTCTTTTGGTTCTGCTCATTTTACTTTGCATCACTTCATATGTGTCTTTCCAGTTTTTTTCTGTACTCAACCTGTTTCTTATGCACGATGGTGTTCTATTACAACTATATACCACAACTTCATCATTCCCCAAGTGATGGACAACCTTTCAGTTCCCAATTCTTTGCCACTACAAAAATAGCTGCTAAAAATATTTTTGTACAGATAGGTCCTTTTCCTTTATCTCTGATCTCTTTGGGATACAGACCTAGTAGAGGTATTGTTGGCAAATTGGAGGTCAAAAGGCATGCATAGTTTTATGACCCTTTAACCATATTGCTCTCCATGATGATTGTATCAGTTCACAGTTCCACCAGTAGTGTATTAGTGTCCCATTTTCCCACATCCTCTCCAAATTTTATCATATTCCTTTTTGGTCATGTTAGCAACTCTTATAGGTATGAGGTAGTATCTCAGAGTTGCTTTGATTTGCATTTCTTTAATCAATAGTGATTTGGAGCATTTTTTTCATATGACTAAAGATAACTTTAATTTCTTCCTCTGAGAACTGCCTGTTCATATCCTTTGACTATTTTTCAACTGGGGTGTGCTTTGTATTCTTATAAATTTGACTCAATTCTCTAAATGTTTGAGAAATGAGACCTTTTTCAGAGGTATTTGCTATAATTTTCCCCAAATTTGTTCTTTGCTTTCTAATCTTTTTTAAATTGCTTTTGTTTGTACAAAACCTTTTAAATTTAATGTAATCAAAATTATCAATTTCATTTTTCAAATTGTTCTCTATGTCTTGTTTGGTCATAAACCCTTTCCTTATCTATAAGTCTATCAGGGAAACTTTTTCATGTTCTCCTAACCATTTGTGGTTAGTGGAATCACCCTTTATTCCTATATCGAGTAGAGTATTCTTTTCCAGGTATGAGGCAGACTAAATATCCACTAATGCCCCTTCTAGGTATCAAATTCTATGCTTCCATGGATGGTACCAGAACTCAAAAAAGCTGTCATTCTCGAAGTCAACTTGGTTTACATTTGAATTTCTATTCTCCAAACCACTTCTCACTGATTTCTCTTATACTTAAGAATTTTCTTGGGCTCCTTCTGGCTAGAGTTAGGATTCTGCCCTTATGATATTGGGCTCTAATAGGCGAGCTTTCACCTCATCCTGACTGGATCCAGGTTGTTCCGGCAATTCCCATGATGTCTGCACCTTGATCATCATCCTCATCTCCTCCCAGAAAAACTTGCAGTCTGTCCCTGGGATTGTGGGTTCTGATAAGTGAGCTTTTGCCTCATCTTGCACAGAAACAGGCCATCACATCATTTGCAGGTCATTACCAGACCATGTCACTATGGTCTGGAAATACATATCCATCCCCCAACTTCCCTCAGTTACCCATTCATGGTACCTTCTACCAATAGACTATAAACTCCTTGAGGGTAAAGACCATCTTGGTTGTGTTTATTTCTAATCATGTGGTGTTTAGCATAGTATCTGGTGCATAGAAAGTGCTTAATAAATTCTTTTACCCTATTTATTCCTTCCCCAGTCAATAACCTTTGGGTGTGGTGGATGATAAAATGACAATCAAATCAGCACATGTGATTTCAGGCTCCAGTTTCATATGTGATCACTAATGTAATGAGGTCACTCATCACTGAACAAGATACACACCTCACATATGAATCACCACAGCCCTGATTTAATCCTACTAGATATTCTGGGAGTATAGATGCTCACACTTTCCCAGTAGCCCCTATATCCCAGAAGAACCCCCCCTCCCCAAATGGAGGGGCAGCTGGGTGTTCTAGTGGATATAATAACACTGAGCTTGGAATCAGGAAGATTCATCTTCATGAGTTCAAATCTGGCCTCAGACACTAACTATATGACTCTGGGCAAGTCAGTTAACCCTGTTTGCCTCAGTTTCCTCACCTGTAAAGTGATCTAGAGAAGGAAACGGCAAACCACTCCAGTAACTTTTCCAAGAAAACCCTAAATGGGGGTCACAAAGAGTCTGAAATAATTAAACAACTTTTGGGGGCAACTAGGTAGCACAGGGAATAGAACGCCAAGCCTGGAGTCAGGAGGACCTGGGTTCAAATATAACCTCAGAAACTTCCAAGCAATGTGACTCTGGGCAAGTCTCTTAGCCCAACTTTCTAGCCCTTTCCATTCTTCTATCTTAGAAATGATACTAAGATAATTTTAAAAAAAGGTTAAGAGTTGTGTCTGTTTTTTTTTTTTTTACTTTTTTTTTTTTATTTTAAACCCTTAACTTCTGTGTATTGACTTATAGGTGGAAGAGTGGTAAGGGTAGGCAATGGGGGTCAAGTGACTTGCCCAGGGTCACACAGCTGGGAAGTGTCTGAGGCCAGATTTGAACCTAGGACCTCTGGTCTCTAGGCTTGGCTCTCAATCCACTGAGCTACCCAGCTGCCCCCTTGTGTCTGGTTTTTTTTTTTTTGTTGTTGTTGTTGTTGTTGTTTTAATGGAGATCCTTTTTTTTCTAGATATCTGCTTTTGATGGTGGGCAATTAACAAAAGGGCTGCTGGGAGGAAGTCTCTGGAGTCTCAGATTTAAATTTATGTCATCTGTTGAAAAGAAGTGGTTTTAAAAATGGTAAAAGTAGGTAGCAGGATTGTCCCTAAAAACTTTAAGGAGAAATATGAGAAGGGAATAATTGTGTGTTTGAGTTGGGGGTGCAGGCAGTAGGCAAGGAATAAAGCCCATGAATTCATTTCTCCTTCCATCAATCCATCTGCAAGCATGGTTAATCACCCTCTCTGTGTCAGGCACTCTCCCTGGTTCCTGAACTTTGGCAGAAGAGGTCGAAGGACACCAAGGGATGTGTTTTGTTATGGAATTTCCCTGATGACCTGGTTTGACACCATCTCACCATAGGTATGGTGGGGAAAGTTTGAAGCAAGTATAGCTACTGTTGGCATTTTTTAAAAGTCTCAAGTGGGACCTTTATTGAGCCTGGTGGCTTGAACTGTCTTTTACTATCACCCAGAAAAGCTCTTTTTATGAGAAGAAAATGCTAAATCCTTTAAAAAATGTTCTGTGCATTCAAGTCTGAGAGAAATGAATCCTGACTGGAGGGATTGTACTCAGCCCAGTTTTAGTCTTTGTGGGATGAACAGGAGTTACCCAGCCTTTCGAATACCCTACAAGGTCAAACAGAGAGCTATCTTTCCAATCAGGCTGGAAATCAATCATGTAAAGAGGATTTTGCTGTAGCTCCTCAGCCTGCCATTTAGAGCTCCCCATAATCTTGTTCCTATCTACTTTCCAGACAGACTTTACAGGCATTGAAAGGTATGCTGATGAATGTTTAACAACCAGCCCTGGGTGTGGGTGGGTGGGGGATCACAAACATACTAACAGACTTTTAAGCTTAATCTATATTATCAACTTTTTCTCCATCACTGTCTTAAGTATTGAGGCCAGAGATGTCAAACATGCAGCTGTGGCCTATAAAACTCAGGCGTGAAGGCCAGACCACTTTAAAATAGAATTGGGAAATGTTTAACAAAACAAACAAAAAATAATACTTTTTGTTGTTGTTCAGTCTTTTCAGTCAGCTCTGCCTCCTCATGACCTCTTTCGGGGTTTTCTAGGCAAAGTGGTTTGCTATTTCTTTCTCCAGCTCATTTGATTGATGGGGAAACTGAGGCAAACAGGGTTAAGCAACTTGCCTAGGATCACCTAGCTAGTAAGTTTCTGAGGCCAAATTTGAACTCAGGTCTTCCTGATCCTAGTCTTGGCACTCTATCGAAGACACCACCTAGCAGCCCACAGTTCAACATGATTAATGTTAATTTGGTGTTTTCTAAGTCAATTGTAGCCTGCAGATATCAGTTTCTTATTTGGATTTGACACTATTGGACACAATCAACTAAGCACTAAATTTTCCTGATTTGTAGTGTTTGTCTCTTTCTGAGATGCAAATGTTTACACTGAGAATTTAACAATTGGCTCTCATGAACCAGTTAAAGTTGGCTCCAGCACATCCCTGCACGTGCTCTTATGTTGAGCCAAAGTCTCCTCATGTGTAAAATAGAGATCATAATGGTACCTGCCTCCCAGGGTTGTTAGGAAGATAAAATGAGACAATATTTGTAAAATTTGAAGTGCTTTGTAAATGCTACCATTACTATTACTATTATTATTTCTTAAACCCTTACCTTCCTTCCTAGAATCAATACTGAATATTGGTTCAGAGTGGTTAGGACTAGGCAATGGGGGTTAAGTGATTTGCCCAGGGTCATACAGCTAAGAAGGGTCTGAGGCCAGATTTGAACCCAGGACCTCCCACTCCCTGTAGTAGAATGCAAGCTCCTTGAAGACAAGGTCTGTTTTCTTCATCTCTTTACATTCCCATACCTAACTCAATGCCACGCTTCAGTAGTTAGGGCTTAATGAACAGTTTGTTAAACTGAAGCAGCAATGCTAAGGCTTTGATGAAGGAATGTGTAAAGCCATTTGTGCCACAAGGAATCAAGAGCAATAGAAATCAAGAAAGCACTGATTGTAATGCCTGGCACCAGACTCCTGCTCTGGTACCTTGCCCTGCACCAGCACAGTGCATAACCAGAGGGAGATCACTGTATGAAAGAAAAGAAAAAATGCTGTCATGGACTCCCCGGATCATTTAAATATTCTGTTGTATCTAGACAGGGCTTGTGATCCAGATTTCATGGAAAAACTGCAGAAAGGTTGAGAAACCAAAGAATGGCTCCAGCCCAACACCCCGTGTGGTAGAATTGCTTCGTCACAATGCAGTAACTCATGGCTGACATTTAGACAGCCCTTTAAGTTGTTCTGAGCACTTTGTGAACATTGTCTCTTTTGAACAAGGAAGGAAGAGAAGAAAAAGGAAGGAAGGAAGGGAGGGAGGAAGGAAGGAAGAAAAGCAGCTGTGTGATCCTGGACAAGGAACCTAACTTCTGTCTGCCTCAGTTTTTCTCAACTGAAAAATGAGGATAACAATAGTACCTATCTTCTAGAGCTATTGTGAGGGTCAAATGAGATATTTCTAAAGCATATAACATAGTGTCTGGGACTTAGTAAGAGCTTAATAAATGTTTCCTTTCTTCCTTCCTTCTTTCCTTCCTTCCTTCTTTTCTTCTTTCCTTCCTTCCTTCCTTCTTTTCTTCCTTCCTTCCTTCTTTCCTTCCTTCCTTCCACAGATGAAATCAGAGTACTTTCTAGTATTTGACAGCAGGCAGACAGGATGAGAGATTAAGAAACTGAGCTTCCTAAAGCTTTCTGCATCATTCAGCAACCTGGTAGCTATCCAGAAACCTATAGGAATACATGGTTTTAAAACTAGACAAAAGCAAGAGACTTAGCCAGAAGGGTCTCTGGGCTCCACCCATTGTCAGTGTGATGAGAGTAACTAACCATATGGATTTGGGCTTTTGGGGGGCTTCTCTCTGTATAGGATCACTTGTTCCTCAATTTCTGGCTATGGATGGTACCACATATAAAGGAAGCTCTTGCCCTCCCTGATAAGCACACAGAAACTGACACCTCCTTTTAAGCCCCTGATGGATGACTGACTTCTTCTTTAAATAGGTGGAAGTCAGGGCCAAGATAAGCCAGCGCCAGAAAGGCATCGGTTCTTGATGCCATGGCTCGACATGGTGTCTGGGGTGGGGGAGGGCTCACAGGCTTACCTAGGATTCCCCTTTTACTCAGAAGCCTTCCATGCAACAGCAGGTGTGCTGAGTATGTTTTTCATCATGTTTCTTGTTAGGCTGCATCTGCTTCTGATTTCCAAGGTTCTCGGTCATTTACATCTTCAGCATTAGGCTGTATTTGTCTCTCCCATCAGTGAAGCTGGTACTCAAACAACTTGACAGTAAAGGAGCCACTGGAAACTCCTATCCCCAGAGAGCTCTAAAAATAGGAAAGAAAGCCAGCATCAGGCACTAGTTGACTTGTTGATCAGATTAAAGAAAGGAGGCCGGACAAGATGACTGCTGGAACCTGCCAGGCTTTTGTCATTGTGGAAAGAGATTATATTTAGAGTCAGAACACCTGGATTCAAATACTGGCTCCATCACTTACCAGTTGGGTATGTCCTTGCACAAATTACTTGAACTCTAGCTTTTACTTATGAGGAGGTTAGATTCTAAATCTAAGACTCACACATTCCCTTGATCTGTCATCTATCTGCCCATCACATATCTTAACTTAGAAAAAAAAAGGTTTGTTTTGTCCAAAAGAAGGCAGGGTGGAGCAGTCTAGTCTAATTTGGCTTCTAGTTTGCTATGTGACTACCTTTCTAGGTTTCTGTATCTTCACCAGGGAAATGAGAGGAACAGATTCTAAAATTCTCCCCAGTTCTGTATTTCCAAACTCTTCTATTTGGCAAGCTCTCTCTTGCCAAATATCATGTGAAATGCCATGCTGGATGAATCAAAAGTCAGAATGAAGGTTGCTGGGAGAAATATCAACAATCTCAAATATACAGATGATACCACTCTGATGGCAGAAAGAGAAGAAGAGTTAGGAAGCCTCTTGATGAAGGTAAAAGAAGAGAGTATAATGACTTGAAGCTCAACAATAAAAAAACAAACAAACAACCTAATATCATGGCAACTGGTCCCATTATTTCCAGGCAGTAGAGGAGAAAAAATGGAAGCAGTGTCAGATTTTATATTCTTGGGCACAAAGATCACTGCAGATAGCAATGGCAGCCATGAAAACAAAAGACAAGCTTGCTCTTTGAAAGGAAAATGATGACAAATCTGAACAACATACTAAAAGGCAGAGACATCACCTTGCCAACAAAGGTCCATGTGATCAAAGCTGTGAGTTTTCCATGAGTAATATATGGCTGTGAGAGTTGGTCTGTAAGGAAAGCTGAGAGCTGCAGAATTGACACTTTTAAATGGCAGCCGAGGAGAAGACTTTTCAGAGTCTCTTGGATAACAAGAAGATCAAATCAATCACGACCAAGAAATTAAGGACTACTCATTGGAAGGACAAATATTGGAGCTGCAGCTTAAGTACTTTGGCCACATAATAAGAAGATAGGGCCCAAAAGAAAAGAACCTGATGTTGGGAAAGATTGCAAGCAAAAGAAAAAGGGGGTGGAAGAGGATGAGATGGATAGAGTATCATGGAAGTAATAATCATGAGCTTGGACAGACTTTGGGAGATGGCAGAGGACAGAAGCCCCTGGCATGCTATGGCCCATGGGATCATAAAGATTTGAACATGGTTGAATGAATGAACAACAATTGTCACAAAAAGAAAAAGACATCTCATTAACAAAGGCAAAACTTTTCAGTTCTGAGTGACTTCTGCCCTTCAAGATCCCAGACTGTCTCAAAGTTCATATATGAACTAGATTTTTGCCTCCACATAAGGATTCAGTAGTTACTATTACCAGTGAAGGTCATTTTATTTTTCCTGTAGCCATCTCGATCTCTTAGAACCTTTGAAGAACACCAGGTGAGCAAGTCAAAAGGCAGGCAGACTGAGCCCCCAGAAGTTACCTCTTCTATTTAATTAATTAATTTATTTATCTGCTTGCTTATTTACTTGTTTATTCATGTGTATGTTTATTTACTTATTTATGAAACCCTTACCTTTCCACCTTAGAATCAATTCTATGTATTGGTTCTAAGACAGAGTGGTAAGGGCTAGGCAATGGAGGGTTAAGTGACTTGCCCAGAGTTACACAGCTGGGAAGTGTCTGAGGTCAGATTAGAACCCAGGACTTCCCATCTCTAGATCTGTCTCTGAATCCACTGAACTATCCAGCTGTCCCCAAACAATAGTAAGGGCTGGGCAAATCAGATTAAATGACTTGCCCAGGGTCACACAGCTAGCAAGTGTCTGAGGCCAGATTTGAACCCTCAACCCGCTATCTCCAGGTCTGGCTCTCTATTCACTGAGTCACCTAATTGGCCCAGTTACCTCTTTTATTCAGCAGCCAAGTAGTCACATTCTTCTGGCCCAGCTAAGGATACTTCCAATCAGAATCCATAGCATCTTCCTTAGGCAAATATGCTTCTCCTACCCAATTGTTACACATTAGAGATAAACACTCAAACTCAAAAACCTTCCTCTAGTTTTGTTTGTTGGCACCACCAATATCCTCTTAGGTCAGGACATCCTTATTTAAGAGAACTGCCATTTCTCTAGTATTTAAGCCTCAGCATGCATCAACCTGTAGGGAGGTATTTGCAAATCAAAGACTGGAAAATGGGATCTTTTTTCTTTAACTTTCTTCTTGCATTCTCTTTTAAAAAATATTATTCTTTGGTTTTTACATCACCGTCATTTCTAAATCTATTCCTCCACCCTCTCTTATCCAGAGAGATTCCTTAATAACAAAGAATTCAAAAGAAAGAGAGAGAAAAAATAAATGCGATTTGGCTGAATCAAGCGGTATACCAAGTGAAGCTGTCTATGTAATATTCCACACCTGCCTATTCCCCCTAACTCTTTGAGGAATGAAAGGTGATACATCTTCACATCTCTTCCTTAAGAACAAACTTGAT
Source organism: Gracilinanus agilis (assembly GCF_016433145.1). Classification (NCBI taxonomy): domain Eukaryota; kingdom Metazoa; phylum Chordata; class Mammalia; order Didelphimorphia; family Didelphidae; genus Gracilinanus; species Gracilinanus agilis. The sequence continues at coordinate 120,286,706 of NC_058135.1, forward strand.
GATTATAATAAAACAAAATTCAGTTTAAGGTGTTTGAGGTAGAGGGTTTAGTTATTCTTGCTCTATCTTTTTCTATTGTTATAGTCCCTGTGTGAGTTGTAGATTGTTGGGTATTTTTTTACACCCTCACCTTCCATCTTAGAATCAATAGTGTGTGTTAGTTCTAAGGCAGAAGAGCAGTAATGGTTAGGCAATGGAGGTTATGTGACTTGACCAGGGTCACACAGCTTGGAAGTGTCTGAGGCCAGATTTGAACCCAGGACCTCCCATCTTCTGGCTTGGCTCTCTATCCACTGAGCCACCCAGATGCCCCTGGGATTCTAGGTTTTAAAGAACACTCACTAAGCTCTTATTTTAGTACAACTTCCCCATTTCTCTTTTTGGTGTTCCTCTTGAGATTTTTCCTGTTTTGGTTGTGAGGGCAGAGAGGTGAGTGAAGAGTCTGGCTCACCTCACTCCCCTCATGTCCCCAGCTTGGATCATCCTCAAATACAGGCTCTTTTTTTTGCTGATGTGCCAGTTCTTAAGTAAGTGAACAGCAGGGGCAAGGCAGACACTTCTCATCACTTACATTCTAAAGAGGAAGAGGCACATCACCACATCATAGGAACAGAGATTTAGAACCAGAAGGGGCCTTAGAAACCACTTTGTCCAACCTGTTCATTTTGCAGGTTAAGCAAACAGGCACACCAGGATAAAGTGATTTGCCTAAGGACACACATGTAGAAAATGGCAGACCTGAGATTTGAACCCAGATCTTCTGACTCCAGCACTATCCCCTGCACTATCTCCCTTCCATACCAGTGAGTAGAAAGCATTCTGGGCCAAGAATCAAGACTAGCCTCAGATTTTCTACTTGTGTGATCTTGAATAAGGAAGTCAGTTCATTTTGGGGGGTTCTCCCCTCTGTAAAATGAAGGGATTGGACTAGATAACTTCTAAAGGCCCTCCTAACTCTCACAATCTGTGTGACCACCATGGGAAACCTTTGTTCCTGAACAACAGTGAATTAAGAACCGACTTTAAAAATCCACTGGATATAGTTCTCACCATTTAAAAGCCCTTTCTTTTTAAAAATCGTAATTGCTGTCTTTCATTTTTAAATCACCTTCATTTCCAAATACCCCTCCTCCATCCCGTATCAAAGCCTGGGAGACAGATAGAGTCAGAAACAAAGTCAGTATCAGAGACAGAGAGAATTTGAATAAAACTAACCAACACAACAACCAGGTCTGACAAATATCCATTTGATACTGGGCAAACCACTTTACCCATTGGTGACTCAATTTCTTCATTTGTAAAATAAGGGCGTTGGAATAGATGGCCTCTAAGGTCCCTAATCCATGATCCGATGGTCTTGTGTGCAATGTTCCATGCCAGTATTCCCTCACCTCTGCAAGGAAAGGAGGAAGGTACCTTTTGTCAGAGGCCACCACTGGCTGCTGAGGCTGGCTCTGTTTGGGGAATGAAAGGGGTGGGAAGGAATAAGGTTTTGATTATAGCATTTCAATGGACATAGAGATGAGATCCACTTGGAAGACTGCCTCCTCCAGTTCTTGACGTCAGAATTGCCTTCTCTAGAACTAAGAAAATGATCTGGATCAATGAACTCTCCCCAAGGTTTTCCATACCATCGACTGGTACAACAAAAGTCCACATGGTCATTCCCCAACATTTCCTTGCCTGTGACGACTGGGGGAGAGGAATTCAATTAAATGTATCCATCGACACTTCCCCTTAACACTCACGCACACATACATACATTCCATGGCTTAAAGGTCTTCTCCCTGAAGGGCCAGAGACCTCCTTGTTGCCCCGACATCCTTATTCTTCCACCCCTTGGGGTCTTAAGACAGACCTTACCCCTTCCCTTCTGGGAGTCCAAAGAAATTGTCATAAAAGCCTATTCGTTTAAGTAGCATTCCTGGATGGTCAGACTGCTTTGGGGAACATCTCCTTCATGCCCCCAAAGCATGAGACCAGACTGGGACAGCCCCCAGACCTCACTGATTAACATCTGGGCACAGGCTGATGGCATTTTTACTGCTTGGTACTTTGGGGAGCTACTTTGACTGCGCTGGCAGAGAAATGACATATAAATAACATTTAGTATTATGATTATTGGGCTAGCGTCTCATCCTGGGAAACTCTGGGAATTTTAATGCTCAAATGGACCTCATTAGCAATGTTCTGCTGTTCACCTTTCTCCAAGAACAGAGAGGAAGAGACGGGACAGGGGCTGTATGAAGGGGGAAGGCAAAGAAAGGGCTTTCCTTCAAAAGTCTGTTGATAGCATTTACATTTGGGCAATAATTGACTCACTTTTAGATAGGTTATCAGGAAAGACCTTGTAGAGCAGTGATTCCCAAAGTGGATGCCACCCCCCCATGGTGGGTGCTGCAGGGATCCAGGGGGATGGTGATGGCCACAGGTGCATTTATCTTTCCTATTAATTGCTATTAAAATTAAAAAAAATTAATTTCCAGGGGGCTAAGTAATATTTTTTCTGGAAAGGGGGCGGTAGGCCAAAAAAGTTTGGGAACCACTGGTATAGAGAAAGCTATATAGGAAAATTTGGGCCCTACTTTCACTCATCTTTTCATCTTCTTGGAGGGAGTTAAGGATGCACAAGAGCATGGTAATAAATGTTTAACAACAGCCTCTCCAAAACCTGTACACACCATATTTTTTAATTTAATCTGCATCATTAACATTTTCCCCATCATCTTCTTGAGTCTAAATAATCAACAAAACAACAAATCAAGTCCCAATTTGTAATTTTCTGAGGTCAAAATATTCAGAATAAAAATTTAACAATTGACTCTCCTAAGCCAGGTCAAGCAGTATCCAGCACACTCCTAGATGGATGGGGTTGTACTTATTTTTTTCTTTATCAACTCAGTAATTTGTCTCAGCAATTTACCTGTAGTCTAACATGTAAGAAGGTTGAAAGGCACTGATCTGGGAGGCGGGTTTCTTGGGTTTAAGCCCAGACTCGGCCACTAATCTTGGTCAAGTCACTTGACTAATCCATGTTTCCTCATCTATACAATGCTTGCATAGTATACTTTATAAGAATGTTTTGAAGATTTTCATTTTCATTAGTTGAAAAGTAGTGTGGCATGACAGAAAAAGTCTTAGCTCTGAAGTCAGAGGACTGAGTTAAAATTCCAGCTCTGCTGTTAAAAACCTGTGTGACCTTAAGCAAGTTACTTAAACGCAAGCCTTGGTTTCTTTATCGATAAAATGAAGGAGGTGTCTCATAATTCTAGATCATATGTTCCTATTTCAACTAATTATAGTAGCATTGGTACTAGTGAGGGCATTAGAAGGTTATTTTAGCCTGGAAGATGAAGGTGTCAATTCAGCAAATTCCTTTGGTTTAGGACAGTAAGGTAACATCTAGAGGAAATAAGCAGTTTCCTTCTAGGATGGGGCACAGTAAACCAATTCCTGGTGAGCTATTTGGTTAAATTTGATATTTACGTATATGTTTACATATAACACCCTATCTAGGCTACTCCCCTACTTTGGTGCTCATTTTCAAGGGTCAGGGCCCTAGAAGGTAACTGCAACCTAGAGGTTCTAGAAGTAGTCTGTGGGCTCACTCTTCAAAAACTATAGAAGAACTTAAAAGCCCCCATCAGTGTGCTTCCTACTCACAGTTAGCTCCTAGACATGATGAGCAATTAGCATAGATATTTTTTATAATGGCATAGTAAAAATAGTAATTACAAAACATTTCCCATGAAAAGCTGGGGTTTATTCTTCTACAAATATAAACAGAACCGATGGGAAGAAAGGGCATAGATTGGAGCTCAATGGTAGTGAGACACACATATAGCAAATGCATGTGGCTAAGGTAACTCACAACTACAGTACTGCAGGACCCTAATGCCCTTTCTGCATAGAGTCCTCATATAGATCCCCTTAGGTAGAGAATCTTTGCTGAGTGGATTGCTCTTCTGGATTCCTGGGATCTGCTGCTCTCCAATGCTTAACTCTTACTCACCAGGGTTGCTTCACTCTTGAATTCATCTGGCTCTTTTTTCCTAGAAGGAGGCCACATTCCTTGAAGCTGATCCTTCCCTAGGGTGACTATGTCTCTGAATCTATTTTTGCATGAAGTATATATTTTGTTCCCTCAATTTTGCTTATATAGACTTCTCACAAGCCAGTAAATCCTCAAACTATTTGACAGAGTATCTGCCTCTGGGTAAGTTGCTATTAGATGCCATGGCCAATGGGGGGAAAAGAGAGAAATCCCCTTAACTTCACTTTTGCAGAGGTCTCATACCAAGACTGCCTTGACTCCCTAAAACTAAGCTATCACTTCTAGTGTCTAAAATTTTAAAACCCTACAAAGGCATATCTAATTTTTGTTCATCTAATGAGGCTTACGCTTTTAATTCCATCAGAGAAAGGTGCCCAAATATCATGAAGGGATCAGAGAATAGACAGTGTCTAACATATAACTCACTAGCACCTTGTAATTACCCAAATAAACTGAGTATAGCTAAAATTATAGGTGATCCAAGGAACACTGGAATAAGGCATGACAGGTGTAAGTCAGCTGTTGAATATGGTGATGACTAGTTTTGTCTTCTGAGTTGGGGCATTGGTAAAAGATCAACTCTTCGACATTTATATGTTGTTTCTCCTAATTTAAAAAAAAAAGGTCCTTGAGATTATGAGCCATTTTGATTTTGTCTTTGTAAACCCATACTGGACATAATACCTGGTGCTTATTATTACTAAAAATAACAATTAGCATTTACATAGTGTTTTAAGGTATGCAAAATGCTTTCCACATGTTATCTCATTTGATCACAAGATAACAGATTTAGAGGTTAGAGGAGCTTAGGGATCCTGAGTTCAACTCCTTCATTTTATACAGAGGAAAAAATTAAGGCTGCAAAATATCTGTGACTGATGTTGTGCTGTTTGCATTGAACCCCAGAAGTCTACTTCTTCCTCAGTGATATGTACGGTTATTCTAAGTCAATCTACCAGGGATCTCTTGAGTTCTGAGCTACAGTGGGCCATGCAGGTTGGATGGCCACAATAAATTCAGCATTAGTAGAGTAAGCCCCCAGGAGACTACCAATTGTGAGAGGAGGAGTGAATTGACCCAGGATAAAAACAAGGCAGGTCAAAACTGCAAACTAGGACCTATGCTGCCAATCTTGGTGAGATATGGAGCCCCAGTCTTAAACAAAATAGATCTAGGGCCAGCATAATGGCTCAATGGATAGAGAATCACATCTAGAGACTAGAGGTCCTGAGTTCAAATATGGCCTCAGATACTTCCTAGCCTTGTAACCCTGGGCAAATCACTTTAAAAAAAATTCCCATATTATTCATTTTGGTAAGTGAATAATCTTATAAAACCAAAACTTCACATAATATACCCAAATAAACAAGTGATAAATCATATGTTTCCATCTTCATTTATACTCCAACAGTTCTTTCTCTAGAGGAGGATAGAATTCTTTGTCATGAGTCCCTCAAAATTTTCCTGGATCAGTAGCAAAATCTCACATTTGATTGTTCCACAATATTGCAGTTACTGTTTATTTCATTCTACATCCATTGACATAGGTTCTTTCTGAAATCATCCTGTTCAACATTCCTTATAGCACAATATAGTATTCCATCACCATCATATACCGCATTTTTTTCAGCCATTCCCCAATTGAAGGGTGTCCCTTTAGTTTACAATTCTTTGCCATCACAAAAAGTGCAGCTATAAATATTTTTGTACAGATCCTTTTCCATTTTTTAAAATCTCTTTGAGATCCAGACCTAGTAGTGGTATTGCTGGATCAAAAGGTATGCATTCTTTTATAGCCCTTTAAGCATAATTCCAAATTGCCATCCAGAATGTTTGAATCAATTCATAATCAACCAGGAATGCATTATTATTCCAATTTTGAGGCAAGTCACTTATTCTCCAGTGCCCAGTCCTTACCACTCTTCTGCTTTAGAATCACTACACAATATTGATTTGCAGTCAGAAGGTAAGGGTTTTAATTTAAAAAAAAATAGTTCTGCCCAATAATCCACTCAGGAAAAACCAAGTGGATGAAAAAATTCTACTGCCTGGATTATGGCCTGGATTATAATATGCTTCAGATGGGAAACCATTAAATTAGGTCATCACCACAAATATCTGGGGCAAGTATGATAGACGGTCAGTGAGATCAGCACAGAAATGGATAAGAAAAACAGGTTATTGATGGTAAGCAAACTGTTTACCATTTCAGTGGGGGAAGGGATAGGAGGAAGAGAGATAGTTTGGATCTTATAATTTTGGAAAGCATATGTTGAAAATTATTATTACATATAATTGGGAAAAAATATCTTTGGATTAAAAAAATATTTACAATGCAAAAAAGAAGGAGGGGGAGAATGAGAAGGAGAAGGAAAAGGAGGAGGAAGAGGAGTAGAAGGAGAAGAAGAAGAAGAAAGAAGAAGGAGGAGGAGGAGGAGGATATCTGACTCAATTGTATTTGGGAAATCAAGCTGTTCGCTACTGCAAAAGTCCATCTCTTAAAATAAAAATATTATTCCAGTGATGCTATGTTACTGAGACTCATGGAGTGCCAGTTTCTTTTTTTTTTTTAACAATTTTATTTTTTAGAAAAAAAAATTTTCCATGGTTACATGATTCATGTTCTTACTCTCTCCCCACCAACATCTCCCTCCCCATAGCCAACATACATTTCCTCTGGTTTCTTCATGTGTCATAGATTAAGACCTATTTCCATATTTGATAGTTGCATTGGTGTAGTGTTTTGAGTCTACATTCCCAATCATGTCTGCATCAACCCATGTGTTCAAGCAATTGTTTTTCTTCTGTGTTTCCACTTCTGTAGTTCTTCCTCTCAATGTGGGTAGCATTCTTTTCCCTAAATCCCTCAGAATTGTCTGGGGTCATTGCATTGCTGCTAATACAGAAGTCCATTACATTCGATTTTACCACAGTGTATCCAATCTCTGTGTACAATGTTCCTCTAGCTCTGCTCCTTTCACTCTGCATTAATTCCTGGAGGTCTTTCCAGTTCACATGGAATTCCTCCAGTTTATTATTCCTTTTAGCACAATAGTATTCCATCACCAGCATATACCACAATTTGTTCAGCCATTCCCCAATTGATGGGCATACCCTCGTTTTCCATTTTTTTGCAACCATAAAGAGTGCAGCTATAAATATTTTCGTACATGTCTTTTTCCCTATGATCTCTTTGGAGTACAAACCCAGCAATGGTATGGCTGGATCAAAGGGCAGGCAATCTTTTAGCACTCTTTGGGTATATTTCCAGATTGCCATCCAGAATGGTTGGATCAATTTACAACTCCACCAGCAATGCATTAATGTCCCAATTTTGCCACATCCCCTCCAACATTCATTACTCTCCCCTGCTGTCATTTTAGCCAATCTGTTAGGTGTGAATGCCAGTTTCTGAAGAACTGAAATTATAGATGACCCAAACATGGACAGAAAGTTAACCTGAAGGTATGTCAACCTCAGCTTTTTACCAATTGACTGGTTTGGCATGGCTAGACATATGACTAAAAGCAATCTTACATGGGCTCATTATATAGCAAGAACAAAATGAACAGTTGATCATCTTGAATTATATTAATAGCTATTTTTTATAAAAGTACAAGATTTGGAATGAGAAAAATTTGAGTTCAAATCCTGTCTCTGCCACTTAGTATCTATGTGACTTTAGGAAATCATTTAAACCTCTCTGGGGCTCATCAGCAAAATTAGGGAATTGGGGTAGATGGCCTCTAAAGTTTCTTCCAATTCCTAATTCTGATCCTATGAACCAATGGAAAATGTATGTAAAAATGTGGACAAGAATTGCACAGCCAAGAACTTATGTGTAAGGAAGGCATTTGTGCAAGGGGGATGGTACAAAAGGGAGCCAGAGAAGGAGTTGCTGACAGTTGGTAACAGTTACTGACAATTAAGAGACCAGAGAGGATTCTGGGAAATTCTCTGGAGGAGGAAGGAGGAGAAGAGGTTTTGATGGAGGGCTGTGAGGAGAGAAGAGGTGGACAACCCAGCTTGGCTCCAGTCCTGAGGACTTCCTGAGGATCTTTCTTTTGGAAACTGAATCCCGATTCCCTGAAAAGACATTCCATTGCATCTCTCCCATCAAGACTTCAATCATCAAGGGGCATCTGGGTAGCTCAGTGTATTGAAAGCCAGTCCTAGAGATGGGAGGTCCTAGGTTCAAATCTGGCCTCAGACACTTCCCAGCTGTGTGACTGTGGGCAAGTCACTTGACCCCAATTGCCTACCCTTACCACTCTTCTGTCTTGCAGCCAATGCACAGTATTGACTCCAAGATGGAAGGTAAGGGTTTAAAAAAAAGAAAGAAAGAAAGAAAAGACTTCAACCATCGAGTCAGCTAAGTTTTTGGACTCCATTTTGGGAGCAATCTCTTAGTCTCCTTCTCCCATTGCCCAACCTTGCAGAGTGACCCTCTTTCAGTAAAAACTTATAATTATAGAAAGGGATAGAAATAGAATAATAGAAATAGAATCAGAAGGAGAAGGGGGGGAAGAAGCTTGGGAGTAGGAACACCAAAGGTTCCCACCCAAGTGACGGACCCCATAGAAATAGAGAAGACGGCACCCCAAAATCCCTCTGCCCTTCACCCCTTTCCCCAACCCCTAAATTGCGAATAATAAAAGCCACTCATTAGTCATATAGCATTCCAGAGAGCCTGAGAGACAACAAGGGAGAGGGGAACCACAGCTTGGTCTGGCTACCTCCATCTGGAAACTAGACCACCTGCTGTGAAGTTGACTGACCTCAGGGGAGGCTTGTGTGAACCCCATCCTCATTCAGTATCAGATTGTGGTACCACATACATCGTCTTATAGGGAAGCCTCGCCCCCAACTCCTGTGGGGTGGCAAGACCATCCAGGTCACCCAGTTTCAAGGTGACACCCCCTCAAAGTCTCCCAGTGTACATTCAGGCCCCAGGGGAGAGCTGGAAGAGAGACTCCATAAAGACTTTCTCTTTCCCCTTCAATCTAACATTGGTTACTGGCTCTCTTTACTATTACATATGGTACAATGGGAAAGAATGCTGGATTTAAAGTCAGAGATCCTAGGTTCAAGTCTCAGCTTTTATATTCCTAAACTTTCATGATCTCAGACAAATTGTTTAATTTTTTAGTCTCAATTTGTTCATCTGTCAGATGGAGAATTGGACAAGATGATCTCTCAGGGCCATTTTAGTGCTTTATCTGTCACTGTGGATGAAAAGATGGGATTGCATTTGTACCATTGAAGAGGAGTGTGCTCACTTTGATTGAATCATGAGTCCTTCAGAGTATCTCAGCAATTATCAGTGTATAAGAAACCTCTTGTAATGAACCATTTCAGTCATCAGGCCTCTCCCAGCCAAGAAGGTCTTCTTTATGTGTCTCCTAAGTGACTTCCACTGCAGATGAAGTTCATTGCCTTCTGTTTGAGGCTAGGAAAACTGCTTACTCCTCCTCCTAATCCTAACCTTACTTAGTTGACTCAATTCTAGTCCATCTGATTCAGTAGAATAAAAAGAACAGACTACTAATAAGAATAATAGCTTGTATTGAAATAGAGCATTGATTTTTTTAAGCTTCTTAATTAGAATCAAAATGTCACACATTACTATGGCTTCTAATATATTAAATAGAGCATTATGATTTACAGAAAACTTCTCTCACTATAAGCATGTGAAACAGCAGAAGCATTATTATCCTGTTTTACAAATAAGGAAACCAAGGCTCAATAAGGTTAAAGAACAGTATTCAAACCCAAGACCTCTGATTCTCAGCCCAGAGTGTTTTCTACTGCATTCCACTACTTTCCTATAAGAACTCTTTATTCTCTTATAGATATTTGTCTAAATAATGCCCAGCCCAATCTGGAAAACCATGGGTCTTGGACTTGGGGATCTTTCCCCCAATAGCATCTTACTCTGAATGGAAGTTCCTCTTCCTGTACATTCCATCCCTCCTCTCTGCTGTCCCAGTGTCTTTTTTTTTTTCTTCTCCTCTGAATGAGATTTCAAATTAAGCTATAAGAACTAATGTAGCATCTATCTAGCTGTCAGATAAAGATCAACTAAGGATGGTTAGTTCTGTGCCCCAGGCAAAGATGATAATACTGTCTGCCTTTTAAAGGCTTGATTGGAGGAGTTTATTGTTATTGTAAGAATGCATTTCTTTTCAAAGTTTAGAGCTATTTCTTTTTTTTTTTTTAATTGCAGGTTGTGTTTCACTGACTTTCATTTTCTGTAGTGTAGTACATGGGAAATAGAAAGTCTTCAGAAAGGAACAGTGTCATGCCTTTCTGTGCTCTCCTTGGAGAAAAATTACAATCTTGTGAGCTATTAGCATTGCCTATTAACCATCTGGAGAGGTCATGGTTATTCCTGGAAACCACTTCCACTCCTAAGCCCAGCTTTCAGAAAAAAAAGGGTGTCCACAGAACAACCTGCTCTTTTTAGAATACAGAGAGAGGGGGAGGAATGGATGAGATGGCCTTTGGACTCTAAATGTGACTCCTTAAGCTTTGCTGTTGTTCAGTTGTTTCAGTCAAGTCCATGTCTAGCTCGCCATGACTCCACTAGGGTTTTCTTGGCAAAGATACTGGAATGATTTGTCATTTCCTTCTCCAGCTCATTATACAGATCAGGAAACTGAGGCATACAGGATAAAGTGATTTGCCCAAAGTCACACAGATAGTAAGTGTCTGAGGCCAGATTTTAACTCAGGGAGACCAGATCTTAACTCAGAAACACCAGTCTTCATGACTCCAGGTATGGCACTCTGTCCACTGGGCCACTTTGGCACCCCATATTGAGTTTAAGGTTTAGAATCAGATAATATCTGACATTTACACAAAAGTTGCGAAGTGTTTCACTTATATTATCTCACTTGAGTCTCAAAATAGCCCTAAAGGTCATTATCCCCATTTTTAATTAAGAAAAATAAGTCCAAAAAAAATTAATTAATTGCTTAGGGTCACACAGCTATTAAGTGTGTAAAGCAGGATTTGAACTGAGATGTGCCTGAATAGTCTGGCCATCTTTTTAATATCTTCCATTCCTTCTCATTCCCCTGCAGGAACCTGGGTAGTATAGTGGCTAAAATGCTGAATCTGAAGTTGTGAAGACCTGATTTCAAGTTAGGCTTCAGAAATGTACTATCTGGCTCTAGGAATTAAGTTTTGTGACCCTGGGCAAGTCACTTAAATGCCACTGCCTAGCCCTTACCACTCTTCTGCCTTGGAACCAATACACAGTATTGATTCTAAAATAGTAGAGGTTTTGTTTTTTTTAATGTGCTAAATAGTGCTAAAATAGAAATATATTTTTAAAAATGTGCTAAAATAGTAGGTTGTTTTTTTTTAATGTGCTAGCTGTGTGATCCTGGATAAGTCATTTAACCTCTATCTGCCTTACCTTTGAAGTGGAAATGATAACATAGTAGCCTCCTACCTCCCAAGATTATTGGAGGGATCAAAGGAGGTAATATTTGTAAAGTGCTTAGCATAGTGCCCAATATTTCAAAGGTGTTTAATAAATGCTTGTCCTTCCCACCCAACACAAACATCCTTTGAGTTACTTTTAAAACATGTTACAGTGATAAGATAAAATTAATTTTCCTGTATAAGAATGCTTTAAAAAGCATCAATGTAGGCTTCCGGGTTAAGATGGCGGCAGAGTAAGAAGCAGCTCTTAACCTCTCCTGACCGAAACACACAAAACTCCTCAAGGGGACATAAAAACAAGTCCAGAGGAACTGAGGAACCCCACAACAGGGCATAGCGTGGAAGGTACGTGGAATCAAGACATTTCCAGGCTATAAAAGGCTCTCACTAAATCGCGGGCTGAGCAACCACCCCACCCCCACCCCCTCCACACTCATCTATAGCTCCGAACCCAGCTAAAAAGAAATAGAGCAAGTTTGGGGCACCCATCGAGTCATCGGCAGCTCCGGGACCTGTTCCTGAGAGCAGCAAGACTTAGGACCCCATTAAGTCAAAAAACTCAGGCAAAATCTGAGCGCGCGGGAGCAGGACGCTGGGCGCAGAGTACCAGCTGAGCAGAGGCGTGGGTGGAGGCAGACACAGCCAGGAACTAAAGCCTAAGTGGGGAACCAGTGCAGACGGGTATACGACTGTGGAAGCAGCGCCCTGAGACTTGTAAAGAAACCTCCAGCAGAGGATCAAGCAAGAGGGCCCACCAGGGGGCTTAACCTTGGAAAAAACCAGAACTCAGACCTCAGAAGCCAATAGATCGCGAACAGACACTGAGCGCGAGGATAAATCTGAGAAGCTGCTGGGCCAATGATGGCTACTCAGCCTCAGGAAGTTCAGAAGAGAAAGAATAATAACAAGAAAAAGAAGTCTTTAACACTCGACAGCTTTTACACAGAGAAAATCCAGACAACCGAGCAAACAGAGGAGGAGAACAAACAAGCATCTGGACCCTCCTCAAATAAGGAAAACTCCTCACAAGCTATGGAAGAGTTCAAAACTGAGATTTTGAGGAAAATGGAAGAGATCTGGCAAGAAAATAACAGTTGAAAAGGTAGAATCTTGCAATTGGAAAGTGAGGCTCAAAAATCAAATGAACTGATAAGCAAATTGAACACTAGAAATGACCAGATTGAAAAGGAAAACCAAAAGATTATAGCCGAAAACCAGTCCCTAAAGGCTAGAATCGAGCAATTAGAAGCTAATGATCTCTCAAGACAACAAGAACAAATAAAACAAAGTCAAAAGACTGAAAAAATAGAAGGAAATATGAAATATCTCAATGAGAGAGTGACAGACCAAGAAAACCGGTCTAGAAGAGACAATTTGAGAATAATTGGTCTTCCAGAAAAACCAGAAATTAATAGAAACCTGGACTCAGTACTAAAAGAAATTATTCAGCAAAATTGCCCTGAAATCCTACAACAAGAGGGCAATATAGACATCGAAAGGATTCATAGAACACCCACTACATTCGACCCAGAGAAGAAATCGGTTAGAAATGTTATTGCAAAATTCAAAAGCTTTCAAGCAAAAGAAAAAATCTTACAAGAAGCCAGAAAGAGACAATTCAAATATCAAGGAGCACCAATCAGAATCACACAGGATCTGGAAGCCTCCACGCTAAAAGACCACAAGGCTTGGAATATGATATTCAGAAAGGCAAGAGAGCTGGGCCTGCAACCACGGATCAACTACCCATCAAAATTGACTATATATTTCCAGGGGAAAGTATGGGCATTCAACAAAATTGAAGAATTCCAGGCATTTGCACAGCAAAGACCAGGGCTAAATGGAAAGTTTGACATCGAACCACAAAAATCGAGAGAAACCTGAAAAGGTAAATAAGTTACAGAGGGAAAAGAAAGAAAACTTATAATTTTTAAATTTGCCTTTTTAAGGGCCTCAGTGAGATCTAATTATCTGTAATCCTATGTAGAGAAATGTTATGTATAATTCTCTGTAGTGAACTCTATTCACTATTATAGTAATCAGAAGAATAATTTACAGGGTGAGGGTGGAACACTAAATAATCTAAGATGGCGTGGGGGATGGGAAAGAGGGGGTAAATAGCAGGGGACACCAAGAGAAACTTGAATGAATAAGAAAATAGAATATTCTATTACACACAAAGAGGGCATGGGAGGGAGAGGGGACAAATACTATTATAAGAAGGAGAGGAAGAGAGCATTAAGAGGTAATAATCAAACCTTACTCTTAGTGTAATCAACCCGGAGAGGGAAGAGTAGCTAAACTATCCATTGGGAAATAAAACTCTTATCTAACCCTTCTGAGAAAGTTAGAAGGGATAAACCAAGGGGAGCAGGGGAGTGGGGAGGGGAAAAAAAGGGAGGGGAGAAGAGGGAGGGAATTCATAAGGCTTTTCAAAACAAAAAGGGGGGGTGAAATAAGGGAGGGGGTAGAAAGGGAAGTCAATCAAGGGAGGGGATAAGGTATAGGGTCTTAATAGCAAACCACTGGTTTTAAAGGAAATAG
>NC_058135.1:120300847-120301166 GCF_016433145.1 Gracilinanus agilis
GAAGGCAGGAGTGGCTATTATGATTTCTGACAAAGCCAAAGTAAAAATAGATATGATTAAAAAAGACAGGGAAGGTCATTACATCCTGATTAAAGGCAGTATAAACAATGAGGAAATAACACTGCTCAATATATATGCACCAAGTGGCATAGCACCCAAATTCATAAAGGAGAAACTGGCAGAGCTCAAGAAGGAAATAGATAGTAAAACCATACTAGTGGGAGATCTAAATATTCCTCTGTCAGATCTAGATAAATCAAACCGAAAAATAAATAAGAAAGAGGTAAGAGAGGTGAATGAAGTCCTAGAAAAATTAGAT
>NC_058135.1:120306165-120372838 GCF_016433145.1 Gracilinanus agilis
AATAGATGCTGAAAAAGCCTTTGACAAAATACAGCATCCATTCCTATTAAAAACACTGAAAAGTATAGGAATAGAAGGACCTTTCCTAAAAATAATAAACAGTATATACCTAAAACCATCAACAAACATCATATGCAATGGGGATAAATTAGAAGCCTTCCCAATAAGATCAGGAGTAAAACAAGGATGCCCATTGTCACCTCTATTATTTAACATTGTACTAGAAACACTAGCAGTTGCAATTAGAGAAGAAAAAGAAATTGAAGGTATCAAAGTGGGCAAGGAGGAGACTAAGCTATCACTCTTTGCAGATGATATGATGGTCTACTTAAAAAATCCTAGAGAATCAACTAAGAAGCTTGTAGAAATAATCAACAACTTTAGCAAAGTTGCAGGATACAAAATAAATGCACATAAATCATCAGCATTTCTATACATTTCCAACACACTAGAGCAGCAAGAAGTAGAAAGAGAAACACCATTCAAAATCACCCTAGACAATATAAAATACTTAGGAATATATCTACCAAAACAAACACAGCAATTATATGAAAACAACTACAAAATACTTTCCAAACAAATAAAACTGGAGTTAAACAATTGGAAAGCCATTGATTGCTCATGGGTAGGACGAGCTAACATAATAAAAATGACAATTCTACCCAAATTAATTTACCTATTTAGTGCCATACCTATCAAGCTACCAAAAAACTTCTTTACTGAATTAGAAAAAACTATAACAAATTTCATTTGGAATAACAAAAGATCAAGAATATCAAAGGAAATAATGAAAAAAAATGTGAAGGAAGGGGGCCTAGCAGTACCAGATATTAAACTATACTATAAAGCAGCAGTCATCAAAACAATATGGTACTGGCTAAGAGATAGAGAGGAGGATCAATGGAATAGACTGGGGATAAATGACATCAGCAAGACAGTGTATGATAAACCCAAAGAGCCCAACTTTTGGGACATGAATCCACTATTTGACAAAAACTGCTGGGAAATTTGGAAAACAATATGGGAGAGATTAGGTCTAGATCAACATCTCACACCCTACACCAAGATAAATTCAGAATGGGTGAATGACTTGAATATAAAGAGGGAAACTATAAACATGTTAAGTGAACACAGAATAGTATACTTGTCAGATCTCTGGGAAAGGAAAGACTTTAAAACCAAGCAAGAGTTAGAGAAAATTACAAAATGTAAATTAAATGGTTTTGATTATATTAAACTAAAAAGTTTCTGTACAAACAAAAACAATGTAGTCAAAATCAGAAGGGAAACAACAAATTTATAACGAAAAACTCTGACAGGGGTCTAATCACTCAAATATACAAGGAGTTAAAGCAATTGTATAAAACACCAAGCCATTCCCCAATTGATAAATGGGCAAGAGACATGAATAGGCAATTTTCAGGTAAAGAAATCAAAAGTATCAATAAGCACATGAGAAAGTGTTCCAAATCTCTAATAATTAGAGAAATGCAAATCAAAACAACTCTGAGGTATCACCTCACACCTAGCAGATTGGCTAAAATGAAAGAAGGGGAGAGCAATGAATGTTGGAGGGGATGTGGCAAAAAGGGCACATTAATGCATTGCTGGTGGAGCTGTGAACTGATCCAGCCATTCTGGCTGGCAATTTGGAATCAGGCTCAAAGGGCTATAAAAGAATGCCTGCCCTTTGATCCAGCCATACCATTGTTGGGTTTGTACCCCAAAGAGATCATAGATAAACAGACTTGTACAAAAATATTCATAGCTGCGCTTTTTGTGGTGGCAACAAATTGGAAAAGGAGGGCATGTCCTTCAATTGGGGAATGGCTGAACAAACTGTGGTATATGGGGGTGATGGAATACTATTGTGCTAAAAGGAATAATAAACTGGAGAAGTTCCAGGCGAACTGGAGAGACCTCCGAGAACTGATGCAGAGCGAAAGGAGCAGAGCCAGAAGAACTCTATACACAGAGACTGACATTCTATGGTAAAATCGAATGTAATGGACCTCTGTACCAGCAGCAATACAATGACCCAGGACAATTCTGAGGGATTTATGGTAAAGATGCTACCCACATTCAGAGGAAGGACTGCAGGAGAGGAAACATATAAGAAATACAACTGCTTGAAAGCATGGGTCGGGGTGGACATGATTGAGGGTGTGGACTCGAAACTACCACACCAATGCAACTACCAACAATTTGGAAATTGGTCTTGATCAAGGACACATGACAAAACTAGTGGAAATGCGCATTGGCCATGGGTAGGGGGGGTGTGGGGGGGTTGAAGGGGAAAGGAGGAGCATGAATCATGTAACCATGTTAAAAATGAATATTAATAAATGTTAAAAAAAACATCAATGTATGTTATTGTGAGTCCATTCAGATTTTTATGCTGAAATTTTTGATCCTTCCATCTAATAGCCATATTTTGGCTAGCTGCAGCTAATAACTACCACTGACCTATCCTGTTTTAATCTAGAGTCTACATATCTCCAAAGCAACTGTGATGGATTGATTTCAGAGAATCTCAGAACTTGAATACAAAAAAAGAAAAAGAATACACCTTAATTTTCACTAATTGCTAATTGACATTTAGCATTTCCTTCAATTATGTGTGTAGGTAGCAAATATTATTCTGAGAAAGAATCCATAGGTTTTATCAGACTGCCAAAGGGATCCATGGTACAAAAATAGAAAGCTGACCTAGAAGAAGAGTCCATTTAGAGTAGTTTACATCAAATAAATTGTGGTTTGATCAAATTCTTTTCATATTTTTGTTCTTCCTATTATAAATCTCCATTGACATCTTCCTCTGATGCTTTGCTGTAGTACCCAAGGAGGCAAGCCTGGGTTCTCAAAGGCCATGCCAGCAGAGAATTTTGACAGGACCAACTAGTAGGATGCAGTGGATTTGGAGTCAGAGTTCTTGGATTTAAGTCCCAGTCTTATGATTTACTCTCTGTGTGACCTTGGCTAAGTCACCCAATCCCTCTTAGTCTCTATTTTTCCCTCAGTAAAGTGGAGAGGTCAGACTAGATGACCTTCTAAGATCATTTCTACTTCTAAATCTAGGAGCATAGGAGGAATGGGAAGGAGGGATGTGGGGGAAACTTCTCTATTTAAAAATGCTAATAGGAGGGCAGCTGGGTGTTTTAGTGGATTGAGAGCCAGACCCAAAGATGGAAAGTCCTGGCCTCAAATCTGGCCTCAGACACTTCCCAGCTGTGTGACCCTGGGTAAGTCACTTGATCCCCATTGCCTAGCCCTTACTGCTCTTCTGCCTTGGAGCCAATACACAGTATTAATTCTAAGATGGAAGGTAAGGGTTTTAAAAAATGCTTATTAAAAAAAACTTTGTCAATTCACTAAGATTGCTTACTATGCCATAAAATGAGTGTGATCTTTGGCATTTGATCAGAGTTAGAAGCAACTTTTGGAATCATCTAGCCCAAACCCCTAATTTTGCACAGGAGGAAATAGGCTTCCTGAGAGTTAAGTGACTTGCTCAGGTTCATCTAAAGGTGACCTTCCTTTTTTGACATTTTTCCCACACTAACAGGTTGCCTCTGCAAGTAGAGAGAGTCCCTACCCCAGTGAAGCAAAAGGCAGTGTGGCTTAGTAGGGCGAGCCCTGGGCAAAGAGCTAGATGGGAGCAAGACTCAGCTGTGCCACCATCTAGTTGGATGACCTTGGGCAAATCATTTCCCATCTCTGGGTTTCCGTTTCTGTAAAAGCTCTGAAAGGAAGCTGAATTAGATGAGTCTAAGAATCCTTGGAGCTCTACCAGTCTGTGACTTTTCAGAAGTACTGAAGAAAGAGAACCAAGGTAACTGCTTCAACCTCCAATAATGGCTCTGAGATGGTGTGTCTCTCTGTGTTGGGCACAATGGCACTAACAAGATGGGGGAGATCAGCACTGAAGAACAATGGCCCAACTAAACGCCTTCCTGGGGAATGAGAAAAAGGAAGCTTGTGATAAGAAAGTCAAAAGTAGAACCTGATAAAGAGCAAAAGCAGTTAGGAAGACACCAGCTTGAAGTGTAAGAAGGTCGTTGTGCTGGGGTGTCAGCCTCCTTGGGGACTGGAAAGGGATCCAGATGGTCACAGTCAACATAAGTTGAATTCTTTATTCCTAACCTGCCACTGACTAACTGGGTGAAGTTGGACAATAGCCTGAATTCCGTCTGGCATCTGTAACCTTGAGGGGCAGCTCGGAGGACAGGGTGCCAATAGAGTGCCCAGGGGGATGGAAGAAGATTCCAAACCAGCAGGCACATATCAAGTCCCAACCATGTTCAGGGCACTGGGCTAGTTCCAGGAATATAAAGACCAAAACATAACAGTCTCTGGGCTCAGGAAGCTTATAGATGTACAGGGTGATAGAACACGTCAAGAGAAGCTGGGGAAATCAGGGAAAGATTTCCCTTAAGAGGGGGCACATGAGCCAGCCCTTGAATGAAGGAAGCAATTCTAGGAAGTGAAGACAAGAAGGTAATGACTTCCAAGCACCAGGAACATCCTGTTCAAAAGCAAAAAGACAGGAAGAAATGCCAGGCTCAAAGAACAGCAGAAAAGCTTGTCTGGCCAGAACATAGCATGAGAAGGAGAATAATGAGAAATGTCTGGAACTGGAAAGGTTGGAGCCAAACTACATTTTCAAAATCAGACTGAGGAGTTTGTATTTTAGCCTGGTGGAAGAAGGGAACCATTGAAATTTCTTGAACTGAGGAGGGACCTGGGTATTTCACTGCTGACTATATTCCTCTTCTCCCTGGTGATAATTCTCTTATATTACTTAAGGCTTTTCACATTGATCTGATGAAATAAAGAACACATGGATTATTATCCCCATACTTGTTGTTTAGTTATTTTTCAGTTGTCCAACTTTTCATGATCCCATTCAGGGTTTTCTTTTCTTTCTTTTTTTTTTTTTTTTTTACATTTTTTTTAAACCCTTAACTTCTGTGTATTGGCTCCTAGGTGGAAGAGTGGTAAGGGTGGGCAATGGGGGTCAAATGACTTGCCCAGGATCACACAGCTGGGAAGTGTCTGAGGCCGGATTTGAACCCAGGACCTCCCGTCTCTACAGGGTTTTCTTGACAAAGATTCTGGAGTGGTTTTTCATTTCCCTCTCCCACCCATTTGACAGGAAGCTGAGACAAACAGGGTTAAGCGACTTGTCCAGCATCACACTAGCTAGTAAAGCATCTGAGGCTGGATTTGAATTCATGAAGATGAGTTCCAAGCCCATTGCTCTATCCACTATGCTACCTAGCTGCCCATCCCCGTATTAGAGAGTATAATTGCAATTAACATTTTACAGATCTTTATGGTAATGTATTTTCAGGAAATGCCCATATTATTGTGTCCATTTAACAGATGAGCAATTTGAAGCTTAGGGAAGGGAAGGAATTTCTCCATGCTCACCTAGTTAGTTAGTATAGGAGCCAGGTCTCCAGACACCATGTCTAGGGGTTGTTTTTTTCACCGTACTACAGGAATCCCTAAAAACAGAGACCCAGAGAGTGAGGATGGAGGCAGAAAGCAGCTTAGAGTTCTCAAGCACTGCTACCCCAAGCTGTGCTGGTGAAGCTGGCCTCTGGGACATACTTACTATCTGTGACTTCCTGTGAAGTTGCTGCCATAGCCCTGCAGTCTGCAATCAAAACAGACTCCAAGTCAGTAGGGTCAGTTCTCAGGAGCATCTCCCTCTTACCTCAGAGTATCTCCTCCCCCAGGGAGATATTCTAACCAGCCAAGAATTCTTGCCAACCCAAACTACTTTCTGCCTCATTGGCTCCCTATCCAATTTTGGTTCTCATCTGAAAACAATTTTTTCCTTACTTCCTTATAACGATAGCTCGCATTTCTATAGTGTTTTATAGATTACTAAACCTTATCCTCACAATAACCCTGTGATTCCAGTTCCTTAGCACAGTGTTCGACACATAGTAGGCATTTAATGATTGGATGACTGACTGGGGTGGATGGTTCAGATGTTATCATCCTGATTCTCATGTTCCAGATAAGGAAACTAAGGCACAGAGAAAATAAATGACTTGTCCAAGGTCACAGGGACAGAATTAGACTCAAATCTGAGTCTTTGGACTTCAGTGCTCTTTCCATAGCTCCCATCCAACTCTTGTGTAGTGGGTCAATGTTTCTTTCCTGTCCTTCTTCCTATGATGGCATGGCTAAATATTGTGGGGTAGTTGTGGCCTGGTGGGATAAATTAAGAGCAAGATGATCAATTTACACCATCACCTGAAGCAGTGACATGGACCCTCCAAAAGCTAACAGGGCAGGGTGATGGTGAACAGCGGTACTCTCAGTGTAGGCTGACTGGTCAGTGGCCTACATATGCAATCTGACAGGTAGAGGAAGGCCCCAACACAGTCTTCCTCACCCAGGATCCACATTACCTGCAGTTCTATCAAGAGAGCTTTTGTCTTTGTAGATTAAACACTGCCTTCTGAAAAATGCAAATGTTTCTAGGGCTTGAATGGGAATGCGAATAAGAACTTTAGCATCTGGGATAAATTCAGCTTAGGAGGAGGAATGGTGGGGAGGGAGAGAATGGCAATCAACCCTGAAGATAGGGCAGCCCACTCTCCAGAGGTTCTGCCCTGAGCCCCCCTGGTAGGGCTGATAATCCCCAACTCTGGAGAGGAGAGTAGGGGGAGAAGCAGCAGGCAAGGAACAGAGAGGTAGAGAGAAGACAATCTAAGTAGTAGCCTCGGTCCTGGAAGAGATAGCAGGGTTGGTCTCACTCACTGCATGGTAAGGTACCAGTTGAGGTCCACAAAGCATAGTGTATGAAGATGAATATGGAGTAGTTAGGAGGAGCCACCTTCTGAAGAGCTTCAGACATCAAATAAGATTTTACAGTTGATCCTGGAGAGAAGAGGAGGGACCATCTAAGTGGAAGGTTGGAATGGGAAGAGACTTAAGGCAGGGCGATCAGTTAGAAGTCTCTTGAAGTCTTCTTATTGTCTTCTAGAAGACTCTTGAGGTCTTCTCTTTGTCTTCTAGAAGACCGTTCAGGTATGAGGAGATAAAGGGCTGCTGCACCAGGCTGGTGGCAGGGTGTATATTAGAGAGATTGTCAAGGCAGAAACCTGACCTGCAACCAATGAAATGATGACTGGTCCATCTTCATACAGCTGGTAGGTTCTGGAGTCAGTACAACATGCCCAACCTATTGGCATAGTAGGAATATCTTTGAGAAAAGAGAAGGAAACAGGAGCTTCTCAATAACTAAAATACAAGGGCTCAGCTAATGGAGGACAGACAGCAAGGGAGCCCAGGAGGAAGCCTTATTTGATACTGAGAAAGGACTGGCAAATAACCTTGTTGCCCACTCACTTTCCACTTCCAAAAGGCAAGCCAACTCTGAAGAGGAAAGTGGGAGAATCCCAAGTCTCCGCTTTTCCTCCTTGGGCTTCGGCAGGGGATCAGAGCCTTGACACAAGCCCAGAGTAACGAATTGATCTCAGGTTCCTTGCCTCTCCTTCCATAGAAACCCCTTGGGCTGGGCTTTGAGGTCTGGGGACTTCTCTCCCTTCTCTGAAAGTTATTTGCCTTTTGATCACAGGATATTTCAGCTGAACCTGGAAGGGAAGTTAAAAGGATTTGCCCTAACATAGCCCTAACCTAGGCCTGGGGAAGGAGTATCAGACCTGTGGTCAGGACCTGGGTTTGAACTCCAGCTCTAGCAACTATTAACTGGATTAACCAAGGGGGGAGACCTTTAACTTCCTTCTCTGTAAAGTCAGAGTGGTTGGATTTAATCGCCATGAAGGTCCTTTCACGATCCTAAAAACAACAATCTTTCTCTACTTGGATCTATTTTATCAATGAAAAAACCTGAAACCTGGAGAAAGCAAATAATTTGCCCAAGGTTATACAGAAAGCTAGTGACAAAACCGAAACTAGAACCCAGGACTTATGACTCCTAGGGTAATATTGAATTGTATCTACAATAAAAATAATAATGTTTATACAGGTCTTTAAGGTTTAACAAAATATTTTGCAAATATTATTTTATTTTCCTTTTTACAGATGAGGAAACCAAAACAGACAGAGCTTAAGTAATTTTTTTTTTATCACTTAAGTGATAAGTGCCTGAGATTGGATTTGAACCTGGGATCTTCTTTACTCTAAGTCCAGTACTCTGGTCATTCACCACCTAGCTGCCTCTTTATAAGCATCATTAAGTGCTTTCTATGTGTCAGGGACGGATGATACCAAATCGAAAGAAAGAACCTGCCCTCAAAAAGCTTTTATTTTACTGAATTTTACAACTTATATTCACTCAGTATTTACACAACATGCAGTGAATAAATGGGTCAGACATATTTCTAGGCTCTGGAAATTATTGTTATTCAGTCATGTCCAATTCTTTGTAACTCCATTTGCAAAGACCCTAGAATGGTTTGCCATTTCCTTCTTCAGCTCATTTTACAGTTGAGGAAACTGAGACAGAGAGGCTTAAATGATTTGCCTAAGGTCATACGACTAGTAAATGTCTGAAGCTAGATTTTATCCAGGAAGATGAGTTTTCCTGATTTCAGGCTCAGCACTCTATCCATTGTACCACCTAGCTGCTCTCAAGGTACAAAGATAGAATTGAAACAGTCCCTGAACTGGAGGAGCTGACAGTCAATTCCATGATGCCTCTCAGTCCTTGGTACACACAAAGCCTTCTATCTCGTGCTTTTCTTCTTTTGTACAGGCATTCCTATGCCCCAAATGCCATCCCCTCCAGGAATCTGGAGTTTTCTTCAAGTTCTTATTCAAATTCTCCCTGTTAAAGAGCCCTTCTTTATTATCTCTCCAGTGGCCAATAGCCCTTTCCTCATTACACTGTATTTACTTTGTATCATAGGCATTAGTGCACCACAGTCCTCCCCACCCTCCAATAGAATGTACCCTCGTAGAGGGCAGAGACTTATGTTATTTTTGTCTTACATACTCTCAACGCCTAGCAGTGTGTCTGCTCCCAAGCTTCCCCTTAGCAAACACATTTGATTGATTGGCTGATTAGAGAGTCTATAAATGAGAAGAGAGCATATCAAAAAACTTCCAGGCTCTGGGTAAAATCTAGGCAGATCTACCTGACCTAAACTCTAACCGTTTCACAGGATTTTCAAAAGCACAGGAAGGGATTAATTCATTCTACAAATATTTATTGACATTTTACTATTCATAAAGCACTGTGCTAGACCCTGTGGGGGATACAGGGATGAATAAAACACTCACACAGTTTATTGAGAGATCGTATGCATGCACAAATAACCATAATGCAAGGCAGAAGGATTCCAAATGTGTAGTCACACTGAACAGTGAGGGGCCAGTGGAGGACTGTGAGGGATAGTACTGCTGAGATAGAAATCAAACCTAATGCAGAATAATTGAAGGGACTGGAGTTGTTTAGTCTCCAGAAGGCACTTTTCATGCTATCCTGTATCTTCCCTTCATATCCAGGCATGCCTTACCTGATGCCATTCTTTGGCACTGCCAAAACCTAATATTAGGGGAAATCATATCCTGGAGGCAGTTAATTCCAGAGTAACAAAGTGATATGGTATTAGCAGATGTCTGGTAAAAACAACCTCACAGAAGGATTTCCAAGCTCTCTGATAGAGATTGGTTATAATGTATTGACTTGTGTCATTGCAAAATGACTCTGGTCAGGGCCACCTTACATAGGTTATGTATGACTGGTGGTGTATTGAAGCTGGCTTAGAAAGCTCATTTTATACCTCCAAAACTTAAATATTATAAATCAGGGTTTGCTTTGTTGCTTAGTCTTAATCAAACCCCAAAGTGACTCCTAGCTTAGGAACCTGAGAGGCTGAAATTCAAGATGATGTTGCTCTCTATAGTAAGAAGGAAATTAAGAGGAGGTGAAGGTTTAGGAGGAAAAATAATGAGTTCTGTTTTGGACTTTGGTTAGTTTAAGATGTCTACTGGATATCCAGTTTGAGTTATCTGAAAGGCAGCTGGAGATGGGGGTAAGAGATCATCAAGAGATTAGGGCAGGAAAGGTACATATGATAATCAACAGCAAAGAGATGAGGACAAAATCCTTGGGAGCTAATGAGATCCCCAAGTGAAGTGGTATAGAAGGAGAAGAGAAGAGAGTCCAGGACAGAATCCTGAAGGACACCTACAATTAGAGATAGAGGTCTGGAAGAATATCCAGCAAAAGAGACAGAGGAGTGGTCAGATAGGTAGGAAAACCAGGAGAGGTTTCCTGTTTCACTCTGCATCAGTTCATAGAAATCTTCCCATATTTTTCTGAATTCTTTATTTTACTATTTCTTCTTGTTGTTGATGCTCAGTTGTGTCTGTTGTATCTGACTCTTTATAATCCCACTTGGGGGTTTCTCTGCAAAAATATGGAAGTGGTTTGTTATTCTTTCTTCAGCCCATTTGACAGATGAGAAAGCAAACAGAGTCAAGTGACTTGCCCAGAACCACACAGCTAGTAGGTGGATTTGATTTGAACTCAGGGCTTCCTAATTCCTGGTCTGGCACTTTATCCACCAATTATATCACCTTATTAATTGATGGGCACATGTTTTGTTTTTGGATCTTTGCTACCACAAAGAGTGTTGTTATGAATATTTTGATCTTTATTTACACTTCGTTTCTGTCTTCAACCTCCTTTAGACATATATCCAGTAGGGGCATCTCTTGTTCAAAAGGAATGAACAATTTAGTCATTTTTCTCACATAATTCTAAACCAATTTCTGGAAGAGTTGTACCAATTCATATCTCCACAAACACTGGATCAACATACCTGTCGTCCTATAGTCCTTCCAACACTACTGTTCTTGTGTTTTGTTAGCTTTGCCCATTCATAAGGGGATATTTAATTCTGAGAGTGGTTTTAATTTGCATTGATCTTATTATCAATTATTTGGAGTATTTCTCAAATCATTGTTTTTAGTTTGTACTGCTTCTTTTGAAAACTGTTCATATAATTAGACCACTTCCCTATTGGGGTATGGATCTTTGTGTTAAATATTTGTGTTAATGGTCTGTATATCTTAGAGATCAGACTTACATCTATGATTTTAATGCAATTATTTTTCCCCCATGAATTTCTTTTCCATTTTCATTGATTGTGTGTATGTAAGAGGTTTAATTTTTTTTTTTGCATAACCAAAGTTGTCTATTTTGTCTTTTATGGATTCCTCTAGAATTCAAATGGGTGAGGGGTAAGAACTCTTCCCCTAGTCAGAGTTATAAATGGCACCTCCTCTCACTTTCCATTAATGTTATCATGATGTGAGCTTTTATAGTCTGATGGTTTGTCTACTTGGACCTTATTGTGGTATGTCTCATGCATTTTAAGATTTCCAAATAGACTATATCTTATCATTTATTCCTATGTTTTGTTGAATATTTATAGAAATGCTGATAATTTTTGTGGATTTCTTTCCTATATTGTTACTCTATTGAAGCCACTAATTATCACAATTAATTCTTTCACTTATTCTTTGGGGTTTTCAAATATACAAACATGTAATATGCAAATGGGGGAAATTTTTCTCCTCTTTGCCAATATTTATAATTTTAGTTCTCTTCTGTCTTTTTGCTGTTATGGCACTTCTAGAACTAAGTCAAATAATAGTTGGAAATGGCAGCATTCTTAATTTACCAATGTTTATACTAGGAACACTAATGTTTCTCCATCACAAATAATACCAGCTCTCGATTTTAAATTTACATTTTTATCATATTAAAGAAGAGTCCCATGCCTGTGTTTTTTAGGCATTTTTAAACTCCAATGAGTCATATTTTACCAAAGGCTATTCCTACATATATTAAAATGATCATGTGTGGGTTTTTTGTTTATATGATGTTGTATTTTACTTGTTTTCCTAAACTTCAGCTATCCTTGAAGCCGTCACATAAAACTAATATATCTATATTATAATAATATCCTTGCAAAGATTTTATTTTAGTTTTCTCATCAGTATTCATTACAGAAATTGGTCTACAGTTCTCTTTCTATGCTTAGTCTCTCCATTGTTTGAATATAAAATCTATATTTGTCTCATAAAAGGAGTTTGGAAAAGTGCCTTCTATTGCCATTTTTGAGTATAATTTTTGTAGGCTAGATATTAGTTACTCTTGAAATGTTTTATAGAGTTCACTTTAAAATTCATTTGGCCAAGTTATTGTTTTTTTCGATGCTTCATTTATGATTTTCCTGGTACCCTTTTACCCCAACCCTTTAAAGATTTGGTTATTTAAAATTTCTATTTCTTGACTTGTTAATTTGGGCATTTTATATTTGTGTAGACACTAATTTCTTTTGGATCCTCAGGTTTTGTGTCATAACCATCCATGGTAGTTTCTAATAATTTTCTTCATATCCTCTCTATTTTTCATAAATTCACTTTGTTCACTTTTCGGGAGGTGATTTTATTTTCTTCTCTCTTTTTCTTGATCAGTCTGGCTAATAGTTTATTGATTTCTTCAGACAATTTAATAAACCAACTCTTGGTTTTCTTTATCAATTTAATGGTCTTTTTTATTTTCAAGTTTCTTTATTTCCCCTCTAATTTTCAAGATTTCTTCTTTGTGCTTTTAAGTACAAAAAAAGTACTTGTTAATTTATTTTCTAGTCTCTTTAATTTCATGCTCAGTTCACTGATCCTCTCTTTTTAATTTTGTTAAGATAAATTTTCAGAGATATAAATTTTCCTCTGAGGACTGTTTTGTCTCTGTCTCAGAAGTTTTGATACATTGCCTCATTGTTATCATTATCTTTCCCATAATTACTTATTGTTTCTATTTTTTGTTCTTTGATCCTTTCATTATTCTCTACAATATTTCTCAAACTCAGTATAATCAAAATAGAACTCATTATCTTTCTTCCCAAATCCATCTCCCTTCGGAATTTCCATATATCTTTCCAGAGCGCCATTAGCATTCCAATTTCCCAGGTTGGAAACCTTGGTGTCATTCTCAACTCATTCTCACCCAACATATCTAGGCAGTGGCTAAATTTTATCATTTCTATTTTCATATCTTTCACAGCTGACTCCTTTTCTCCACTTTTCTTGGCTGCCACCCTACTTCCTGCCCTCATCACTTCTCATCTTGACACTTAGAGTAGCCCCCTGATTGGTCTCCCTTCCCAAGTCTTTCTTCTCACCAATTCCTCCTCTACACAATTGCCAGAGTGTGATTTCCCTAAAGCCCAGGCTTGGCCATGTCACTGCCTGCTAAATGAATACCAGTGGCTCCCTATTACTTTTAGGGTCAATACAAGCCCCTCTGTTGATCATTTAAAGTCCTTTACGACCTAGCTGTAATCTGCCTCTCCAGCCTTGTTACATGTTCCATTCCTTCTTATGATCTACCATACACTCAAATTGACATTTTGCTGATTTTTCACACCTGACACTCTAGCCTAAAACCCATTTCTGGGCCTTCACACTGGTTTCTCCCCTCAACCAATCTGGAATTCACTCTCTCCTCATCTTGACCCTTTAAAAGCCCTACTTTTCTTCAAGAATCAATTCAAACATCACTTTCCTTTTTTTAATCATTTGATTTTAAATCAATTTGATTTTATTTTTATTTGTTTGTTACATTAAAGTTGCCATGTGTCTTCCTCTTTCCCTCCCACCTTGCTCTAGAGAGGGCATCATTTGAGTATATATTATACATGTATGGGTATGTATAGGTATGTATGTATATATAAAACCGTGTCACGCATGTTTCCCTTCAGCAGTTCTTTCTCTAGAGGTAGGCATTCACAGTTATTCTTCAGGCAACATTTGTGTTGCTATGTATAATGTTCTCTTGCTTCTTCTGCTTAGTTCATTCTTCAAAATTTCATGTAGGTCTTGCCATGTTCTTTAAAATTAATCTGCTTATTATTTCTTACCATATCAAGCCTCACTTTCTACATGAAGCCTTTCCTGTTCCCTCCAGAGATTTATATCCTCTTCCACAAAAAGGATCTCGTCTTAGGGGGCAGCTGGGTAGCTCAGTGGATTGAGAGCCAGGCCTAGAGACGGGAGGTCCTAGGTTCAAATCCGGCCTCAGACACTTCCCAGCTGTGTGACCCTGGGCAAGTCACTTGACCCCCATTGCCTACCCTTACCAATCTTCCACCTATAAGTCAATACACAGAAGTTAAGGGTCTAAAAAAAAAGTAAAAAAAAAGGATCTCGTCTTAGTATACATCTTTTAGACCTACTTTTATATTAATATGTAATTTCTGATGTATAGAATGGAAACTCCAGGAGGGCATGAACTGTTTAACTTTTACCTTTGTATCCCTAGTGCTTAACACAGTGGCTAGGATGTACATACTCTTACAAATAAATGTTTGTTGGTTGATTGATTGATTGATAGCAGCTGGGTAGCACAGCAGATAGAGTGCTGGATCTGAAAGAAAAACTCATCTTCCTGAGTTCAAATCTACCCTCTGGCATTTGTTATCTATGTGGCTCTGGACTAGTTAATTGACCTTGTTTGCCTCAATTTCCTAATCTGTCAAATGAGCTGGAGAAGGAAATGGCAAACCACTTCAGATTCTTTGCCAAGGAACCCCCAAATGGAGTCACAAAGAGTCAAATACAACTAAAACAACTAACAACAATAAAGCAGGGGGAAAAGAATATGGGAATCATAGGTGAAGACTTCTAAGCTCAGCACTGATAATATCAGTGTATGGTGTTCTATGAAGGATGCATTAGGTGGGTAGGGTGGCCATACTTTCCCATTGACTGTGATTTGTAGGCATTTCAAGCTCCTCCATCACAATAAATCCCCAGCATTTAAGATGGATAGCTGTGTGGGGCTTCTAGTCATATCAGGACAATCACATCATAAAATGTCCAAATTTTCCAGTTGCTTACAGTATGATTCATTTCTTAAAATATCTCTAAGATAACAAGAGAGGCCTATGTTAAGGATGCTAGAAACATGAGCCCAGCTTCTCTTGCCATGGAGTGGGACCTTTTCTATACCATTCAGAATATCCCACCCATCAAATATTATTCACCTAATACCAGCCTTTTAAAGAAAACTCTAATATAATGTCTTTTAATAATTAGGATCAATTCAAGGGAACTCATAGTTTTCTCTTTTTTGCCCTTTTGCAATTGTAGAGCACTTCATCTTTTTTTTAAAATGCTATCAGCAAGGCATTGCGGGAAGATGGCAGAATAGGGCATGAAGCTTTCTCACCTTCCTAATAGCCTCCTCAAGCATCCAAAAATAACTCTACAGAATGAAAGCTAAAAGTAGAAAAAATAGACAAGAGTTGAGAGTGAAACTGAAGACCCTGGGAAAACTAGGGAGGAAGATTTCTGACTTCCCCAAACTCATTTCCACTGTCCTAGGCCCATGGGGCAAGAACAGAACAAACTGAGTGGAATAAGCAAGGTAACCCCTGGGGACAGAATTGGCAACCTCACCTTGACTGCTGGACCCCCGAGCTTGTATCCTTGCGCATTGCACTAGCATCCTCAGACCCCCACTGGCCCACAGGTGGGGATTGAAGGAGTAGACAGCATGTAGTATGCAGTCACCAGTCACCAGGCTCTGAGGACAGGAGCTCAAGTCTCACTGCTAAAGAATAAGGGACTTTGGAGGCCCAAGGAACTTGAACTCAATACATGTTTTGGCAGTGGGAGAAGAGGAGTGAGGATGGAGTGTGCACTGGTGAGTGTGGTTCCTAAGGGATTGGTGCTCATCAGATGTAGTCATTGCCAAGAGAGCAGAATCCCTGGTTGCTGCCACAGAAGGAGACAGACTGATTGCTTATAGTAGCAGTGGCAAAACTGACCTCAGGCTCTAATCAGACTACCTGAAGCTAATCACAGTCTGGGGCTTGAGCAGGGGACTCAGGATTACATCAGATTCTGGACTATAAAAGCTGGAATAACTAAATAGAACCAAGGTAAAAACAAACATAAAAGAATCCTAAAACCCAAGGTAATATACTGCAGTATAATAGGAACCCTGGGTGTCCAGTAAAAAGCCAATAATTAAAACTATTGTACTGGCCACTAAACTTTAAACTAAATAAATAAATGAAAATGATCAGGCAAAGGAGAATCTAACTATTGATAGCTATTATGGGGACAGAGAAGACCTCAGCTTAAACTCAAAGGATAGTGAAATCAAGATACCTACTTCAAAAACAGCAAAGAAATACAATATATGGCCATAAGCTCAAAGCTTTTTGGAAGAGTTTAAAAAAGACCTCAAAAAATTAAACGAGAGAAGGTGAAGAAAATTAGGGAAAGAGTAATATCAATCCAAGAAAATCAAGAAAACTATGAAAGAGAGATCACTCAAATGGAAAGAGATCCAGAAACTCATGGAAGAAAATAATCTATCAAGAACTAGAACTGGAAAAGGGGAACCTAACAATTTCCTAAGACAAGAAATAACAAAGCAAAATCAAAAGAATGTAATATTAGAAGAGAATATGAAACAGCTTATAATAAGAAAACTGACCTAGAAAACAGATCAAGGAGAGACAATATAAAAATAGCTGGAATCCTGGAAAATTCTGATTAAAAAAAAAAGAATTTAGAAAGGATACTGCAAGAAATCATCAAGGAAAACCGCCCATAAATTCTAGAATAAGTAGTCAAAAAAACCTGAAGAAATCTATTGATCACCTCCTCAAAAATACCTAAAGATGAAAATACCATGGAACATCATTGCTAAGTTCAATGGCTCCCAGATTAAGGAGAAAATACTATAAGCAACAAGAAAAAAAATACTGTGGAGCTTAGGTCAGAATTACCCAAGACTTAGCAGCCACAACATTAAAAGAACATACAAAATTCAACACATTTCATAAAGCAAAGGAACTGGGCATACAACCAAGAATAACATATCTGGCAAAGAAGAGCATAATTATAAAAAGTAAAGTGATATTCAACAAATTAGTTTTAACTATTCCGTGGGGGGGGGGGAAGCAAAACTCAGCAAAAAAATTTTATCCATAAGGAACACGCAAAGGTAATTAAAAACTATTCATAAACAACTCAAAAGCTAAAATTGTTTCATTCCTATAAGAGAAAATGTCATCTATGGCCCCTGGGAATGGCATCATTGCCTGGGTGTTTTGAAGAGGCATATATGTATGGAAGACAAGTTCGAAGTGAATGCAGTAAAATGAATTGAGTAGAGTGGAATGGCTATCTCACAAGGAGGAAGAATGAATGGTGAACCTGCCATGGAGAAGGGTAGGAGGAGGTGGAAGACTAGTAGTACTACAACCCTACTCTCATCAGACCTGGGATAAAGAGAGAACAACATACACAATTAAAAGGGTAAAATTTTTCTTAATGTACAGGGAAACAGGTATGATCGGGGATGGGATAAGGGAGGGACTGGGGAGGGGAGTACATATAAAAAGGTAGAAAGTTAAGGTGATGGGGGGACTCTTAGGACATAATAGGAGAGGGATTTTTAGAACTGAATCTTAGTTTTAGAATTTTAGAACTGAAAGAATGAACATATTAAGAAGTAGGAGGGCACAGTTGTGGAGATAATAAAGAGATTTTTTTAAAAAAAGGTAGATAGAATAAGAATTAAAAGGTAAGGGGAAAGGTATGAACAGGATAATTATATTATGTTGCAGAGCTGGGTTGGGGGAAGGTACTCTGAATAATGAATCATTATCAATATTAGACCTGTATGCAACAAGTATTATAGCATCCAGATTAAAAAAAAAACTAACTAAATGAGGTATAGATGGAAATAGATAACAAAAATATAATACTAAGAACTTTACTTTCCCCCCTCAGAACTAGATAAATCTAACCAAAAATTAAATAATAAAGAAGCTAAGGATATGAATAGAACCTTAGTTAAGTTAAATATGATAGATATCTGGAAAACCCCCACATAACTGCATGAGGTTAGTAGTAGATCTAAGCCAGAGCATAAACATTATCCAAACAGTTTCTGGTAGGATAATAATGGTTTAGAAAGCAGAAATATTCTGCAAAAGTCTTACACTAATCATTCTATGGAAGTAATCCTGCATTCCTGAGGGTTTGTGGCATTGGAACAAAAGTTCCACTGGGTATGACCAAGCTAGAAAGACTTGGTTTGGAAAGAGTATGGTCCTGGAAACAGATTATGTCTGTTGCTAAAGTAGCCAACTAGCTAAATATGGTCCTGGTAATGTATATTAACTGAGAACCAGATAGGTTAAAGTGATCAAGTTAAATATCGATAGGGACATGGAGAAACAGGTCTAATGTTACAGTGCAAGAGCAGATATAAAATGGTTTTTTTTTAGAAAATAAGATGGAATTATACATCAAGATCTATAATCTTTTTGCTCATTAACCTAGGAATGCTATTACTAGGATTAAGCCCTAATGGCATTATTGAGAGAATAAAAAACTGTGTATGTATGAAAATATTCATGGAAGCTTCATTTGTAATGACAAAGTACCTGGAAATAACACAAATTCAATGAATGGGAGAAATGATTAAATAAATTGTGGGTTTTGAATGTAATGGATTACAATATGTTACTAGAAATGACAAATATTGGAAATATAAAAAAGGGGGAATATATGAAGAGACAAAAAGAAAATAAGAATAATACATACTATGACTATACTTTTAAAAAGTCACAAAATCAAGAGAAAACATGACAAAGTAAACCAAGTCCAAAGGGAGCTCAAAAAGGAGTTTATATTAGCATATATATGTAATTTACATGTTTTAACAAATTGTAAACAATGTAGAATTTGTGATTTACACACAATTTTTTATGCACTTGATTATTTAAATGCTTTTATTACTGGTGGTGGTGGTGGTTATTAAGCATATAATAAAAATGATTTTTTTTTAAATGCTACCAGCTATATTATCTCTCCTATCTTGGAAGTTTAGGACAATAGAACATTAGCTCATGAAAGAGACTTTAAAGGCTTTGTCTCAATGCTCATTTTACAAATGAGGACCCTGAAGTCCAGAGAAATAAAGTGACTTCAATAGCACTTCCCCAAGATGTTATTTTTTCTTCTTTTCACTATACTCAAATCCCTCCTTTTAAAAACAAAGAACAGTAACAAAAAAAAAACACTTTGAACTAAGTCATTTCCCCAAATATAGTATTATGGAAAGAACTTGATTTGTAGATAGAGGACCTGGTTAGAATCCTACTTCTAATGTTCACCACCTATGTAACATCACTTTCCTAGGGCCTCAGTTTCCTCAACAATGAAGAGAGAGGAGTGGACTAGAAGGCTTTAGAGGTGCCTTTTCAGACCTAAATCTATGATCTATAACCTTACCAAACTCTTGGAACATATTGACTATGCTTGCTGCCTTCACTTACCATTATCCTATTTATTCTTAACCCATTCCATTCTCCACTTATTAAGTCTAGGTTTTATCCCTGGTTTTCTATTGAACCTGCCATTTTGAAATTCACAAGTACTTTAATTTAGCTCAAATCCAATTCCTTTTCTTCAGGCTTCCTCCTTTCCAACCTCTTCACAGTATTTGACACTGTTGATTACTCCCTACTTTTTTAATTCAGTTCTACTGGCTTTGATTTAGTTCAGTTCAGTTCAGCTCAATGCATGAAAAATGAATATGCAGTCGGAAAAATGTTGTATTTGGAAATCAAAAGATCCAAGTATAGATCCAGGCTTTCTATGTTTTGAACAAATCATATAACCATGTTAAGCCTCATCTATAAAATTAAAGGGTTGGAGTAGATGACCTCTAAATTCCATCTTTTTCTGTCTCTAAATATATAAATGTACGAATATTATTTTACATGCAGAATAATGCAAGGCTAGGAGCAGAGAAGAGAGAGGAGGAGGAGGAGGAGAAAGAGAAGGAGGAGGAGGGGGAGAAGCCTCTTAGATGTTTAAAACCAAATTTATAATCTTCTTCCCCAAATTAGTTCTTCTTCCCAGCTTTCCAGGTCTAATCCTTTCTTTCCTCTCCTTCTGCCAATACCCTAGCTCAGACTTTCATCATCTTGTACCCATGTACTTCCCACCCAACAGAGTCATAGGCTTTATTTGATAAATCTCCATCATAGCAGTGGTGGCTTCCACCACCATGCCACAATTCCTTATCCCAAATTAAGTTTGTCAAGAAAATCAAAACCATTTCTGCTCAAGGACTTAGTTAAAATCATAAATTTAGAACTAGAATCAACTTTATTCTTCCACCCACCCTCCTCTTTTTCTTCCTCTCTCCCTTCTTCCCTCCCTCCCTCTGTGTATCTGTCTGGATCTCTCTCTCTCTCTCTCTCTCTCTCTCTCTCTCTCTCTCTCTCTCTGATGAGCAATTAGTCAGTTCAGGTCTGGCATGGATTCTGAACTTGCCCAAGGCTAAACTGATCAGATCCCCATTCCCCTCCTTTTAAAAGGAAAGCAGCTTATTGACCATAAATGAAATGCCATGCATATTAAAGTGCATTATAAAGAAATTTATCAGCTACCATGAGAGCTGCCATCCTCTGGGGCCTTCCTGTGAGGAGGTATTTTATCTTTTTAATGAATAAAAAGATATACTGTGGCACAGAATTCAAAAAGTACAGCCATAATGGATGACTCAGTCTTACTTTCTCAAACCTCTTTCTTGCTCCCTAGGAATGTATCCTGTAGATGGAGATTCCTAATTTCTGCTTGACAGGAATGGCCTCTATACCATAGAGTACTACCCCATTCCTCTCCAGCCTCATAGCTCACCTATTCACCTAGTTTAGATGAGAAATCTTACGGGTAATGGCCCATCCCATTTTAGCCATTCATAAGCTCTTAGTGAATAACCACAGTTTGGCACTGTATAAACATTATTGAAGAAAGGTATCAAACATGTGACTCCCAGCATTCCAAAGATAAGTTTAAAATATAACTGGGAAATATTTTTAAAAAATAAAAATGCAATAGAGCAGAGATAATGGCATTGTGTGATTTGGGAGGATCAGGAAAGGTTTTATAGAGCTGAGGCAGGAAACAAGGGATCCCGAGAGTGAGAAGGAAGAGGAGAAAGGGCATTCCTCTCATGGTAGATAGCCAGTGTATAGGCATGAAAACAATAGAATGCTATGTGTGAAGAAATGGAAGAAATCCTGTTTGGCACTACTATGGTATTCATGAAGGGGAATAATGTGCAATATGGTTGGAAAGGGAGGATGAGGCCAGGTTATGAAGGACTTTAAAGGTCAAACAGTGAAATATATATTCAAAAAACCACTGGTGGCTGTGACAAAAACAGAATGAAGTGGGGAGAGACTTGGGGTTAGAACACCAGAGAGGATATAGTACTACAGTAGGCTAAGTGAGATAATGAAGGCTTGAATTAGAGATATAGGAGTTAGAAAGAAAGGCATGAATGCGAAAGATATTATGGGAAAAGATTAACAAGATTTGGCAACTGACTAGATATGTGGGGTGATCAAAAACAGAGTAGGAAATTATACTAAGTTGGAAATATGGGTGACTAGAACAATGGCAGTGCACTTGACAGAAATAAAGAAGTATGGAAGAGAGGTAAATTGGGGGAGATAGTTGGGAAGAGATGAGTTCTGTTTTAGACAAGTTGGGTCTGAGATGCCTAGGGCATTTGGTTTAAAATGTTCAATAGTAGTTGGAGATGTGTAACTGGAGAGGGGAGAGAGAGACAGAGGCAGAGACATAGAGACAATGACAGAAAGATGCTTGTAAAAATATAGAGATGATTATTAAACCTTCATGATGAGATCACCAAGTAAGGGCTACATGGAAAAAAGAGAATGGTACTCAGGACAGAACTTTGAGGTGCATCCACAGTTAGGAGATGGGATCCAACAACAGTTAGGAAATAATGATCCAACAATATAGCTTAGAGTATGGTCAGACAGAAGGATAACTAAAAGAAAAAAGGGTCACAAAAACCCAGAAAAAAAGAAACTCTAGGAAGAGAGAATAATTGACAGTGTCAAAAGCTACAAAGATGCCAAATGGGATAAATATCTTAAATATTTGTTAATTAGGGTACATAGTAATCTCCTTCCAGAGTGTGGCAATTCATAAGGCTCCAGATTTGTTCAGTTCTGCTCTACTTGGATGACCTAGGAGTGACTGATATTCTCAGAAGGAAGCCATTGTATTTATTGAAAAGGGAAAAAAACACAGAACTGGTTATAGTTTTTGAACTATAGATACTATATACTATCTGTGGGACTTTGGTCAGATAATTTAGCCATTTTGGTTCTCTTTCTCAATTCAATTCAGCAAATTATTATAATGCTTCACTTCATCTTCTATAAATTGGAGAGTGGAGAGGGCAATAAGATATATTCTTCCCAGATCTCAAATCTGGGAAGTCAGTCCTTCCAAGGGATTGGAGACTGCTTAGTAGAAAGCCCTGATCTATAAGGCAGCTAGGTGGTACAGTGTATCGGACTTCGGAGTCAGGAAGTCCAAATTCCAGTCCTTCCTCAGATTTTTTAAAAATTAAAATTTATTTGTTTGCTACCTTAAAATACCCAGTTAAGAACTATGCCCAAAGGACTTTAAAAGACTGCCTGCCCTTTGCTTCAGCAATACTGCCGCTGGGTTTATACCCCAAAGATATAAGGAAAAATATTTTACAAAAATATTTATAGCCACACTCTTTGTGGTAGCAAAAAATTGGAAAATGAGGGGATGCCCTTCGATTGGGGAATGGCTGAACAAATTATGGTATCTGCTGGTGATGCAATGCTATTATGATAAAAGGAATAATGAACTGAAGGAATTCCATGTGAACTGGAAAGAGCTCCAGGAACTGAAGCAGAGCGAAAGGAGCAGAACCAGAAGAACATTGTACACAGAGATGGATACACTGTGGCACAATCCAATGTAATGGACTTCTCTACTAGCAGCAATGCAGTGATGCAGGACAATTCTGAGGGACTTGTGAGAAAGAACATTATCCAGATCCAGAAAAAATAGAGAAGAAAAACAACTACTTGATCGCATGGGTCGATGGAGATATGACTAGGGATATTTACTCTAAACAATCCCTCTAGTGCAAATACTAATAATATGGAAATAGGTCTTCATCAATGACAGATTTAAAACCCAGTGGAATTGCTTATTGGCTACAGAAGAGGGGTGGAAAGAGGGGAGGGAAAGAACATGATTCATGTAACCATGGGAAAATAGTCTCAATTACTTAATTAATTAAACCTAAAAATAAAATAAAATAAGATACCCTATTAACTCCCTCCCAGTTCCCATTACAAACAGCATCATTTGATACAAAGATATATGTATGTATAAAACCATGTCTTACCTATTTCTATTTATTAGTTCTTTCTCTGGAGGGAGACATACACAAGTCATTCTCCAAACAATATTTCTGTTGCTGTATTTAATGTGCTCTTGGTTCTGCTCATCTCACTCTTCATAATTTCATGTAGGTCTTTCCATGTATTTCCAAAATTAACCTGCTTATCATTTCTTATGGCTCAGTGGCAGTCCATTACAATTATATGCCACAGCTTATTTAGCCATTCCCCATCTGATGGGCATCCCCTCAGTTTCCACTTCTTTGCCAACACAAAGAGAGCTGCTAAACATATTTCAGAACATTTAGATTCCTTTCCTTTTTCCTTGAACACCTTAGAAAACAAACCTATTCGTGGTATTGCAGGATCAAAAGATAACACACGGTTTTATAACTCTTTAAGCATAACCTCAGTCTTTTAACGGGCCACATAATCACAGGCATCGTTTCTTAATCTGTAAAATGGGAATAATCTACCTCACAGAGTTGTTGTGAGCACCAAGTGAGATAGCAAATATAACTCACTTTGTTAACTCAGAGCTTTATATAAATGCTCATTGTTATGGTAATGTGAGTTTCAGGGGACACTGTCCCCCCAGGAAGGCTCCTAGGCAGCCATGGTCATCAAGATGAGCCCTTCCTACCCACT
This sequence comes from Gracilinanus agilis, assembly GCF_016433145.1. Classification (NCBI taxonomy): domain Eukaryota; kingdom Metazoa; phylum Chordata; class Mammalia; order Didelphimorphia; family Didelphidae; genus Gracilinanus; species Gracilinanus agilis. The sequence continues at coordinate 120,330,120 of NC_058135.1, forward strand.
TCCAAACATTATAGGCTCAGAAAGGTGTTTTCTTTGATTCAGTTTAAAATAAAGTCAGGGGCTCCTTCTCTGGGCTCCCCCTCCTTCTCCTTTGATAAATGGAGCTGTGGGACAGAAAAGAGAAGATGCCCCTCACCCATTTTAACAACCGGCCGAAGAGAGAATCTAGACACTGAAATAAATAGCTGTCTTGGTGGCAACATGCAGATTAATGAGGTGAGCAATAATCTGTGGGAACCATAATGCTCCGCGTTCTCTAACAAGGCTGGAAATGATTTGCACTGGGTGTTTACAGCTCCTAGTGAGGGCCCCCAGGTACCACCAGCACTGAATTAAAAACTTTTTGATTAACTTCCTCTCGGAGTCAACTTTTTGTTTGTTTCTGCTGAGTGCATAAATAGGGACTCCACACCTTTGTGCAGGGAGAGCAGCCCTGGTAAATCACTGCACAGCCCTCCCAGCAGCTCACAAGGAAACTGGGGCCAGCTCAGGCATTATTCTCAGGCTTGATATCACCGGAGAGACTCAAGATTTGTCTGATTCATAAAAAGTCCATCATACAGGTGTGTAGATGGAACCTTTCACATTTATTTAAAGGGCATTTTAGCTGTCAGCGAGTGGGATTTCTTGGGTTTGAGATTTTTTATGAGGAAGCCATATTTTTCACTATTTGATGTTGAGAGGTGCTTGTGTGTGTGTATAGACAGAGACACATACCCAGTTTGGACTGAAGTCATAATAAATTTATATGCTATTTACACATGGTTTTAAATCAGTTCACTAAAGGAAAGTGTGCAGTCGAGCTGGAAATTTAACTACTCTTTCAGCTGCATAAATTGGTCACTGCTTTTATAGGGAGAAAGGAAGGAAAGGACAAGAGGCAGAAGGAGGTTCCACTTCAATAAGAAAGTCGTGAATGCCCTTGACCCTTTTATTTAGGGACAGCCATGGCTTAAGAGAGAGACTACAGCAGTGGGAGTCAGGGATCCCTGGGTTCCAATGTGCCCTCTGATATTGACTAACTATATGATTATAACTAAAGCAATCGTCCTCTCTGCACCTCAGTTTCCTTATCTGTAACATGGGAATAGTAATGACAGTACCAGTACCTAGCTCACAAGGCTATTATGAGGCTCAAGTGAGATATGTGTAAGGATATGTGTAAAGAATTTTGGAGATTTTAAAGCATTTTATCAATATCAGTTTTCATTATTGCCCACCATAGAACAATGGAGAAGCAACACAGACTATGTTATCAGGAATCTGAAGTCATAGGACCTCAGTTTGCCTGTCCTCCGGGGTATGCTAGAGACAGATTATTAAATTTCAGTGCAGCTACAAACTAGAGCTTGATATGTTGTTTTGTTGATTGTCTAGACTTGAGAAAGTAAAGAAGAAAATGTTAAGGATACCAATTAAATTTATAAGTGTGCGCTGTGGACATTGTTATTCTGGAAAGCTGGTTGTTAAACATCATATAAGCACACATCTGTGCTCCACCATTTATTAGCAACCTTGAACAAATGGCTTTACTTTTCTGAGCCTTAGTTTCCTTATCTGTCAAATTGAGATAATGGTCCCTACTCTACCTATCTTAAAGGATATTTTTAAGTTTTAAATGTGGACAGTTGAGGATAGAGGAAAGCCAAATGGGTTTGTGGTAAGAGAGCCTGAATTAGCATCCCAACTCTGTTACTACCTGGGCATGTCAGCTGACCTCTCTAGACCTCAGTTTCCTTATCTGTAAAATGGCAAAGGTGGACTAGATGATGTTATAATTAATGGAGGTCACTTGTATCTATTTGAGGTAGTAGAAATGATGTACAGAGAGGAATAAGATGACACTTCTCCTTTATAACAGTTGCCCAGGCAGGATCCTTCAGGTCAAAGAGGTTTATCCCTTCAGGACCCACCTGGGGTTAATTGATATATTGATATGGGCTCTTCAGCTAGGATAATGACGATATTCTGACTGCATTGTCTCCCTTCCCAAAACAAGCTTTGAAACTGATTTAGGAAGGTACTTTAAACTTTATATATTAATAAGAAGGATAAGGGTAAAGGACTGAGGTACTGGAGACCCTATTAAAATTATTACTATTGAAATCCTAACTTCAGGCAAATGAAGAACAATGTTAGCTTCCCTCTGGTTCAGCCTGGCCAGGACTAAACCAGAGTAGGTAAACTGCTGGGAAATCTTCAGCTTCTTCTTCTGTAGATCTTAGCCTTAACAGTTGAGATATATCCACCCTTTCCACCCTCTTCTTCGTCTCCTGCCCACTTCCCGGATCCCTCCCGGGCCCTGGGAAGCCTAGATAACTAGACGATGAAACTCCTAATATCTAGGGACAGTAGACACCGAGGTGATGGTCAAGTACAGGTTGATAACGGTATATCAAGGACAGGAAGAGCTTGCAGAGAGATGTTTGCACCCTCTCACTCCAAGACCAGGATCCACCGAACTCTAGCCTCAGGACAGGTCCAAGAACCAGAACTTCTGCTCAGGGTTCTCAACTGCCCCTCCTCCTGCCTCTCACATGCCTCCCTGGGAACATTCTATCCAACTGACTTATCTGTCAATCATTGAATGAACTTCAAGCTCCCAGAGATTCAATATAACAATGATCGCTAAAGTCTCATACAACTTCGGATCTATGCGTTTATGATATCCTCTAGCTCAGGATCAACCCTCAGCTTTCCCATTTATTCTTTGTAGGTCTGGATGAATCACTCAAACTTTTGATTCTTCAGTTTCTTCATCTGAAAAAATAGGGGCTGAATTCAAGGGTTCCTTACCTCTTTTTGTCACAGACCCCACTGGTAGTCTGATGAAGCTTATGGCACCCTTCTTGGAATAATACTTTTAAAAGATATAAAATGAAACATGTTGGATTACAAAAGAAACAAATTATCTTGAAATATAATTATCAATTTAAAAGAAGAATAAAAACAAATTCCCTGGACGTCATAGGTGGGGGATCTCCGGGATCTCTTCCAGCTCTAAATCATAGGATAAGATCACAGATAAAGCACTTTACAACACTGTTGCAACACCTTGCAACCAAATAACAGTCCAAGCTTATTGCTACATGGAGTATTTCTATAGAATTTCCTGAGTTTCATCCGGCCACCGGAATATCATGCACAATAAGAGACAAGGGCCTGAATGGGTATGGCTGGTTTTCCCAGATTCTGTTGCATCAGTATATCCCTTAGCCCCCAGAGCCTCCTGGCCCCTATTTTAATAGCCTTTGAGGGAAGAGTATCAACACATGGCGCTTCCTAGGGGAATCTGATCTATGGCGATGACAATCCTTGCCCCATCCCATCAGCAAGGCTGACTTTGGGATGCTATGCCAACACCGCTGGCCTTTTTGGTCTATAAATGAATATGGAGGAGGTAAAATATCCTCCTCTCTTGTGCTGCTGCTGCTACTGCTGCTGCTGAGGCTATAGCCTATAGGATGCCCGAGAGGAAAATGAAAGAGGCAAGTGTCTGTTTGCCCTGCTCCTTTTAAGAAACAGATCGTGACCTAGAACATTTCAAAATGAATTCCTAGAACATAGTTGTGGAAGGGGACAAAACAAGGACAATAATAGAACTATATTGGGTGTCAGGATGTACTTTGTGTATTTGTTCATTATGTCAGCAATAATTTAATGAGCCTGTTTTGGAGTAAGAGAATCTAAGTTTGAATCCTTTTTCTGCTATTAAATCTATATGATTTGGGGAAAGTCAATTAACCTCTTTGGACCTCCATTTTCCCTTCTTCAAAAATGAGTGGGGTTGACTAGATTTCCTCTCAGGAACCTTCTAGCTCTAAATTTATGAAACTGGGATCCAGTGTGCAAAATGCTTCGATCTTGACATGCTAAGGATGGCCCAGCTTTTCCAAGGATAGACCTCAGTCTTTAAGACAATAACAGAATAGATCCAGATTCTTTGGAACAGTAATTTCTAGGGCTCGTGATGAGACCCATAATCTTTACAAAGTAGATTCTTATTTCCAAGACTAAATTCAAACTCTTGTAAGTTTTTGTTTTGTTTTGTTTTGTTTTGCTGGAAACCCAATGTATCAGGAGAACATTTATCAGCTTGCTTCATTCTTCTTATCACTGTACTCCCTGTTGGGAAAGCCTTTGGTGCTAAGTCACCACTTTAAAAAATTTATTTAGTTTTTATTCTGAACTTGGCAAACAACAGATGAAATTATCATTTCCATAAGAAAAGTAGAAGTGGGGGTGACAGTTGAGTGGCAGCTGGGTGGCTCAGTAGACTGAGAGCCAGGCCCAGAGACAGGAGGTCCTAGGTTCAAATCCGGCCTCAGACACTTCCCAGCTGTGTGACCCTGGGCAAGTCACTTGACCCCCATTGCCTATCCTGTACCACTCTTCTGCCTTAGAACAAATACACAGTATTGATTCTAAGATGGAAGGTAAGGGTTTTAAAAAAAAGTAGAACAAATAAAGATATACATTAAAATAATATATCTCTTACAGGCAGCTTGCTTTTCCTTTCACATTTATAATATTTTCAAAGCTAACCTGATTGTCTATGACTCCATTTTCTCCTCTACACTTTTCACTTTTAATAAAATGCTTCTCTGGCATTACTATCTTTAGTCTCGAAATCCCTCCCAACACCCCACCCCTTTTTCAAAAACAAAAAACAAAATCTGATAATAAACAGGCAGAATTAAGTAAAGCAAATTTCCACATTGGCTGTTTCTGGAAATATATCTCAATGAACTCATGCATAACATCGAGTTCATTACCATCAGTCAAGAGGCGAGGATTATGCATCATCACCATCTGACCTATGGAATGACAGCTGGTCATCACAGTGATTAGAAGTCTTAATCTTTTTTTAATTTGTTTATCTTTTTGATGTTTTTGTTGAATAAATTGTTCTCTAGTTTCTGAGTTCTAATTCACTTCACTCTGCATCAGTTCATATAAATCTAAGGTTTCTCTGAAAACAACTCTTTTATCACTTCATACAGCAAAATAGTGTTCTATTTTGTCCATATGCCATAATGTATTCAGCCATTTCTCAAATGATTGGAAACTCCTTTAGTTTCTAGCTCTTTGCTACACCAAAAAGGACTAATATAGCCATTCTAATACTTAAAGATTTCTTTCCTTTCTCTTTGGGGTATATATAGGTCTAGTAATGATATTGCTGGGGGGCAGCTAGGTAGCTCAGGGGATTGAGAGCCAAGGCTAGAAATAGGAGTCCTGAGTTCAAATGGGACCTCAAACATTGCCCAGCTGTGTGACCCTGGACATGTAACTTAGCCCCATTTGCCTACCTCTTGCCATTCTTCTGACTTGGAACTAAGTCTTAGTATTGATTCTAAGACAGAAGGTAAAGGGTTTTTGTTTTTTGTTTTTTAAATTATATTGCTGGGTTAAATAATATGCACAATTTGACTTTTAGGGAATAGTTCCAAATTCTTTTCCAAGAATGGCTGGACCTATTAGCTCTACTAATAATGCACAAATAGGCCTACTTTTCTGAAATCCCTCCAACAGCTGTCATTTTCCTTCTTTTGTCATCTTTGCTGATCTGGCGGGTGGAGGGTAGAATTTTAAAGCTGTTTTAAAATTCATTTCTCTATTAGTGCTTTGGGAGCATTTAAAAAAAAATACGACTGTTGTTAGCTTAGATGTTTTCCTTTGAGAAATACCTGTTCCTGTCCTTTGATCACTTATCAATTGGAATATGATTGCTTTTGTTTAGGCAAAAATTTTAAATTTTGTGTAATCAAAATAATTCATCTTGTACAATCCTCTCTAACACTTTAGTTATGAGGTTTTCCCCTATCCATAGTTTTAAAAGCTATTTCTGCCCTATGAAAGACCTTTTAATTCTAAGTCATGTGTCCATTTGGAGCTCATTAAGGCACATACATACTAAGGTCTAAAGCTAACATCTCCCAGACTATAGTCCATTTTTTTCTGGCAGATTTGGTAAATAGTGAGACCTCCAATAGTTGGGATCTTAGAGTTTATCAAACACAATGGTACATTTTTGTATAATTCTGTATGTTGTGCACATCATCTTTTCTACTAGTTAACTTTCCTGTTTTTTTTTAAACTAGTATCAGTATGTTTTGATGATTATTGCTTTGTAGTATGGTTTGAGACCTAAGACTGCTGTGCCTCCTTTCCCTCTTTTTTTCCCATAATTTCCCTTGAGATTCTTGACCTTTCATTCCTCCAGCTGAATTTTAAAATTATTTCATCTATAAAGCCACTACATACTCAGAAGTGAGGATAACACTTCCTAAAGTCCCTAAAGAGTTCCATACCATTGAGTGCTACCAAGTCCGTCAACATTTCTGCTGCTATTTCTGTTTTGGTGCACATGTCTTGTTTAAAGTAGGTCCAAGGAGGAATCAGGGGAATAGAGGAGTATTGGAAGATCTTTGTAAAAATCTTATAGCCTTCTCCTGACTCTTCCCTCAGTGCGAATTATCTAGCAGCTCCTCTGGGAGCCTAAAAGAGTTTTCCTTCTTCCTCAAATATTCAAATCCATATGCACTCTCCATTCCTTCCAGGGGCACAGATTACCACCTATTTATGCCTGCCTGCCTTTATTATGTGGTTTTTGTTCTGTGTTTTCCCCAAAGTTCACCACAGGGGTCTATACAACATGCTCGAGGTTTTCCTCACTTTCTCCCAACAGCCCAAGAATGTTAATGGAACTCTCTGGCTGTCCACCTGTCATCCATCCCTCACTTTTGCCATGTGCTCAGCCCATCTCTTCTTCCTGTCAGACAAATCCTTTATGATATCTTTCTTTTCTCATTCTTCTTCAGAGTTTCTCATTGGTTACAGGTAGCTGCCTGACCACACCCAATAAAAATCTCCCTATTGATCCCTGTGTGATACTCACCTTTATTTATTTGTTTGTTTGTTTTTAGTGTCAGTGGTATTCCACATTTCCCTGACATAGCAACAGCAGTAAAGTGTTAATGTTGAAAGTGTGTGCCTTTATTTTCATGGGAATCTTGAAGTCAGTGAAAGCTTTACAATTTCCTCAAAGCAAACCAATCTATTCTCTACCTCCTGATTACCTGTGGCCTGGCTTATTGCCCTTTTTGGCCTGTATCCATTGTCTGTCCCAGGTATAACCATTGTTGGACAGGCTCCACAGGGTGTCCATCTCAATTCATACTGGAATCTGGGAAATAGATATTCCTCATTCCCTTAGTGTTTCCTTGATGGATAGAGAGTCCAAATTCCTTTCGGTGAGTTCAGATATTTTCTAGAAGGCTCCACAGAATTCTAGGCTTATGCAATCAGCATAATATCACCCGAAAAAGAAAGATTTCACCATCTGTGGAAAATCCCTTTTTCACTTGGACTCTGCACTTGGTCTTTTCCAGTTACAGACAATACCTTTGGTCGTCAAACATTTCCCTGTTTAATGCCTCTCTTGATTTTTATTATTAGAAGGCCATTGAACAAGGTCATTTCTGCCATTAACATTTCCTGAGGACCCCTGGATGATTTTGTTACATAGGTAAGAGACTGCTCGTTATAAAAGAGCCTGTAAGAGAGAGATATGTTTTACTGAATAAAATGGGTTTTTTATAGTCAACAAATAATAACCACAATAGGATTTTACTATGTATTCTCTGTATCTTTGAGGTAATTGTGAAATGGGAAAGATGTGTTCCATTATTGGAAGTCATTTGTAAAAATGTACTCACTCCCTTCTAATATCCTCATTGAAAATGCCATCCATTTGTGTAGAGATGACTCATAAAGATTTTATATAGATGGAAGAGTGGACTTATAGGCTGGTAATTATTAATGTTCTCTTGGTCACCTTTTTATTTTCATTTTTGATAATGCCTGAATTTTCCCCCACAACTTTGCTTTATTTCCTTCTTTCAGATAACTCAAACTCATCCCCAATATCCTCACAATTATAGTGCCTTCAGTATGGATTGTCTCTTTATGCACTTGGTCAGTTCTGGTTGTTTTGTCCATCTTGGCTCTCTTTAGCACCATTTTTATTTGTTCTAAAGGCGCATCCAGGATTGTGATGTTAGCATCCAAATGTGGCAGTTTCTTTAATTTTTAATGGAGAAAATCACTTGTTAAGATTTTGTTTGTTTTATAAATTTTCTTACATTTTAAATGACTAAGTTTGCTTAGTAGTCTTTCAAGTGGGAAAAGATACCATCCAAGGCAAGACCGTGAGGGTAAATAGCCTTCATTCAGAAAAGTCAGGATACCTAACAAAGAATAAAGGTACAAAAGAAGTAAGGGAAGAGATTTCCTCCATGGGTAGCTATGAAGGATTTAATCTTGGTGCTTCATTGATGCACAGCTGAGTCAAGGCAGCAACAGCAGGAGATTCAAAACAAGATCAGGCAACCAAGGGGATTGGACTGGCTTGTGATTGTCATCCTCATCCATCACAGCTGCATCCTTGATCATTGGGCCATCCCTGGAATTTAATATGGTAAAAAAAGTGAATCCCTTACCTGGGTAGCTAACCACAAGAAGAATGATGTTGCTGAATGAGTTGAATGAAAAAAAAAACCCTTCAGAATGGTATATTTCTGGCCAATACAAAGTATTGTTTTCTTCTTCCTTCTTTGCAATGGAATCAGATGACTTCCAGTTTGTAGGAAAAGCTGTAACACTAACTGACAGAGGTGGACTCCAAAATGATCTCGGTAGGCTAGAGCACTGGGCATTCAGCCCAAGATAAAATTTAATCATGATAAACATATAGACTTACATGAGTTCAGAAATCAATTTCACAAGTGTAAAATAGGGAAGGCATGATTAGAAAGGAGTTCATCTAAACAAATCTGGTGTTTTTAGTGAATTATAAGCTCCGCATAAGTCAACAGTATGATATATCAGCCAAGAAAGTTAATATGACCTAGGATCCACTGAGTTTGTCATTAAATATCTATTCAGGGCCTACTATGTGCTAAGCATTGTTCTAAGTTCTGGGTATATAAATAGGAGGATAAAGGAAGTCCTTGCCCTCAAGGAGTTTACAATCTAAGAAATGTTATTTGAAAAAATGACTTGTATGTGACCGCCTCCAGAGGGAAAAAACCCTGATAAATAGAAATAAGTAAGGCATAGTTTCATATATGCAAATATCTTCTTGTCAAAATGATGCCTTCTCTAAAGGTGGGAGAGAATGGCAAGGAGAGGGTTATCTGGGAATTTTAATGTAACAAAAAAAATTTATTTAAATTTTAAAAATGATCTGATGGGGAAGACAAGACATAAAAGGAGCTGAAAAGAAGGGACAGAAGGAAGGGCATAAGAGTGGGGTGAGGGAGCCTGGGGAAAGGAACTGACATCAAAGCATGGCGGAAAAAATCAGAGACATTTCAGCATAAAGTAGCCAGGTGAGAAATTGTTGTTCTGAGCTGAATCCCCTCCTTACATGGAATTCACGTTTCTACCATCCAATCAGAAGGACAGAAGATAGTGATAAGATGGCATCCCAAGGTTGATCCTATAAGACACTGAGGTTTTCCCAACAATGAGTGTCCTGGAGCATGGAGGAAAAGTCAGAAGTCCCAAAGTAGTTCAGTCAGGTGAGAAAGCTAATGTGACCTTAGGATATTTTAAAAGAATCTTAGAGGCCAGGACTAGGAAAGTGATAGTCGTGTTGTGCTATGCTCTAGTCTGGCCACATCTGAAGAATCATATTGAGCTCTGGGAACACTGTAAGGAAGGATATTGATAAGCTGGACAACTTCCAAAGTTCATGTTACATGACGATCATTTGAAGGAAGTGGAAATGTTTTTAATTGGTAAAGAGTGACTCAAAGGGAACTTGATAGCTGTTTTCAAGTACTGAAAGGACTGTCATGTGGAAAAGGGATTGGATTTGTTCTGCTTGTTTTCAGAGGTCAGAACTAGGAGCAATGGGTAGTAGCTATAGAGATTAGCCCCATGTAAGGAAAATTTCCTAACAAGTAGACTGTCCCAAAGTGAAATGGATACCACCTCACTGAAGGTCTTCAAGCAAGACTGTAGAACCTCTTATCCACCATGTTAAAGAGTGCTTTTTGGGAGCACAGTGGACAGAGAGCCAGGACTGGAGTTGGGACGATCTGGGTTCAAATTTGGTCTCAGACATTTCCTATCTGTGTGACCCTGGGCAAGTCACTTAACCCCATTTGCCTAGCCTTTGCCCTTCTGTCTTAGAATTGTTACTAGGACAGAAAATAAAGGTTTAAAAATCTTCTTTCAGGGGAAAGGGGGAGATTTGGACTTTAAGAAGACTGCATCCCAAGAAACATGCAATGAGTACCCTTTCTTACAGGGGCAGTCTAAAAGATCAGATATTTCAGAGATAAGGATAGTATATGAAGCATGACCAAAGACAACAGTTCTTCCCCAAATTAAATAATGCAGCAAGTAGAAAAAGTACCCAGCATCTACTTTATATACCAGATAACTGATTATCCTCTAAACTGGACAGTTCTTCCCCTTTTGACTTTGAGGCATAGGACATAACCACATGATCCATCTCAGGTTCCAGAGATCCAGTAACATGCCATATTCATCCTTTTTCTAGTCACATAGACCCTGTTGTCAAAAGGGTATATAAAGCCAAGAATCCATCTCCTCTAGGAGCCAGTGCTCCATTTGCACACTGTCTCCCCAGCCTCTCAACACGAATTCCAAATTTAAAAATTTCTCTTTTTATTTTTAAGTCAAAAAAGTACCCAGATTGTAGTCCAGCAACTTAAGTATGAAGTATGGAGGGGGCAAGAAGGAGTACAGGTTCAAATGAATGTAACATCTAAGTGATTCTTATAGGAATCTCTCCATAGTGCCAATGATCTTTTCAATCCAAAGTCAGTGTATTCCATTGACATCTTAGTGATATCAGGACAAAACAAAGGAGGTTAATCTGTTTGGTGGATCCCTGTGGATGATTGATGATAGGACATAGAAAAGTGTCACATAGGACAGACATAGATAGATGGATTGCCAGCTCTATTGTTTTTCCCCCTTAAAACTCTTTATCTTTAGTCTTAGAATCAATACAGTGTGTTGGTTCCAAGGCAGAAGAGTGGTAAGGGCTAGGCAATGGGGGTTAAGTGACTTGCCCATCTGGGAAGTGTCTGAGGCCAGATTTATCCCCAGGGCCTCTTGTCTCTAGGCTTGGCTCTCAATCCACTGAGCCACTTAGCTATTCCCCTGCCATCTGTATTGTTAAAAGGAATACAACAATAAGACCACAGATCTGGGTGAATATCCAAATTTAGTGACATACAGTCAAGAGGTTGGCAAACCACAGCCCAAGGGCCAAATGTAGCCATTGCCTATTTTTGCATGGCCTGTATCCTAAGCAGAATTTTTATACTTTAATATACAAAGAAACTAGAGGCAGCTAGGTGGCTCAGTGAATTGAGATCCATGCCCAGAAGTGAGAGGTCCTGGGTTCAAATCTGATCTCAGACACTTCCTAGCTGTGTGACCCTGGACAAGTCATTTAACTCCCCCCTGCCTAGCCCTTATCACTCTTGTGCCCTAGAACCAATACACAGTACTGACTCTAAGATGGAAGTTAAGGGTTTAAAAAAAGATACAATTAAGCTTTTCTTATAAATTTTAAAAATCATTCTTAGCTCATGGGTTATACAAAATTTAGGCAGTCAGCTTTAGCCTACCAACCATATTTTTCCAACTCCTGTGATAGTGTAATAGTTGATAGCCAACCCCAAATTCAAAGCAAAAGATGCTCAAAATGCATCTGTAATAAAGGAAGATGACAGTTGCAAGCACCTTGATCACCCACTGTAGTCTTCAGTCTCCTGATGTTGACATTGTTGTCCTGGTCCAACTGGGCATGGATGAAGGATGGGTTCCTTCAAAGACTTGTCCAGAGCCCCAACTGGATAGTCACAGCCGCTAGCACAGGGCTTTTCTCAACTCAAAGTAACCCCTTGATGCCTGTTTGCATGGCAGAAGTCAGGACACCATTCCAGGTTAGCCCATTTGGTCTATTGGATGAAAATTAGTCTGGAGGTGGGAGGTCAATGAGTAGTAATAGATGAACCAAAAAGCATCAAAGAAATGTCTTTAGGTGCACAATAGGAAACAGAAAGTCATAGAAGAGAATACTTATGTTTATATGGGTGTATATATACATCCATCCATGCGGTGAGAGGTAAATACATACATACATACATACATACATACATACATATATACATATATATATATGTATAACACTACCTGTATGTAACTGTATGTGCATGTGTGCATCTAAAGGATGACAGTGGTCTCTACTGCCTAAAAGCCAGTTATATTAGATTTCACCTTTCCCCTAAGCTTCTCTAGTAATTTTAAAGGGTTTTAGGGGTGTTTAGTTGCTGCCGTTGACTCAAACCTACTTTGATTGTGTTCCCATTTTTTAAAATATTTTATTTGTTTAGAAAAATTTTCCATGGTTACATGATTCTTGTTTTTACTTTCCCTTTCACCTCCCTTTACCTCCCCTCCATATCCATCATGCATTTCCACTGGTTTTAACATGTGTGATCAATCAAAACTTATTTACATATTATTTATAGTTGCATTTGTGTGGTCGTTTAGTGTCACAACACCAACCATGTCCACACCAACCCATGTGTTCAAGCAATGTTTTTTTTTTTTCTGTATTTCCACTCCTGCAGTTCTTCCTCTCAATGTGGGTAGCATTCCTTTTCATAAATCCCTCAGAATCCTCCTGGGTCATTGCATTGCTACTAGTATAGAAGTCCATTATATTCAATTTTACCACAGTGTATCAGACTCTGTGCAATGTTCTCATGGTTCTGCTCCTTTCACTCTGCATCAATTCCCGGGGGTCTTTCCATTTCGCATGGAATTCCTCCAGTTTATTATTCCTTTGAGCACAATAGTATTCCATCACCAGCATATACCACAATTTGTTCAGCCATTCCCCAATTGAAGGGTATCCCTTGTTTTTCCAGTTTTTTGCCACCACAAAAAGCATGGCTACAAATATTTTTGTGTAAGTCTGTTTATCTATGATCCTTTGGGGTACAAACCCAGCAATGCTATGGCTGGATTGAAGGGCAGGCAGTCTTTTTTGAGCTTTTTGGGCATAGTTCCAAATTGCCATCCAGAATGGTTGGATCAGTTCACAACACCAACAGCAATGTATTAATGTCCCAATTTTGCCACATCCCGTCCAACATTCATTACTCTTCCCCTTCTATCATTTTAGCCAAACTTCTAGGTGTGAAGTGATACCTCAGAGTTGTTTTGATTTGCATTTCTCTAATTATTAGAGATTTAGAACACTTTCTCATGTGCTTATTGTTAGTTTTGATTTCTTTATCTTAAAATTGTTTATTCATGTCCCTTGCCCATTTATAAATTGGGGAATGGCTTGATTTTTTATATAATTGATTTAACTCCTTGTATATTTGAGTAATTAGACCTCTGTCAGAATTTTTTGTTATAAATATTTTTCCCACTTTGTTGTTTCCCTTCTGATTTTGGTTGCATTGTTTTTGTTTGTACAAAAACTTTTTAATTTAATATAATCAAAACCATTTAATTTGCATTTTGTAATTTACTCTAACTCTTGATTGGTTTTAAAATCTTTCCTTTCCCAGAGATCTGACAGGTATACTATTTTGTGTTCACTTAACTTATTTATAGTTTCCTTCTTTATATTCAAGTCATTCACCCATTCTGAATTTATCTTGGTGTAGGGTATGAGATGTTGATCTAAACCTAATCTCTCCCATATTGTTTTCCAATTTTCCCAACAATTTTTTTCAAATAGTGGATTTTTGTCCCAAAAGTTGGGCCCTTTGGGTTTATAATGGACAGTCTTGCTGATGTCACTTACCCCAAGTCTATTCCATGGATCGTCCCTTCTGTCTCTTAGCCAGTACCATATCGTTTTGATGACCACTGCTTTATAGTATAGTTTAATATCTGGTACTGCTAGGCCACTTTCCTTCACGTTTTTTTTTCATTATTTCCCTTGATATTCTTGATCTTTTGTCCTTCCAAATGAACTTTGTTAAAGTTTTTTATAATCCAGTAAAAAATTTTTTGATAGTTTGATAGGTATGGCACTAAATAGATAAATTAATTTGGGTAGAATGGTCATTTTATTATGTTAGCTTGTCCTACCCATGAGTAATCAATGTTTTTCCAATTGTTTAGATCTAGTTTTAATTGTTTGGGAAGTGTTTTGTAGTTGTGTTCATATAATTCCTGTGTTTGTTTTGGTAGATAGATTCCTAAGAATTTTATATTGTCTAGGGTGATTTTAAATGGTGTTTCTCTTTCTACCTCTTGCTGCTGAGATGTGTTGGAAATGTATAGAAATGCTGGTGATTTGTGTGCGTTTATTTTGTATCCTGCTACTTTGTTAAAGTTGTTGATTATTTCCACTAACTTTTTAGTTGATTCTCTAGTATTTTTTAAGTAGACCATCATATCATCTGCAAAGAATGATAGCTTGGTCTTCTCATTGCCTATTTTAATACCTTCAATTTCTTTTTCTTCTCTAATTGCTACTGCTAGTGTTTCTAGTACAATGTTAAATAATAGAGGTGATAATGGGCATCCTTGTTTCATACCTGATCTTATTGAAAAGGCTTCTAATTTATCACCATTGCATATGATGCTTGTTGATGGTTTTAGATGTATTATTATTATTCCTATTGACTCCCAGAGGAGCATAGGGCCGCAACCATCTCATGCCAACGGACTCTGTTCTGGGCAACTTCCCCTAACTGGGCCCATGTCATTCCGGCAGTCTTTGTTTCGTTTTTGGCATATCTTTGCCAGGTCTGTTTTGTCCTTCTGACTTTCCGCATCCCTGGTGGGTTCCAGCTCAGTGCTTGTCCGGCAATGCTGTCCTCTGATTCTCATAGTGTCCTGACTGATGGGACAATGAATTGTTCCCTCCCAGAGTCTGGTATTGGAGATCCTTTCAGGCCATCTGATGTTCAAGATGTGACAAAGACCTAGAGTTTGTTGGCTTTTGCCAGCACACGTCATGGACCCTGTTGGAGAGCAATCTTCCAGACTAGGCAATGGTTGGTTTTGTTGGTTTAATGAGGTTGCAGTTTCTGTAGCAAGTGAGATTTTTACGGGGTGAGGTTGCTAGCCTCTCGCCCAACCCTCCTCCTTTTTCAGCCGTGCTTGGGACCATCCTTGGCGGAGTTTTTAGATATATACTGTTTATTATTTTTAGGAAAGGTACTTTTATTCCTATACTTTTCAGTGTTTTCAATAGGAACGGATGCTGTATTTTGTCAAAGGCTTTTTCAGCATCTATTGAGATAATCATGTGGTTTTTGTTGGTTTGCTTGTTGATATGGTCAATTATGTGAATGGTTTTCCTGATGTTGAACCATCCTTGCATTTCTGGTATAAATCCCACATGATCATAATGAATAACCCTTGTGATCACTTGCTGGAGTCTTTTTGCTAGTATTCTGTTTAAGATTTTTGCATCTATGTTCATTAATGAGATTGGTCTGTAGTTTTCTTTCTCTGTTTTTGATCTAACTGGCTTTGGGATCAGTACCATATTTGTATCATAAAAGGAATTTGGTAGAACTCCTTTGCTTATTATGTTAAATAGTTTGTATGGTATTAGAGTTAGTTGTTCTTTGAATGTTTGATAGAATTCACTTGTGAATCCATCAGGCCCTGGAGATTTTTTCTTAGGGAGTTCTTTGATGACTTGTTCAATTTCTTTTTCTGATATGGGATTATTTAAGTATTCTATTTCTTCTACTGTTAATCTAGGCAATTTATATTTTTGTAAATATTCATCCATCTCATCTAGATTGCTATACTTATTGCCATATAATTGCGCAAAATAGTTTTTTCATGATTACCTTGATTTCCTCTTCATTAGAGGTGAGGTCTCCCTTTTCAACTTTGATACTGATGATTTGGTTTTCTTCTTTCCTTTTTTTAATTAGATGGACCTGTACTTTGTTAATTTTGTTTGTTTTTTCAAAGTACCAGCTTCTAGTCTTATTTATTAATTCAATAGTTCTTTTACTTTCAATTTTATTGATTTCTTCTTTAATTTGTGTAATCTCTAATTGGGTCTTTAGCTGGGGATTTTTAATTTGTTCCCTTTCCAGTTTTTTAATTTGCATGCCCAGTTCATTGATTGTTGCCCTCTCTAATTTGTTAATTTATGCACTCAAGGTTATAAATTTCCCCCTGAGTACTGCCTTAGCTACATCCCACAGAGTTTTGTAGGATGTCTCATCATTGCCATTCTCTTCAATGAAATTATTGATTGTTTCTATGATTTCTTCTTTAACTAACTGATTTTGGAGAATAATATTTAATTTCCAATTAGTTTTTGATTTGCCTGTCCAGGTGCCCTTACTAATTATTATTTTCATTGCATTATGATCTGAGAAGGTTACATTTATTATTTCTGCCCTTTTGCATTTCTTTGCGATGTTTCTATACCCTATTACATGGTCAATCTTTATGAATGTACCATGTGCAGCTGAAAAGAAGGTGTATTCCTTTTTGTCCCTATTTATTTTTCTCCACATATCTATTAAATCTAATTTTTCTGGGATTTCATTCACCTCTCATCTCTTTCTCATTTATTTTTTGTTTTGATTTATCTAAGTCTGAAAGAGGAATATTTAGATCTCCCGCTAGTATGGTTTTACTATCTCTTTCCTTCTTGAGATCTACCAGTTTCTCCTTTAGGAATTTGGATGCTATACCATTTGGTGCATACATGTTGAGTACTGTTATTTCCTCATTGTCTATACTGACTTTTATCAGGATGTAATTACCTTCCCTGTTTCTATTAATCATATCTATTTTTACTTTGGCTTTGTCAGAAATCATGATCACCACTCCTGCCTTCTTTTTCTCATTTGAAGCCCAAAAGATTTTGCTCCAGCCCTTGACCTTAAACCTGTGTATGTCCATCCACCTCATATGTGTTTCTTGTAGACAACATATGGTAAGATTTTGGTTTTTAATCCACTCTGCTATTTGCTTCCTTTTTATGGGTGAGTTCATCCCATTCACATTCAGAGTTATAATTATCAGTTGTGTATTCCCTAACATTTTGGTATCCTCTCCTAGTTCTACCCCTTCTTCTTACACTATTTCCTTTTAAACCAGTGGTTTAGTAACCCTTGTTCCCTCCCTTGATTTACTTCCCTTTCTACCCCCTCCCTTGTTATTCCCCTATTTTTATTTTTAAGGCCTAATGAATTCCCTCCCCCTTCTTCTCTCCTCCCTTTTTTGACCTCCCCACTTCCCTGCTCCCCTTGGTTTATCTCTTCTGACTTTCTCAGTAGGGTTAGATAAAGTTCTATATCCCAATGGATATAGCTACTCTTCCCTCTCAGGATTAATTCCACTGAGAGTAAGTTTTAAATATTACCTCTTAATGCTCTCTTCCTCTCCTTCCTATAATAGTATTCATCCACTCCCCTTCCCATTCTCTCTTTGTGTGGTATAGAATATCCTATTTTTCTTATTCATTCAAGTTTCTCTTGGTGCCATTTACTATTCACCCCACTCTTTTTTTCCCACCCTGTCTCATCTTAGACCATTAAGTGCTCTAACCCCTCCCTAGAAGAATAATTCTTCTAATTACTATAATAGTGAATACAGTTTTTGAGAATTACACGTAACATTTTTCCATATAGGAATACAAATAATTTGATCTTATTAAAGCCCTTAGAGAGACAAATTTAAAAATAAGAGTTATCTTTCTTTCCCCTCTGTTTCTTATTTACATTTTCATGTTTCTCTTGTGTTTTTTTTTTTTTGTTTGTTTTTTTTTGTGGTTGGATATCGAACTTTCCATTTAGTCCTGGTCTTTTCTGTGCAAATACTTGGAAATCTTCTATCTTGTTGAATGACCAAACTTTCCCCTGGAAGTATATAGTCAATTTTGATGGGTAGGTGATCCTTGTTTGTAGATCCATTTCTCTTGCCTTTCTGAATATCATATTCCAAGCCTTGTGGTCTTTTAGTGTGGAGGCTGCCAGATCCTGTGTGATCCTGATTGGTACTCTTGACATCTAAATTGTCTCTTTCTGGCTTCTTGTAAACTTTTTTCTTTTACTTGGAAGCTCTTGAATTTAGCTATTATATTCCTGGGTGTTGTCTTTTCGGGGTCCAGTGTAGAGGGTGATCTATGGATCCTTTCAATGTCTATATTGCCCTCTTGTTGTAGAACTTCAGGGCAGGTTTTTTTTTTTAGTTTTTTTTTTTATTTTAAACCCTTAACTTCTGTGTATTGACTTATAGGTGGAAGAGTGGTAAGGGTAGGCAATGGGGGTCAAGTGACTTGTCCAGGGTCACACAGCTGGGAAGTGTCTGAGGTCAGATTTGAACCTAAGACCTCCCATCTCTAGGCCTGGCTCTCAATCCACTGAGCTACCCAGCTGCCCCCTTCAGGGCAGTTTTGCTGAATAATTTCTTTTAGTATGGAGTCCAAATTTCTATTCATTTCTGCTTTTTCAGGAAGACCAATGATTCTCAGATTGTCTCTTCTAGACCTATTTTCTTGGTCTATTAACTTCTCATTGATATATTTCATTTTTCCTTCTATTTTATCAGTCTTTTGACTTTGCTTTATTAATTCTTGCTGTCTTTTGAGATCATTGCCTTCTAATTGCCCAACTCTAGCCTTTAGAGACTGGTTTTTGGCTAAAATCTTTTGGTTTTCCTTTTTTATCTTGTATATCTGGTTCTTCAAGGCTTCCAGCTGGTCATTTCTGGTCTTCAATTTGCTTATCAATTCATTTTATTTCAGAGCCTCACTTTCTAATTGCAAAATTCTGCCTTTTAAACTGTTATTTTCATGCCAGATCTCTTCCATCTTTCTCATGATCTCAGATTTGAATTCTTCAAGATCTTGTGATCCATTTTCATATTTTGGGGAAGGTTTGGATGTCTTTAATTGTTTGTCCTCCTCAGTTTTCTGAGTTTTTTCTGTACAGAAGTTATCAAGTGTTAGAGTTTTTTTTCTTGGTCTTCTTGTTTATTTCTTTGTCTTTGTTTGGCATCATTGTGGTTTTTTGGCCAGAAAGCTGAGTAAGGCAACTCCTTGTATGGAGTTAGGGAGCAGTTTTTGCCTGAGGCTACTTTGTGAGTCTCCTGGATTCTCTGGGGACCCTCCTGGGGTCTCTGGTCTAGCTGATTTCAAGGCCAAGCCCCCATGTTCCTAGCCAGCTGCCCAGATCCCAGAAATTGGCCCACACTTGCTCCTCCACCTGAGGTTTTCCCCTAAGTCTGAGAGAGCTGGGCACTGCTGCTGCCTCTCTCAGCCCCATTCCAGTGTCCAAGGTCTGAGTTTTCCAGCCACCTGGGATCTCAGGTCTTGCTGCTCTCAGGGGCTACCTCCTAGTGGTGCCAGTTAGCTCCCAAGGAGATAGATTTTGTGCCCCCACTGGCTTTAACTGCCTCTAGTACTGTGGGTCGGGTGGGGGAGGGATGATCTGTTTGCATTTTGATGGGAGCTATTTCCCCACCTTATAACATGGAAGTGCTCAAATCCCACGTACCTTTGATACTGTGCCCTATTGTGGGGTCCCTTCTTTCATCTGGATTTGTTTGTTGTTTTTTTTGGGGGGGTACTCTATATCCATTGGTAAGGAGAGAAAGTTGTCCTGCCTCTACTCTGCCACCATCATAACACAGAAGACTCAAAGACTTTATCATGTTCTCCCATTTTGAAAAGGTCCCCAACACCCCAGTGTTCTGTTTATTTTTTATAAACTTTTTTTTTAACCCTTAACTTCTGTGTATTGACTCCTAGTTAGAAGAGTGGTAAGTATGGGCAATGGGGGTTCAAGTGACTTGCCCAGGGTCACACAGCTGGGAAGTGTCTGAGGCTGGATTTGAACCTAGGACCTCCCATCTCTAGGCCTGGCTCTCAATCCACTGAGCTACCCAGCTGCCCCCCCCCTCCCCAGTGTTCTGTTTAGCCACTTAACAGTCAGATTGGCTCTTAGAAAGGAATATTTTTTACAGATATAACAAAAACAAATATATAAACATCCCCCCCAATTCCAACCCCTAGGAAGGGGAGTATAATTCCCCTCCATACATCCTCTAAGCAGGGGAGGGAGGACCAGGTTTATAGTTTAATTCATTTCTTCTATAGCAGAGTTTTATAAGTTCCAAGTCCAAAGCACCCTTGGACTAGATGGCAGGGCCCTGGCTTCTCAGGGCTTTCCACCTGAGCTGGAAACAACATGCAGCTGCAATCCTAGTTCCTAGATGGCTATAGCTTGATTTACCTGGCCTGAGAACAACACTACCTGTGCTCAAAGACAAAAAAGACAAATGGCACAGACCAAAACCCCAATCCTGACTCTCAGGACGCGAGGCCTCAAAGGTGGAGTAAGAGAAAGGTGGACCTCCCTCCCTCCCAACATCCCCCCAGTTTACTGGACACTGACCAAGCTGTACGTGAATGAGGCTCTCCTGCCTCTCCCCAACCTCGCCGCCTCCTCCAGATGCTGCTGGAGAGAGAGCAAGTCTCTGGGTTCTAAAGATGTAATCTATTCTAGCTATACAGCCCATGGAAAGAAGAAACACAAAATGTCTTTTTCCAGAAACAAGTCCCTGCTGTCTTCTATGTGCACACCTCCATTTCAGGTCATCTGGCTATGTGCAAAGCCTGGTTATGTTTGGTGTCATTGTTCATTTTATTTTGGTGTGTCCAACTCCATGACCCTATTTGGAGTTTTCTTGACAAAGATACTTGAAGGAATGATTTCTCATTCGCTTCTCTAGCTCATTTTACAAATGTGGAAACTGAGGCAAACATGGATAAGTGACTTGCCCAGGGTCACCCCACTAGTAAGTGCCTAAGGCCAGATTTAAACTCAAGCCTTCTTGTTTCTAGGTGCAGCACTCTATCCATGGCACCATCTAGCTACCCATATACATACCTACATACGAGTATATATGTCCATGTGTGTACATATATATTCTAGTACATATAAATGCATTTGTATATATTATGATATATGAATCCATATCATATATACATATATATTATTACATACACATATATTTATGTGAGATTGAGTGGTATAATGAATAGAGTTGTCCTTGGCATCTTGAAGACTTGAATCCAAGACCTACCTCTGATACATAATGGATATATGGCCCTGGGGGGATGACTTAATCTATCAGGGAATCTCTCCAAGTCATTGCTAGAAGTTCCCTGTACCAAGAAATCAGAAGTCTGATCTTTCTTAATCAATCATCTGTCTATCATCAATTTGTCTATTTGTGTGTAATTATAGAATTTAACAAGGGGATCAAAATCCTCACCATTTCTTAGGTTTATGTACTAGTTCAATCATTCTTGCCTTAGCTGTCCAAGATACATTTTTAAAAGGCTAATCATAAATGAAGGGCAGGTTGATCATTGGTAAGCCATCCTATCCCAGGTCTCCTCTAGGGATCTTATTACAAGATGAACACATCATAGCCACGTTTTTCATTTCCTGTGCATGTTGGTGCCTTCCAGAGGAACCCTACCTGCAGAGCAAGCATAGCTTACTTCTTAGGAGAAATAAGCCAGACTATAGGACAGTGTTGGCGATACTTTAATAAGTTGGAATGCCCAGATGGCAAATTTAAGCTGTCTGTGAGCCCCTGCATTACTGGAGAGAGCTGAAGGAGAAAGTGCTGGCTTTGGGCAACTGGACAGAGGGGTGGGACATGCAAAAAATGTCCTTAGGCACTGGGAAGAGGGGAATGGAGCAGGTCTGCCAGAGTGCGAAATGCCGGCTCTGGACCCTTGCCACATTTTTGTCAAGGAGGCTATAGGATATTAAAATTGGCCCTTACAGATCATTTAGTAGCCCCCTTTCATTTTTACAGTAAAGAGACATTTAAAGAGATAAATTGACTTGTCCAAGATCACACAGGTGACAAGTAGAGTTTAACTCCAGTTTGCAGATTCCAGATCTAGTGAGCTTTCCGGTATACTACACTGCCTCAAAGAGAGTGGGGCAGCCCAAAGGTAGGTGGATAACCATAAAAGGACCAGAACAATAACTAAGAGCCAGGAAATAAGGAATTTGTCAAGGGTGTAGCAAATTCAGGTGCAACCTCTCAGCCATGCCTTCTCTGTGTCTTCCTTCTTCCCATGGGTTGGCATGAGTTAGCCTAACCTCTCCCTGCTGGTATTGAGTTTTTCCAAGGGAATAGCCCCATTGGGAGGATGGAAAGCAGTGGTTGTCTTGGTTTCATTTTGTTTTAAATATTTGGACTTCCCCCTCTCTTCCATCCTTTGCCGCCAACACTAACAGTGTTCCTATAATCAGAAGAGTGGGGCAGCTGATCTGGGGAAACAACAAATAGCAGCTGCTCACAATGGCTCTGAAGATGGCACCATTATTTTTCCCATTCTGAGGCTGACTTTGGGCAGCACTTAAAAGCAGGGAGAGCCAGAGTTCCTAGATTGGCTATTATACTGTTGCTATAGCACTTATTCTGCTGAAAGGAGGTGGAGTGAGAGAACCAGGTGAGATTCATAAGCACATAGATTGAGGGTTAGAAAGGACCTTAGAATTCATCTAGTCCAACCCCCTCATTATACAATTGAGGAAACTGGTCTAAAAAATCACACAGCTAGTAAGTGGCAGAGGCATAATTTGAATGGAAGTCCTATGTCTCTGGGCTTACTGATTTTTCCACCAAGCCATACTACAGGAAAATAATAAGCTTCCAAGCAACCAAGTTATCTGTGTGGCTTTCCCCAGATGCTCTTGCTCCTTGATCTCTAAAGTGAATATGTCCCCAGGAAAGTTTCAGACACTGAGCTGTGCTGCAAACTGTCCAGGGTCTTAGGTGTGGGTTACATGGTGATGATGCCTTGACGAGCCCTTGACAACATGTCCTGTGTCCTTTTTTGTTCTCTTGGCCATGCTTCTGTCTCGAGTAGCAGAATCTTGGTAGCCACCATTGCTGGGATCCTAGTAAAGAAGAAAGGAAGGTGCAGGCATATATCTCTGCAATGTGTTTCAGAGAGAGCTGAGCTCCTTCCTTCATCTGTCTTCGTGGTGAGGTCTGCGACTGTTTGTTGCAATAGTGGCAGAACCAGAGTGCAGGTACATTCAATATTCTGCTCACAACTCAAGAAAAAAATTGCCTACAAAATGTTCCTCTTACTACTCTTTGGCCCTTTGTCTCTTGCAACAGTTGATATTTCTAGAGGAGAGCAAGGACTTTTTTCTTCCCAAAAGGTGTCCCCTTGTTTGCATCCCCTTCCCACCTCCCCCACCGTACACATCCCAGCATTGGCTTCTGTAGACAACAGTGTGTGCCACATGCCTTGTCGATCTTGAAAAGGCTACAGAGTAATAGACTGCCTATCTAGACATTTAAAAAGCATTTTTTAAATGCCAAATGTCTGTTCTTCACTCCCCCAAGCTCCATCGTTACTCTCACTCCAGGGGAAGGGGTGTTCTGGAAGGCACCAACACGCACAGGAAATGAGAAACTTGGTTGTAAGGTGTCCATCTAACAGTAAGACCCCCCCCCCCAGAGGAGATGTGGGCTAGGGCAGCTTGCCAATGAACAACCTGCTCGTGTATCTGCCTTTTAAAAACTGGTCCTGGGTAGCTAAGCTGAGAGTGCTTGCATGATTCCAAGAGTATCGGAAATGGTGAGGAAGATAGCAGAGGTAGATGGGCATGAATCCCAGGTGTCCCTAGGGAGATTGCTGGGGCAAGGGTGAAGTCAGTCATCTGCAGAGGGAAAGACTCTCATTTCACATTTGCCAAGCAGTACAGAATTTCCAGGATGTCCTTATTTGTTTTTGATAATGTGTTTATTTTGTTCTATTATCCCAACATTTGGCATACTGTTCCAGAGTCCAAACATTTACTGTTATTGTCTGCTAGGTGAACGTGAGGCTATGAGCCAGCTCCAGGCTCGATTCGTAAAACTAGTTATGAGGGTGTTCTGTAATTTTGTCATGGATCTTTTATACAGCAGTCAAGTTCTACAGTGAATGCTTGATTCACTAAGAAACATCACTGCATCGTGTGGCTAGGCTGAGAGATGCCTGAAGCATATTCCCCATGGTTACAAATTTGCTTTAAGAAAAAGATGATCTACCACCAAAGCAGAGGAGGAGATGCAGGCTCCTGAGACACTCTTCTCGACTTGTTTTTCCCAGGCTGCCCAAATTCAGACTGAAGGCTAAGTCATGCCCTCCTAATGTGTTATTTAATAATATACAGAGACACTAACCACCAGTGAGGCTGATAACCTAGGAGAATAGCCAGCTCTGCATCATAATGTGGTTAGGAGATGGAAATACATACACGAGCATCCCTGAAGAACCAGTTAGCCTTATGTTGTCAATTATTCTGTCAGCAAATATTTATCGAGCAAATATTGTGTGCTAGGCACTATAAGGCACAAAAAGGTTCAAGGCAGGTCACTTCCCTTCAAGGATTTTACTATACGATTGGGGAATGAATGAATGGAAAGCATTTTAGCAATTACTATGTACCAGATTCTTGGCACTGGGGATAGCCATGCAAAAGCAAGATGGCCTTTGTTCCCAAGGAGCCCATAACAGAGATACAACATCCTTAGGGAAGTGGATGTCTCAATAGGAGAAAACCCAGGGATAGTAAGTGGAGCCCTAGAGCACTTGATTGACTCGCTCTGGTCAGCAGCTATGGTGGTGGTCCTCCGATTACTTTTCCTACAGTAAGAAATGGGAGAGGTAGAGGGAGGGAGATGATTAATCACTGGGAGGCTGAATATAGGGCAAGAAGATGGCTAGAGTGAAGCATGGTTAGATCTGAGACTTGTTAACTAGGACAACTTGGCAGCAATGGAGAATCTCCAAATCTAAGAGTTTGTTCCCCTGGGGTATGACCTCTGGAAGGCCACTTTAGAGGATGCACTGAGCAAAGCAGATGGTAAGAAAATGATATGACCTTTCAGGTCTCTTCTCCCAGTAATAATTCTATTATCGTTCTATTCTATAATTCTATTCTAGTCTGTCTTTGGAGTTAGAGGAAGGCACAGAAAAGAGGTAAACGCAACTCTATGCTTTCAAGTCTTGGTGACTAGGAAAATGCTGTTGCTATTATCATTGATGGGGAAGTTAGTTAGGACAGATTCCTTTAACAGTAAACACTTATTAAAAGCCTCCTGGGGGCCAGCTAGGTGGCTCAGTGAATAGCGAACCAAGTTTGGAGACAAGATGTCCTGGGCTCCAATCTGGACTTAGACATCTCCTAGCTATGGGCAAGGCATTTAACCTGTATTGCCTAGTCCTTATTGGTTCTAATATGGAAGGGAAGAGAGTTTTTTTAAGAGCCTACTATATGCAAAATTCTAGGCAAGGCACAGGTGATGGTTTGGGGAAAATATTACAAGTTTGATGTGACATACTTGGCAAGATATCCAGGCAGAATGATTCAGTAAGCATGTAGAGATTTGGGACCGGAGCTTGGGAGGGAGATCAGGACTCCTTCCTGCATGAGACCTTTCACAGGGTTAGATTTGACCTTTAATATGATAGTAAAAACATATTAGAGGGGAAGCTAGGTGGCTCAGTAGATAGAGAGCCAGGTCTGGAAATGGGAGGTACTAGGTTCAAATCTGGCCTCAGTGTGCAATTCTGGGCAAGTCACTCCATTGCCTAGCCCTTACTGCTCTTCAGCCTCAGAATCAATATACAATACTGATTCTATGACAGAAGATAAATATGGAGGAACCTAGGACAAATTAGACCCACCGAGGACAAGCAGCCATAAAAGACATGTCTGTAAATTTGCCTGGGATTTCATGGCAAGGCAGGATCTCATTATAGCACCTCAAAAGTTTTGTCTAGTTGAGACTCAGATAAAGGCATCTCCAGAAAAGCTTCCTTCAAAATAATACTTGAGCTGTTCATTATTTTGATAACCAAAGAAGCTTTTGTAATATCATGACCAAATGACCCAGATTTCCCTCCCCCCCCCAATTCCTGTATACCCCTAAGTTATGGTCAATACTCCTCAATTGCTTGGGGTTTTAAAAATGCCCTAGAAATGTTTTGGGTAAAGCCCTTTATAAACAATATTCTGTGGGAAAGTTACACCCCTAAAAATGATGTCATGTTTAATACTCTACTTAAAAAACTTTTCTCTTTGACAATAAATAGAGCTCTTGCATCTCCCAGCTGGCCCTTGCTTTTCTTTCTCTCTCCTTTCTCTTTCTATATCACACACCAAGCAGTATCAGATAAGGGTTTTGGGGTTTTTTTTAAGTATATTTGAAGCATGTGCCTTAGGTGAAGTGTGAAAAGATTCTCTATTCTCTATTGCACTCTAAAATTCAGTGCTTGACTTAAACCCCAGCCCCACTTCATCAAAAACACTCATTAAGATTTTAATAACAGGCCTAGCTTCCAAGTCCCATCATTTGATTAAGTCATTTCACTGGACTTCAGTATTTTCATAAGTAAAATTAAGTGATTCCAATACTTGATGTCTTAAGATCCCTTTCATCTATAAATCCATGAGATATAATCTTCAATAATGGTTCCTTTAACCATTTGCTACTCCATTTCACTGCCATCTGAGCCCCCAAACTGGCAAAGATATACCACAATGTACATAAGAACACATATGCATTTCTCATTGGATTAGATGACGTTTAAGGTTCCTTCCAGTGTTAAAAGTCTGATTCTGGCAATGAACTAGAAAGTAAGGGGATGCCTCTTAACCAAAGAATGGCTGAAAAAATTATGGTACACAAATATAATAGAATCCTATTGTATTGTAAAAAAAAGAAGATAGTTTCAGAAAATCCTGGGAAGATTTTTATGAACTGATGCAGAGCAAAGTGAACAAAACTAAGACAATGTATAACATGACAACAGCACTGTAAAAATGATGTTTTTCAAGACATAACTCTATTCGATATAATGATTAACTACAGTTCAAAAGAGCCAATGATGAAGAATGCTATCTACCTGCAATCAGAGAGATGATAGACTAAATTTGCAAAACAAGACATACAATGCTGGACTGGCCAATATTGGAATTTTTCTTTTGCTTAACTATATATAATACAAAGGTCTTCCTTCTCCTTCCTTCCTCTCTCTTTTCATCTTTCTTTCTTCCTTCCCCATTTTCTCTTTCTGTTTCTCTCATTCCTTTTCTGCAAACAGTAGTAGAAGTGGGGTGAAAAAACAAATGCTTGACAATGGAAAAAATAAAAAATTTTCAACAATGTTATGATTCTAATTTAAATCTATGAATAATTTATTCATGCTACTGACCCTGCCACATCCTTGCCATGTCTTACCATTCTTCTTTGGCTCAGGAAGAAAACCCCAAGAATCTTCAAATTGCTTTGGCATTTTTATGAAACTAGATACCTCTGATTGATCCAAATGACCCATTTCTCAAAGGGTCAGAGTTTTGGTTTTGAGATAATAATATCCTCTTCCTATCTCACCTATTCTAGGTTTCATGCTGCTATGTAGGTATCCCCTTCATGAACTTTGTATTCCAGTCAAACCAGCTTTATTTCCTATATTCAACATTCTGTTGCCTACTGCCATGCCTTTTTCCAGGTTCTTCCCTATATCTTACATGAATTCAATCCTTACTTCTAACTTTGGAATTCCTTGGAGCTTCCTTTAAAACATACTCTCAGGTTCTTAATACAGTCTCTTGAAATTGCTTTGTAGGTCTGGCATGTGTGTATATATATATCACCTTACTATAGTATAGAGTATTCAAGGCTTTTTGGGTGGGTCATGGATCCCATTGGCAATCTGATAAAGCTTAGAGAATTCTTAGAATAATACTTTATTGCCTATATTCATAATAATGCTTGTTTTCAATTTGAGGTTGGTAAAAATACAGTTGTAATATTTTTTCCATTCAGGTTCACAAACTTCCTGAAACCTATCCATAGTACCCTTGGATCCCAGATTAAGAACACTGCTCTAGTAGATTGTAGGTTCCTTGAAGACAAGGCTATTTCTTTTTTTGTCTTTCTATCTCTAGTGTATAGCTTATTACCTTGCTCATGGTAGGCCTTTATTAAATATTCATTCAATTAATTTGGATTCTTACATTTCTAGTATCTCATTGAGACCTGAAACAATATAATATGAATATCCTCTGAATTTTCCTGCCCCACTAAAATAAACTCTGAGGTAATCTCTTCCCAGTATGTCCCTCATATATTTTGAGGTTCAGAGCTTCAGGAACTTACTAGTATGGACACAATGAATTAGCCCTGGTGCCAAGAACAAAATAGAAACCCAGACAAGCTGTACCTCTAACCCCTAGGGCATACTCCCTCTCAGATAGGAGGGACTCTAATTAAGAGAAAGGAGAGATCAGGTCACGGAATGATATGCCTGGAGTTCACTGCCAAAGGTATCTAGAAATGGGGCTTTGAAAGTCACTTTGCTTCTGACTTGTTCATACGTCTAAAGACTAATTAACGATGACAGGCTGACCATTAGAAAAAAAATTTTCATACCGATGACAAGATGACGGATGATTCCATGCTGTTACAATGTCATCTTTAAAAAAGATGTGACAAGTCTAAGTTCCAAATAATTAGATGAGCTTTACAATACAGTCGTCCCTTTCAAGCTACTGAACCCATTGCTAGAGGCTGACAATGTGTCACCTATTCTATTTTTAAGAGCTATATTTATGGGCCAACAACATTGGGAACCATTCACGCTGAACCTTCATCTTCTTGTCTGGTAACTGGAGCTAGACCTAACAATATAAGCTGTTGCTTCAAGGGTTTGTGTACTAGACATGAAGCTTGCACAGCTCAAAAATGACCTCTATAGCAGATCTTGACCATTTTCTTCAGTGAGCATAGCTGAGTAGGAGTTACTTAATTTTTAAAAAATTTCAGAATATGAAGAAAGTGCTATAACACCAAGGAAAAAGGAGTCACCGTAAACAGCCTTGTCTCACAGTTCAAAGATCTTTTGTGTTTTCCACAGAGACATATTTGGCAAAAACTTGCCTATACTACTAAGATCAGAATTTGGGAAATCAACCAAGCAAAGGAGTCATTAAACCAACAAAACTGTAGGGGTCTCTTGCTAGCTTTATTGACAATGACATTTCTTCAGGCATGGTTTCCTTGGTGGCAGAAGGGAAAATCTCATTCTAAAGAAGACTGAAAACAAGAATTTCTGAATTCTTGAGGCAGCCATCAACACAATGCCTGACCTTGGACAGCTCTCTGAAATAAGGGGGCCCTTCCAAGTCCCCATCTATAAGGCCAAGAATAGAGTGCTGGACCTGGAGTCAGGAAAACCTAACTTCATATCCAGCCTCAGATACTTCCTATTGTATGATCCTGAGCCAGTCCCTTAATCTCTGTCTACCTCCATTTCCTCAACTGTAAAATGAGGGTAATTATAGCATCTATCTCCCATCATTGCTGTGAGGATCCAATATCAGATTTGCAAAGGGCTAAGCAAAGTATCTGGCACAATATTTGTTTCCTTCTCTTCCTCTCCCTTTTCCATCAGTTTAAAAATCCAGTCTTTGTTTAGAGAGGTAGTATGGTGTGGAGAAAGAGGCATGTGCTTAAATTATTGTTGTTTTTGTTCATTATTTTTCAGTCATGTCCAGCTCTGTGTGACCCATAGCTCTTAAAGTTCATTCTACACCAGCATCAATTTATTTTTCTAGACTAATTTCACATCCCTTCCTTCCCCAATTCCGGCATAGAGTAAATGGCATATAATAGGTACTTAATAAATGTTTGTTTACACACACATTCCAAGTAGTCTGGCCTATTTGATGCTCCTCCCCATATCTGACATTCTAGCTCTCACCTTTCTGCCTTTGCACAAACCATAGATCCACGTTCAGAATCTTCCTCACTGCTGCCCCTTAGAAAATCTCTGGCTCCTCCAAAGCTCAACTCTGGTGCCTTTTACGATTCTGCCTTCCAAAGTTTTAGTATTTCTCTCTGTCTCTTGCCCCTCTTCCAAAAAAAGAGTTTGTAGAAGTCCAGAAATAAGCATCATTTTATCTGCTTTTCTTGACACAAGTGACTCCATCTTCGGACTCGCCTCCACCTCAGGAAAATGACCACTTTGGTATATTTCTCAGCATCTCAGCTCAACCTACTGCACACTCTGTTCCATGCTCCCAAGGAAAAAAAAAACGTGCCCCTTTTCTCCCCTGGAGAGAAACAAATTGTCTTCTACAGTGTACAAGTCTATTATTATGATCAGCTTAGGGGGATGCCTCCATCTCATCCTCCCATATTTAGATGTTTTGGGGTAAAGCTTACTCTGAACTCTGACCTGAACCCTAAATCACAATGCATGGTCTCACTATATTAGCCATATCCACATTTTGTTTATACCTACCTCTGTGCATATTATTATCTACCTCTGCCTCGGTAGAGTATTAGGTCCTTAAAGGAAGAGATAGTTTCCATTTTGGTCTTTGTATCTGATACTACATGGTTTTCTATGTAAAGATTAAAATTAACATACAGTAATTAAGTATTATAATTTATAAAGTTCATTAATAATAACTAAAACTTTTTAAAAAACAGCTAACTCAGCCCGGTCACAAAAGAAGAGCACGAGAAGGAGGAATTTCAGAACTTATAAAACAAAACATGACCACTCAACATGGTGGAAAGATTAAAAGGAATTCTGGGAAGTACTAAACGGAATTCTGGGGGACATAATTCAAAAGACACAAAATTTCCACTTGTACATCCATCTCTTGTAGGTATTTAAAAAGGCTTGCTCAGTTCACTTGAACTGATTTTTATTAGTGACTATTATTAGTAACTCACTTTACCTCTTTTGACCTCAGTTTTCTCATCTGTAAAATGAGGGGAGTTAGACTAGACAGCGTCTAACTTTTCTTCCTACTCTAAAGTTATGCTTCTATATTCTGGTGAGTTATGTAGGTTTCAGTCAATTGATGACCGACTGACTATTGGAGAGTACTTAAGTTTCAAGATTCCCTGAATTTTCTTCACATGTAAAATTGGGGATAATGATTCCTATACTACTTACCTTAGGGAGGTGTTGTGAATCAAATGCTCCTTAAATATGAACTTTTATCAGGAGTCAATGACTCAAGGCCACCTTTTCCTAGTTGTTCAGAGGGCAAATTCAAGTTGTCAATGAGTTCTAGCATTACCTGAGAGAGCTGAGGGAAGAAGTGATTGCTTTGGGGAGTTGAACAGAAGGGTGGGACATGCAAAAAAAAAATGTCCTCAGGTTCTGGGAAGAGGAGGAGTAATGAATGCCGGCTCTGGATGCGTGCCACATCGTCACCAATGTGGTTCTAGGATATCAGTGAGAGAGGATCTGGACATTCCTTTCATTCAAATTTTGCACTATTGAAATTTAGTAGGATGAGAAAATTGTACATTTCATGGGACAAATTTAAGAGGTTCAAAGTTGAGAAAATTTCCTTATTTCTCCATTTTTAAGATATTTTTCTCTAGGCTCTCTCTCTCTCTCTCTCTCTCTCTCTCATACACACACACACACACACACACACACACACACACACACACAGCCATAACTAACCTTATTTATGCCTGGGATATCACAAACTAACAACATCCAGAGGAAATACCCTGAGAAAACCTTTTTTTTTTTCTTTTTAAAGTAGAGAACCTGGGAAATCTCAAAGCAAGTGAAGCAGGGAAGGGAAAGAGAAAGGACTGAGCCTGACTGAGAAGGAGTTTATCCAGTGTGCCATCTGGTAGCTTCCTCTTTAAACTAATTCTTCTTGCTAACTAGATGCTAAACTATGTTGTTTTTATGCTGCTAAAAGGCTATAGAAACTCTCAGAACCTTCCAGGTTCAGTGCCCTTGGAAAAAGTCCACCTTCCACCCTTGTTACCCTTCTTTCCATGCATATACATTTGCTTGTTCATGAACACACACACACACACACACACACACACACACACACATACACACACATACACACACATACACACTGAAGTTCCATTAGAACAAGCTTGAGGAACAGTATTTCATTCATGAGGATTCCTAGGCATGGAGACATTACACATTAATGCGCACATGAACTACTTCCAATCAGAAGTAAGTGGCATTGCTAAAATCAGTTTCAGTTAATGAACTTGAAGCCGTTCTTGGGCTTTGAGCCTCATTGCTCCCAGTCCCTTAAAACCTTTAGAGTAATAAGTCATAATCTAAGAAGATATGCTAATTCATGCCACTAATAAAATGCCTGGTTTATTTCCTTTTGAAAGAAAAATGAACTTCTTAAACTTCTATTCTAATGCAGCAGGAAAAGAGGAAGAACCTGCAAAAGGAACGGGGGTTCCCCAGGTATATATCACTCTTAAGATTTAGAGCTGAAGAACCACATCTTAAACTGTACTATAAAGTAGGGTCATCAAAGCAATATGGTACTGGCTAAGAGACAGAAGGGAGGATCAATGGAATAGACCAGGAGTAAATGACCTCAGTAAGCTAGTGTTCGATAAACCCAAAGACCCCAGCTTTTGGGACAAGAACTCACTCTTTGACAAAAACTGCTGGAAAAATTGGAAAACAATATGGGAGAGATTGGGTTTAGCTCAGCATCTCACACCCTATACCAAGATAAATTCAAAATGAGTAAGTGACTTAAATGTAAAGAGTGAAATCATAAATAAATTAGGTGAACAGAGAATAGTATACCTGTCAGATCTGTGGGAAAGGAAGGAATTTAAGACCAAGCAAGAGATAGACAACACTGCAAAATGTAAAAGAAAAAATGACTTCGAATATATCAAATTTAAAAAGATTTTGTCATCTGATCCAAATGCTCCCCATTGAGAGATGGGAAAACTGAGGGCCAGAAAAGTTGACTAGTCCAAAGTCACATATCTATGTAAAGAAAAAAAAAACTGGGAAAGTATAACTTCTGAGTATATTGACTTTAATTGGAGGCATTTGAGACGTGATCTGTACATACACCTAGTCTGGTGAAAGCCTGAGTATTCGCATCCACATGATTTTTATAAAAGGAAAAAGTTGAGGACCAGATCAAGAAAACAATTAACAAGGGTAACAATAAAGGGTAAAAAAAATGGGAAGTGGATGTAAAGGAGCCATCACAGTGTCGGTGATTTGTAACTTTTTACTCCTGAGCATCATGTGGGTGGATCAGGGAGTGGCCAAGGTGGGACTACTAGTGATTCTAATAAAGATTGGCTTAGAGTCTGTGTCTACTATACTGTCATCTGATTTTGAAAGTGGGGTTTGACAGCCTTCTTGGAAAGAGGATCAGAGCTCTTAGTGGGGCAAGACATCTCCTACCTCTTGGCTAGTTTGCCGTTGGCTGTAAAAAATGAATGTAAAAAAAAGGCAGAGGAGCAGAATTTGGACAAGAGGCAGAATTTCACATACCCACATTCATGTATTCTTATAGCTAAGTGATTAATATGAGCACCTTCTTGTATGAATATGTTACATCTAAATGATCAGCTTCACAATAATCCTAAATGTTAAAATTTACTTAACTCGGCTATTAAGTCTATTAATAGCTGGGACAATTTCTTAGGAGAAAATCAAAGTAATCAATAATAGTTTCTAATCAACAACTTATCCTACATTGAATTTCTCATGTAGTAAATATCAGGGCCAGGTTCAAAGGCAGACCTCTTCCGTCCATATTCAGGGCTCATTCCATGCCATCCTACGACAGCAGCATGTACCCCAAAACTTCTGTTCTCCGGTGCCTTCAGCTGCCCCTCGCCTGGCATGAAGTCCTGTCTCTTTCTCATCATGGTCATCTAGTTCAGCTGCTTCCAGGCAAAGAAAGATTTAACCATTTTCTCATTTCACATACATGTTTTCCTGGGCTTTCTTTTCACTTTTCCTCATTTCTCACCTCACTTTCTCCCATCCCACAGAATTCTAGACCTGGAAGTAGGAAGATCTGATTTCAAATGTGGCTTCATACCCTCCCTCGGTATATGACCCCCAGATAAGGCCCTTAACCTTTCCAACCTCAGTTTTTCATCTGTAAAATGGAGAAAATAATAGCACCTTCTTTATAAGATTTTTGGGTTGTTGTGAAGACCAAAAGAGAGTACATGAAAAGCACTTTGCAAACATTAAAACATGCTATAAATTTGATTTATTATTTTTACTTAAAATATTTTATGGTACCAGAATTATAACACTCTTTAGCTTTAAAGAGCTATTCTTCAGCTATGCCTGCTTGACATGAATTTAGATTTTTTCTATTAACCCCAAACTTGAATCCACCAGTGAAATCTCACCTCTTCCCATCCCCATTCTCACTTTGGAGTTCTAGTCTAAACTAGGACGGCCCCCTAGGAAGCCTTGTCCAGAGTGATGTCCAGGTAATTTGACTTGGGCATCCATGGGGCCAGAAATCTTCTGCAGAAGTCAAGACTATTTTAAGATCATCCATAGAGTTCTGGCTCACTTCATGCCTATTTTGAAATGACTCTGAAATCTGGCTTCCTTAATCCCTCCCAATCCAGAGACTGGTCCAGCTGCCAATTTGGCATTATAGGAGCTGATCTAGATCTAGAGCAGTGGTTCCCAAACTTTTTTGGCCTACCGCCCCCTTTCCAGAAAAAATATTACTTAGCCCCCTGGAAATTAATTTTTAAAATTTTAATAGCAATTAATAGGAAAGATAAATGCGCCTGTGGCCATCATCGCCCTCCTGGATCACTGCAGCACCCACCAGGGGGCAGTAGCACCCATTTTGGGAATCACTGCTCTAGATCTAGTTCTGAGGGTCTGCTTTTGATTTATAACATCCCCAAGATTTCAGGCTTAGACCTGGGTCAGCCCTTCTCTGAAGACTCTGGTAAATCTGGTCAGTTCTGCGACTGACTCCATGCAACCATATAGCAGAGTACAGGGCTTCCATCATGTTATTACTCAGGCCAATCAGCTTGTAGTCTCAGTATCGAAGACAGTAGGCAAGCCAAGACAGATCTCATGGTTTTGGGGACTTGATAGACAGCAGATAGAACAATTCCATTCATCCAGAGGATTGTCTGAGGGAGGGACATTTTTCACTTGAACTTTCAATTCTACCCTATCCTCTTCCACAAGAGCAATGGCTCAATCATAGATTCACTGACTTAAAAGGTGGAAGAGGCTTTAGGGGACCACCATTCAAACCCCCTCGTTAAGCAATTGAGAAAACTGAGGTCCATAGAGGTTAAATAATTTACCTGATGTTACAGAGGTAGTAAATGGAAGAGCCAAGACTAGAACCCAGGATCTCTATCTTCAAATCCATCACTCTTTCCATTTGCCAGGCTATGATGCTTCTTGATCAGTCAGCCCAGTCAAGTGGAAAAGGTTATAGATTTGATATTATGGGACCTGGGTTTTAATCCTGATTCTGTCACTGTTTATATGACTGTGAGCAAGTCTTCCTTTCTTCTGGGCCTCAGTGTCTTTATCTGTAAAATGAAGGAGATGGGAGAATTGAAATGAAATATCCTTTCCAGCTTTAAAGATGTGGTCCTATTATCTCCCTGTATCATTCTTTAGTATGGTTCCATGAGCTGCCTTCCTTTGGAAAAATTTAGTTCACTGAAAAAGCCTCCTGATGACTCAGTCAGACATGAGAGATGGTTACCTTCCATCCATATCCCCTCCCCCTCAAAGAAAGAAAAAGATAAAATTGAAAAGAAGATCTTCTATGGTTTATAGTTTGGTGGATTTCTTTTCTAAAGCTTTAGTTATTTTACTCATGTAGCTAAACACCAGGAAGGCTGAGGTGAAAGATGGACTTATCAGAGTTCTCAAATGCCAGGCAGCCTAATAAATCTAGTTCAGGTCAAGATTAGCATTGTCTGAAGACATAGCCTCTTGGTCTAATCTGCAGTCCAAGGGGTAACCTAGGCATCTTTTAATGTGACATACTGCTGCTTTGGCTATCGTTTGGTTGTTGTTGATTTTTTAAAACCTAACAAAGTATGGCAGGAAAGCTCTGAAGCTGGAGTTGTTGAGCTTTATAATCTGAAAATTGAAAACAAACATTTATATGAATAGGGTCCCTAAAGAGTCTAGCACTTCCCTTTCTTTACCAGTAGGAAGAGCCATAACTGAGAGGAGTGGGGTGGGGGTCAGTGCTTAACTCCAGGACACCAACTCAGTTTTGGCAGGGGTGGCACACAGATAGTGTCTCTTTACAATTACCCATAAAATGTATAAAGTACTACCAGTGGGTTTTCTTGGAAGATTCTATTTTAGAATTGATCGATCCTTTGTAGGACAGATGACTTATAACTAGAAATAGTTTTTCCTAATGATCTGTCCAGAATCATAGAAACTGAGAACTATAAGAGACCCTGGAGATTATATAATACAACCATGTCATTTTATAGATAAGAATATTGAGGCTCATGAAGACTAAGCAATTTGACTGAAGTCCTACAGCTTCTAAGAGCAGAGGTAAAATATTAATTCTAGTTTCCGGGATCCCTGTGCCATCTTCTAACCACTAGACAAGGGATCCTTAATCTGGGGTGTATGGATCAATTTCAGGGCATCTGTGAACTTGAATGGAAAAAAATGCATCTTCATTTTCACTCATCATTAATGGAAATTTATTTAGTAAGTCCATTAATCATGAGTGGAGGCGATAAGACACAGTATGTTGTGTCAAAGGGGTCCATGATGCAAAAATGCTTGAGATCTCCTGCACCAAACTAAAACCAAACTTGTTTATCTGCTAGACTAAGGATCATTCTTATCCATGAAATCCTTTGGATCAGCATTGAGGTTTTGTGAAATATTTCAAAATCCTTTAGGTCAAAGTTCTGGTGTATATTATGACAAAATCTTTTATTATTTTTAAAGAGTGACACAGTGGATAGAACACTAGGCCTGGAGTCAGGAAGACTCTTCTTGAATTCATATCTAGCTTCAGTCAATTACTAGCTGTGTGACCCTGGGCAAGTCACTTGACTCTGCCTCAGTTTCCTCATCTGTAAAATGAGCTGGAGAAGGAAATGTCAAACCTTTGTAGGATCAAGAAAACCCCAAGGACATAACTGATACAATTAAACAACAAACATAAGCTTCTCCAAGAGTCTGAGATTCTGCCCTTGGGTCCTTCATGAGGCAAGTTGCTTCTGCTTTCATCAGTTATGAATGTCTGAGCATTTGTGGTACATGAATGGAATAGCATATACTATAAGAAAAAATGAACATGAAGAATTCAGAAAAGCATGGGGAGATTGGGAGCAAGTGGGTAGCTCAGTGGATTGAGAGTCAGGCCTAGAAACAGGAGATCCTAGGTTCAAATCCAGCCTCAGAACTACTTAGCTATGTGACCCTGGGCAAGTCACTTGACCCCCATTGCCCACCCTTACCACTCTTCCACCAAGGAGCCAATACACAGAAGTTAAGGGTTAAAAGAAAAAGCATGGGGAGATCGTTAGGAACTGATTCGAGTGAAGTAGGCAAAGCAAAGAAAAAGACATATGCAGTGGAGAGGGAAAGAACAAAACCTCTAAAATGCAACCCTCTACAAACATGATGATCCTGCCTGGGTCCCAGAGAAGAGGTGAGAAAATGTGGCTCACTCTCTTCTTTGCAGAGATTGCAGACTCTGGGTAAGGTACATTGCATATCCTGCCAGAT
Source organism: Gracilinanus agilis (assembly GCF_016433145.1). Taxonomy (NCBI): domain Eukaryota; kingdom Metazoa; phylum Chordata; class Mammalia; order Didelphimorphia; family Didelphidae; genus Gracilinanus; species Gracilinanus agilis. The sequence continues at coordinate 120,367,795 of NC_058135.1, forward strand.
TCACTTTATAGGTTCATTAATTTTGCTAAATGATTTCCCCCCTCTTTCTTGCTTATTCTTTGTCTCAAGGGATGAATCGTGTATAGAGGAAATAAGAGAGAGATGTTTGGAAATGGAGAGTACATAAAAACAAAAAATACAAATGAAAGCTTAAAATATTCATAAAAGAAGAGCAAAAGTAAATGTTTTCATAACTAGAAAATGTCTTTTTCTGCAGCCACCCTAAGGATGAGCTTCTCCAAACTTAACCAGATTGTCCTCAGACATCATGCATGCAGTCCATCCCCTAAGGCATGCTTGAAGCCTTTCTGGCTCATCATGTCTTGCTAGACACTGAGTTCCACTGTCAAAGCCTTAGTTGAATCTAGGCTTACTGACTACCATGGTGGAGCATCAGCAGAGGCTGTAAGTGGAGAAAAGGAGATATCATTATTGCCATCCTAGAACCACAGACATATTGAGACCTGCAATAGATGTCAGAAATGATAAAGTCTAACTCCTTAATTTTACAAATGAGGAGATTAAAGCACAGAGGAGTTTCAAGTGATTTGTTCAGGCTTCCATAGAGGGAGGACGATGTATTATAGCCAAGATTTAGATCTAGCTACTCTGACTCCAGATCTAATACTCTTTCCACCATGTCTTGTTTCTCTTTGATGTTACTATTATTGTCTCAGTCATTACCTTTTCCCACAGACCTTTCCAAATTGTGGAGGGTACTATCATGGTCCTAGTCACCGAGGCTTGTAACCTAAGTGTCATCTTTGCCTCTTCACTCTCATTCACCCACCTATTCGATCCATTGCCAAGTGCTGCCATTTCTACCTTCATGACAGCTCTTTCAGACGTTCACCATCTCTCCTCTGAAACATACCACCCTGATGTAGTCCCTTATCACCTCATACTAGGACTGTGGCAATAACCTTCTGGTTTGTCTCTCTGATTTGCCTCTCCCCACTCTACTTCATCCTCTATTCAGCTACCAAAGTGACCCTCCCAAAGCACAGATCTGCTGATTTCACTCTACAACCAACCACTCAACAACTCCAGAGGCTTCCTATTAACTTCAGGATAAAAAAACATCCTCTGATTGTTGATAGCAAGTATCAATTCCTTAGCAGAAGAGCGATAAAAGGTGGGCAACTGGGGTTAAGTGACTTGCCCAGGGTCCCACAGCTAGGAAGTATCTGAGGCCAGATTTGAACCTAGCACCTCCCATCTCTGGGTCTAGTCAATCCATTGAGCCACCTAGCCATCTGCTCTGTTTTTTTTTTTAACTCCTTCACAACTTGACCCTCCCTACATTTCTAAATATTCTTTCATTTTACTCCCCTCTATATGTTATATGATCCAGTGACACTAACCTTCTTGCTATTTCTCATAAATGACATGCCCTCAACCCCCAAAATTTATGGCTTTTCCTTGTCTGTCCTCAATACTTGTTCCTCATCTCTTTCACCTAGATTCCTTCAAAATATAGCTCAAATCCTTCCTTTTGCAAGAAGTTTTGCCTCCTACCCCCACTCCAAATGCCATTGCCTCCCTTCTGAGATTACCTTCAATTTCATATATCTATATCTATATATACATATATATGGTATTTATATCTTGTGTGTACATGTTGTTTGCAATATATATATATTATATATATGCATATACATGGTATTTATATCTGTGTGTACATGTTGTTTGCAAATTGTCTCTCCCATTCAAATGTCAGTCAGTCATTTAGTCACCCAGTATTTATTAAACTCCCGTTAAGTGTCAGGAACAATATTAAGTTTTAAGGAAAACAAGAAAAAAACATTGAAAATCCCCAATAAAAGCAGTTGCTATTCTCAAGGATTCACAGTTTTAAGGGCATAGACAACATTTTCACTTCTCTTTGTATCCCCGGAGCTTAGCACAGTGTCTGGGAAATAGTGAGCACTTAATAAATGCTGCTTGTCTTGATTTGACTTTTTAAAAAAAATAAACCTATGATTGTGTTGGTATAAGGAACTGCCAGTGAGGAAACTCTCTCTACACATATAACTCAGCACCGGCTCTGTAATATGTAGTCTTAGAGAGTTCTCTGGGAGCCTTGAGGGGTTAAGTGAATTACCCAAAGTCACACTGCCCAGGATCGTCAAAAGTGGGACTTCACTCTACCTCTTTCTGACTGACAAGCGAGTTCACCACATTATCACTTACTCCTTTTTTGGTTATTATCTTACAAAAAGAGAACTAGTAAATATTCATCATCACGTTCTTTGTGGTGGCAAAAAATTGGAAAATGAAGGGGTGTCCCTCAACTGGGGAATGGCTGAATAAATTGTGGTATCTGATGGTGATGGAAATACTATTGTGCTCAAAGGAATAATAAACTGGAGGAATTCCATGTGAACTGGAAAGACCTCCAGGAACTGATGCAGAGTGAAAGGAGCAGAACCAGGAGAACATTGTACACAGAGATGGATACACTGTGGCACAATCAAACTTTTCAACTAGCAGCAATGCAGTGATCCAGGACAATTCTGAGGGACTTATGAGAAAGAATGCTATTCACATTCAGAGAAAGAACCGTGGAACCAGAAATGCATTAGAAAAATATATGATCACCCTCGTAGTGCAATAAGGATGTGATTAGGCTTTTGATGTTAAAGTATCCCTCTACTGCAAATATGAATAACATGGAAATGGGTTTTGAACAATGATACATATATAATCTACTGGAACTGCTTGTTGGCTTTGGGAGGGTGGAGGAGAAAGCGGGATGGAGGGATCATGAATAATGTAACCATGGAAAAATATTCTAAATAATTTTTTTTAAAAGAGAGAACTAGTAAAGAATTTGTTCTCCTTCTATAAAGACCTATTTCCTTCATTTTGATGTTCTTGCCATTGACAATCTCTTTTTTCGTCAGTCAGATTAATTTAAAATAATCACTTAAGGTGTCATTGTTATAATTAAATCTTAGGAAGAGTCCAAAGGATTTCTCTTACCAGGCCACCAGAGTCAGAGCTAACATTCCAATCAGAGGTTAGGGGAGGGGTGGGCTAATTAAATCTGCTTTTATTTTAAACTGACCTTTCTTTTTAGAATCTTGATCAATCACTTCTTTATTTTCTGTTGAGGAGTTTTCCACAACCTCATTTTTTTTTTTAGAACTGAGCTTGGCTTCATTGGTTTTCTCCATGTCCTTTCAAGTAAAAAGAACTATGATGAATACTATTTCTTCATTGGGAGGGCCTGAGATGTTGAATAGGGTCTTATTGAAAAATATGGGGTGATCTGCTAGGAGAGTGTTTCCTTAGATTTACACTTTTCTACATGAGTCAGGAGCCTATTATCTCAGCATTCAACAGACATTGATAATTTTTCATCCATTCTACATTGATAAAAGTGAAGACATTTGAAAAGTGAGTGACAAATGACAAAAAAAGAAATCTCTTTCCCAAGGCTAAGTTCCTTTTATATATCTTTCTGCTGCATTCATTTGCTATTCATCTTTCTTAATTTAGGACTGAGCAGGAGATCTGACTGTGTTTTAATGAAATCATTTTTATTCTGTTGCTTACCAAGTTACTCAGGAAAAGAGTCTGAGCTCTTTGAGAATTCAGAATACCAGAGGGTTATTCTGTACCCCTGGAGCACCATTTAATAAGGGATCTCAAGGCACCTTGTAAACTTCCATTCATTCTTTTAACAACCTTCCAAAGATAGGTGCCTCAGAGGCAGGTCACTAGCATTAGCTCCATTTCCCAGGGAAGGGAACCAACCACTGAGACTGGTAATTACTTCTCATAAGTCACTGAATTGCAAGAGTAGAAAAAGAAGTGGAGCTGAAGCACAAGAGCTAAAGGACTAAGGGCATCTCCTGAACTGAGTTACCAACCCTTTGTACCTCTTAGACTTAGGTACCAAAATGGAGGACATTTGCACATCCCTCCATTCATTCATTCATTCATTCATTTACCCATCCATGTGACAAGTATTTATTGATTAACTATTCAATTCCCAATATCATGCTATACATTGCAGGAATGAAAAAATAAAGAATCAGATACAGTTTTTGCCCTCATAAAATTTATACTCTACTAATAGATATTTAATAGATAAGATAGTAATACTAAGATATATTTTCATATAAAGTGTGAAAAAAGTACAAATGGATATATTGCATTAAAAAGTAGGGACATTACTTTCAACTGGAGTCAGTGTTATTTTGGGTGAGTCTGGAAGTATAGGTGAGACTTGGGCAGGTGATTCTGGGGTCAGCAGAGAGAAGAGCATTCCAGGTATAGATAACAGCATAAACACAGACAGGTAATCCAGAAATCATGGGACTTATATGGACAACAGCACATATTATCATTTGACTAGTCTTCATTTCTGTCATAGTATTGTCCCTGGCTTTGTGTACTTCAAAACCATATCCCTAAAAAAAAATAAAATAAATAAATAAATAAATAAATAAACATATCCCTGCTGCTGCCTCAGAACTGGAATTTTCCTCAGTAACTTGTCCCTCCTCACCTGGAACATCCAATTACCACTTTAGTCTTCTTACCCTGGAATTTCTTCTGCTGTGCTTGCTCCCTTCTGCCACAGTTAAGTGCCTCCTGAAGCCTTCATTTTGTGAAGAATCTTAAGCTGACCAATCTTCCTTCCCCTACTAGCCCTGTTACTTTCTGGACTTCAAAATCACAGCCCTGTGCCAAGTACCTTCTTCCTCCCTCCTTGCCATATCCCTTCAGTGAGTTGTCTTCCTCCATTATAATGTATATTCCTTATTCTTTTTGCTTGCCTTTGTATCCCTAGCTCTTAGCACCATGTTCAGTACATAGTAACCATTTAATAAATTCCTTCCTTCCATTCTTCCTTCCTTGCTTCCTTCCTTCCTTCCTTCCTTTCCTTACTTCCTTCCTTCCTCCCTTCCTCTCTTCCTTCCTCCCTTCCTCTCTTCCTTCCTTCCTTTTTTCTTTCCTTCCTTAATTCTTTCTTTCTTTCTTTCTTTCTTTCTTTCTTTCTTTCTTTCTTTCTTTCTTTCTTTCTTTCTTT
>NC_058135.1:120377622-120393154 GCF_016433145.1 Gracilinanus agilis
CCCTCCCTTCTTCCCTCTGTTCCTTCCTCCCTTCCTTTCTTCCTTCCTCCCTCCATGCCTTCCTTCCTCCCTGTCTCCCTCCCCCCCTCCCTTCCTTCCTCCCTCTGTTCTTTCCTTCATCCCTCCCTCTCTTCCTTCCTCCCTTCCTCCCTCCCTTTCTTCCTGAGTATAATAGATACCTCACCTTTCCCCCAACCTATCACCACCATTTGACTATCCTCTGCACCCCTGCCCTTCTCCTTTCCATATACACATTGGATTATTTGTTCATGAAGAGTAATGAGAGACATGAATGGGTATGTAAACTGAGGCCAAATTGTGGAGACCTTGAAAGCAAAATGAAGATGTTTGGAGTTAATTTGACAGAAAATAAAGGTTTTATTTTCAAAATTTAAGGTTTTGAGCAAGGAGTCAATGTGGGGATTATATGTTCTCAGATTTAAAATTTAGAGTTCATTGTAGTCTAATCTCATTTTGTTTTATTTTATTTTAATTTATTTTGTTTTTATTAATAGAATTTAACCACATGGATCTCAGCCTCTCTTTCTCCCTCCCTGCATCACAGAAGGCATCTTCTGGGAGATAGACATGTTCATACAAATTATGTCTTTCATGTTTCCACCTTTCAGTTCACTCTCTGGAGGTCACATGCACAATTTATTCTTCAAGAAATAAATCTGTAACTGTGTATGATGTTCTCCTGGTTCTACTCATTTTGCTGTTCCTCATTTTACTCTATGAAAAACTCAAACCCCCTAGAACTGAAGTGACTTACCCAAAGGCAAACAGGTAGTAAGCAGCAGAATCAAAATTCAAACTTAAATCCTCTGATTCTAAATCCAATACTTTTTTCATCATCCTAGGACTGTCTGTAAAGGTTCTTAGAGCAAGGCAAAACTTATAGCAGATCTTAGAGCAGATGTAAAAGATAGTCACGTACCTGGAAGCAACCACAGAATAGCCCAGATTTTTCAATTAGCATGCAATGCCTCCTAGCAGAACTTTTTTCCTGGGCAAGGTAACTGCTGTTTTGTTCCAGGTAACTGACATCTGGAGTCAGGAAGGGAATGGAAGACATTTATTCCTTATGGAATCTTGCAGTTCTGCCTGGAGTCTGTATCATATGGCATGACCCCACTGCTTCACTTTTCCCCCCCAAGATGATCAGTTTATTGGATCACAGGTTTAGCACCAGAAAGAACTTCTGAAAAGATCTGGTCCATCTCCCTCATATATAAGGAAACTGAGGTCCACATCACCCCAGGATCCTCTTGCCATAGTGTCCCTCTCTTCTGCCCCCTTCCCCCAATCCCAATGGAATGTGATGGACAAGCCCTGCCCCCCCACCTCCAAGCACTAACCATCATCAGAATCTGAGCTGTCACCCTTCCACCTGTCCCCTCACCATGTAATTGCCCACACTCTTACCCTCTCTTCCACATAAACATTGTGTGGTCTTCTGCTCCCCTATCCTTCTCCCAACACTGTGCCATATCCTTCTCTTCCAACTCCCAGACTTTCCCCAGAACTACCATCTTTCCCCTCCATCCCCACTGCAATTTCTGATACTTCAGCTTCCAGATCCTGGATTCCCACCCCTCAGCCCCAGGAACAACTATTTTTTTGTCCTAGGTGAAATCATTTTTTGGCTCTGCAGGAAGGAAAACAACTTGTGCCTGCAGAAACCCCACAAGCCATCTTTCTCTGCTGGTTTTTACAAATGAGGTCCCTCCCTTTTAGTTGCCTGGAGACTATTGCAAAGGCACAGCTCTGGGAGATAAAGGGTAGGGAAAACCAAGATTGGATACTTCAAAATGAAACTGCTTTGTAGCAGTGGGTAACCAGCTCGCTTTTACCTGTGTTATCATTCTCTGGGTTTCTTCCTGGCCATGTGTGGGGATTCTGGCACAGAGAAGGAGATGGATCTGGTCCTTCATGTTCCCACAAGAGTAGAGTTCATTTGTAGGTGACTCTTCTTTTGAAGGGGCAATAATGAAGAGGAAGGGGTCTGGTTGAATGGGAAGCAGATCCTAAAGGGGCTAATTGACTATGTCAGAGGTTGCTGATGAGGAGTAATCTCAGGCTCAAAGGATCATGGATCCAGAACCAGAAAGGACCTTAGTTGTTGTTCAGTTGTGTCTGACTCTTTGTGACACTGTAGACCATATCATACCAATACCGTTCAAGCATTTTTCTTGGCAAAGATACTGGAGTGGTATGCCATTTTCTTCTCCAGTGGACTAAGGCAGATTCAGTCCAGTGGACTAAGGTTCAGTGACTTGCCCAGGGTCACACAGTATGTGTCTAAGGCCAGATTTGTACTCGGGTTTTCCTGACTCCAAGCCCAGCATTCTGTCCATCCAGCCACCTAACTGCTTCCAAAGGGCCTTGGGAGTCATCTAATCCAATCCCCTAATTTTGGAAGAGAAACTAAAGGAACTTACCAGAGGTCTCACAGAGCCAGAATTTGAATTCAAATAACTGACTCAAATTGAGCACCCCTTCCACTGTACTCTTCATCCATAGATTGGGGACTAACAGTATTATAAATCAAAGGTGGCAAATATAATTCCCACAACACTCCTGAGGAAAACCTGAACCAGATTAAAATGTAATTGGGAAGTAGTTAACAAAATAAATAAAATTATAATAGAACCTAGATAATGTTAATATGTGGTTTTCCAAGGCAATACGTGCCCACATGAATCCTTATGTGCTGTTTTGTAGCCCCGCTTCTATTTAAGTTTGACACTACTATTACAGAACAATTTTGCAAATGTTTATTAAGTGCCTACTCTGGGTAAAGCACTGTACCAGCTACTTGGGGTATAAAGATAAAAATAAGAAAATCCCTTGCCATCAAGGAGTTGACATTTGGGAGAGGAAAGAAGTCTAAATGCATAAAGGTAAGTGAATACAATCAGGTCATTTCAAGAGAGAAAAAATGCTAAAGGAAGTAGGGATAAGGAAAGAGCTTGTGTGGCTGGGGGTATCTAAGGTATGCTTTAAAGGGCTCTTAAGATTCTAGGGGGGGGCAGCTGGGTGGCTCAGCAGATTGAGAAACAGGCCTAGAGTCAAGAGGTCCTGGGTTCAAATCTGACCTCAGACATGTCCTAGCTGTGTGACCCTGGGCAAGTCACTTAACCCCCATTGCCTAGCCCTTACCAGTCTTCTGCCTTAGAACCAATACACGCTATTGATTCTAAGATGGAAGATAAGCATTTAAAAAAAAAAGATTCTATTGGGGAAAATAAGAAGCCAGAGAAGTAGCAGCAGTAAAGAACAGCAGAGAGTATAAGCCCAGTGACCCAGCAGACCCAAGAAATGGCCCCTGCCTGCATGGGAGTCCAGTGTATCCTGATCAACTTTGAGCATACGTCCAGACTGGCTTCTGGATCACCGGCACCTGCACCCTCCCCCACATGATAGTACTGAATGCTGCAAATTGATCTCCATTCCTGTCTTGTATTATACATAAACCATGCATGCTGGCCTCTGTGTCTCTGTGGATAATGCCCATTGGTAACAGCTCCGGGCTTCCTAAAGAGGTGCTTCTGAATCTCGACTTCATAGGATGAAATGTTTTGGTCCTTTCTGAAGAAGGAAAAAAAAAAACCTGAGCCAGTTCCCAAATACCATGTCACTGTTATAACTTGGCACTGTGTTTCAGAGTGGATTTTATGGTTATCACAGTGGAGAAAACCCCCCAGCTCTGTTCCTTTCCCATCCCCCAATGAGTCAGGCTTGACGAAGCAATTCTGAATAACCATAGTGTGCTTGCCCAAGACAGGTTCTAACCAGCAGGAAGAACATCAGTGGTTCAGATATAATACAATAAAAAGCACCAACTTATTTTCTCACAGGTTGCCTGTAGCTAAGTGGAATGGTGTCTTCTGTTGAATTGATTGGAAGTGTTGGCTGGATTTCTAATAACCCCATGATATTCAGTAATCATATCACTCTTGCTGTTCTGGGCACTTTCAAGCTCCTCATCCAATCATTCTTCAGCATATTCACACTAGAGCAGAGAGATCCACCCACTCCTCAATGGCATAAATGAAGAAACTGAGACATAGGGTCAAAAAGTAAGTTTCTGGAAGAGTAGAGTACTAAACCTAAAGGGTTCAATTCAGAGTCACTAAACCTGAGTTTAAATCCCAGTTCTGCCACCTACTCCTTGTGTGACTTTGGGTAGTTCACATAACATAGATAGACTTCACTTTTCCTCTTTTGTAAAAAATGAGGGAGTTGGGCTAGATGACCTCTAAGACTCCTTCTACCACTAGCTCAAAGATTCCATGACCCTATGAACCAAATCCATGAGACTATATATACTATAATGCCTAGCACTTGTTCCATATATATGGATAGGTAGGTGACTAAAGGTTGGTTGGCTGACTTTTCTATAAAAATGCACTCATGTTTTGTTTATTAACAACCGAGTCAAAATGGGCAATTCTGTACCTATAACAAACTTAACAAAATGTGACCTCATTTTTTTTGAGAGAAAGGGACATAGAAACCCAAGACTCTGTATCTGAGAGTAGCTACTGTAAGAATGATATATTTGGAGAGGTTTGGGATGTTAATGGGATGACAGACTTGAATGACAGAGTCTCTCTCCTATACATCCTTACTGAGAAGGCAAGGGGAATTCTCTGTATATAGATGCATCACAGAGATAGGCAGATGGTGGTAACCTGGTAAGGGTTTCCTCTATGAGATAATATTATTAGGTCCCTGGTTTGGCAGGCTGGGGAACCCCACTTCAGGACAAGCCCCTTTGCCAGGTCAACTTGCATAGCAGAGGACCTTGGTCTGATGAAGCCAAGGTCTGAGCCGTCAGCCTTCCCTCTTGTTCCCTCAGTAACATTTTGCCAGGAATCTCTCAATCTGACTGCTTTTCAAAGTTTATTATTATTGCTATTGATGTAGGAGATGGGAGAAGGGCAGTGGTGATAAGCAGTCCCCAATTCTAACCCAAATAAAGGTCCTTCTTCCTGGTCATGCCAAATGGTGAGACAGAATTCACCTTCCCTTCCCTATATCTTATCCCTAAGCTAAATACATTTAGATAATGTTTCAGGGTCTCTGTTGTAAGGCAGGATAGATTAAGAGTCTTCTTGATTGGCCTGAGGCCTGGGGGGGTCCCTTGACCCTTCAAGCTCTGGTGTACCCTGGAACTCTTCCTCAATGTCCTCGATGGTCTCAGATTGATCCAGGAACAACAAAGATATTCAAGGTATCAAACTGTCTCAAGGAAATCCTTTGATGGCCTTTGCTAGATCTTGAGGTACTCAAGAGTCCTTCCTCTCCCCTCAGAGATCCCAGATCCAAGCCCCTCTTCCAGGTTCCTTCCTTCCCACAATCCTTTGCTCTAGGCTCAACTGCTCTCTTGTCACTCATCTGCTCTGAACATTCTAAAGTCCCACTTATTGCAAATCTGTCCTTATACTCCCCAGGGACTGAGAGGAAAGAAGTGGGTAGTTTTCTATTTTAGATAATCATTTTTGCTAACCAGATTGGAAACTCTGGTAAAAGAATGTTAGTATTGTCAATGTCCTCTACATTTTGGCACCTTAGACAAAGTCACAGTCACCCCATCCTAGTTGTAGCCTTGCTAAAGAACACCATAACTACTATACATCTTGCATCTATGAAGTTTCCAGAAGCAGTATTAGCACGAGACCATGATATATGTTTAAGAGAAAATGATAGTTTAATCAGAAGACACATAGCTAACATTGTATTGCAGAGGCAATCAGCCTACCTAAATGATATCTTCTGATTGACACATGCCATGATGGGTGCTCCTTCCAGAGACAGGGTGTCAACCTTCATCTTGGAGATTGGGGGCTGAATGCTATTAGCACTGCAGGGTCTAACACCATTGCCAAGGGCATCCTGGGCATAGGAACAATGCCTTTAGCATTGCTAGAGGAAGGAGTTAAGAGCCACCTGGGAGGTCTTCAGCCAGGGTCAGCTTTCCAAATAGTCAAGGTAGGCAGCCTGAAATCACCATTAGTGTCACTCCTTAGGGACCTTCTGGAAATACCCATATTTTAACTGGACTGAATATTGTGCTTATCTGAAAAGTCAAATGCACTGCTTAGATAACACTTTGACAAGGATTGGGTAGGGTGATTATACTTTGTCCCTTGAAGTGGGGTGAGGAAAAGGAAAAGAAGAGAGGGGAGAAGGTAAGAGGAGGAGAGGGGAATGGAGAAAGGAAGAAAGGAGAAAGGAGAGGGGACCAGAACAAGACAGGAGAGAACAGGAGAGGGGAAAGATAAACAAGTTGTGGCATAAGATCATGATGGAACATTACTGAGCCATAAGAAATGGTGAGTAGGAAAAAGCCTTACATGAAATTATAAAGAAGGAAATGAGCAAAACCAAGAGAACATTATATACAGCAACAGAGCTGTTGTTTGAAGAATGACATGTGTATGTCCACCTCCAGAGAAAGAACTATGAATAAGACATAGTTTTAGATATACATATTTCTCTCAAATATAAGATTCAAGAGAAGCATAAAAAGGTAAGCAGGAAAGAGAAATCAAAAAACATTCAACTTTGATCCAATAATACCACTACTGGGTCTGTATTCCAAAGAGATAATAAAAAAGGGGAAAGGAACTATTTATACAAAAATATTTAGGGTGGCTCATTTTGTAGTGGCAAAGAATTAGAAATTGAGGTAATGTCCATCAACTGAGAAATGGCTGAGCAAATTGTGTTACATGTTGGTAATGGAATATTATTGTGCTATAAGAAATGTAAGCAAGATGATTACCAAAAAATCTAGAAAGATCTCCAGGAACTAATGCAGGGCAAAAGAAGCAGAACCAGGCAAACATTGTACATAACAGCAACAATATCAGATGATGATTAACTGTAAAAACTTGGCTACTCTCAGCAATGCAACAATCTGGGACAATCCTGAAGGACTTATGACGGGGAATGCTTTCCACTTCCAGAGAAAGAATTGTTAGGGTCATCTTTCCCATCAGTGTATTTACGGTTTTAGTTTGGTGTTTTAGTTTTGTATGTGTGTGGTCTTACAACAATGAGTAAAATGGAAGTTTGTTTTGTATGATAATAAAAAATGAAAAAAAAAAGACATTCAATAAGGCTAAACTGTTTACATACCTACATGGGAAGATGATTCTTGTAACTCCTAAGGACTTAGCCATTATTGGGCCAGATAGGAGTATATGAAGACAGAGACAATGGCTTGAAGTGAATATGATGCGATGATGTAAAAATAAAGTAAAATTAAGGCCTGAGAAAGAGGACTGCATTAGGGAAAGATAGAATGGGATAAATTACTACATATAAAAGAGATGTGAAAGAACTTTTACAATAGAGGGAAAAATAAGAAAAGTGGGGAAGGGAGCACATGAACCTTACTCTAATCAGAATTGGCTCAATGAGGGAAAAACAAACACAATCAAGTGGGTATAGAAATCTATCTCACTCTATAGGAAAGTTGGAGGGAAAGGAGATATGAGAAATGGGGTAGGACTAATAGAAAAGAGGGAAAATTGAGGGAGATGGTGGTTAGAACCTAAATGGGAGGAATAGGATGGATAGTAATACATAGTAATTAAAATCATGCAAAAAAAAAGTTATGTCTCATTAATAAAAGCCTCATTTCTCAAATACATAGAGAATTGAGTTGTATAAGAATATGTAATTCCCCAAATGATAAATGATCAAAGGTTATGAATTGACGGTTCTCAAAATAATTAAAGCTCTCTATAGTCATGAAAAAATGTTCTGAATCACTAGTAACTAGAGAAATGCAAATTAAAACAACTCTGTGGTACCACTCTACACCTATCAGATTGGCTATCAGGACCAAAAAGGTAAATGACAAAACTTGGAGGAAATGTGGGAAAACTGAAGCATTCATGCACTGTTGGAGAGCTGTGAACTGATTTAATCATTCTGGAGAGCAATTTGGACCTATGCCTCAAAGGGCATAAAACAGTACATACCCTTTGACCGAACCATACTATTAACAAGCTTATATTCCAGTGGCAGTTGGGATTGAGAGCCAGGCCCAGAGATGGGAGGTCCTAGGTTCAAATCCAGTCTCAGACACCTTGATTCTGAGACAAAAGGTAAGGGTTTTAAAAAATAAAAGATAAGAAATAAATAAAAAGAAATAAAAGGAAAGCACTGGCCTTGGAGTCAGCAAACCTGAGTTCAAATCCTGGATCTACTCCTTTTTACCTGAATGAGCAGCAGATGAATTGGATGATCTCCAGATCCAATGCTCTTTCCCCAAAGTAGAACAATTATGTTGTTTAGTCATTTCCATTATGTCTAACTCTTTATGACCCCCAAATTGGGTTTTCTCGGCAGAAGTACTGCACTGGTTTGTCATTTTATTCTCCAGCTCATTTTATAGATGTTAAAATCATTATCTGAGATAAGCTGGATGCCACCTTGACTGACAGGGATGGCAGTTGAGAGATTCAGAATGTTCTCAGGTGCCATGAGCCAGGGGGAAAAGTCAATTGGCCCCACCCTACAAATACCCCCTAAGAACTACAGTTGAGGTCTCAGAACTCTGAGCTGAGACTTGAGCAAACTTCTCAGAACAAGAACGGGGACAGGGGGAGGTGAAGGGTGAAGAGTGGTAGAAGAAGAGAGTAGGCCTGAACCTGAACCTATAACCTGTGCTTGACTGTGAGAGAGCTAGTGATCCATCAATATTATTGGTAGTAGAGCTGAGAGAATATACAGATCATCAATCAATATCTACATCAATAACCTTCCCTATTCTCTGACTTGGCTGTGGTCAGGACAGGTCAGAGTTAGTGAGAGGGTGAAGACCTCAAGCCTCTACCAACCTAACAATCTCTAGTCCTGCTTAACGATTAGCTTAGTAGCCAAACAATAGCAATAGGGTTTCCAATCCTAAACCTATTACCTTTTTATCCTTTCCTCATCAATAGTTAATACAGTGATTTAACAACAAGTACCTTCCTGAGTGGTTATTCTATCACAGCCCTTAGGAAGAGAGAAGGCAGTCAGATACCAAAACCCATCAATACCAAAACCAAAAGCCAATCAATAGATTATTAACAACTAATCCAACCATCTACCTAACCTCTCAAGAGGTCCCAACCTGGGCAACTGTTAGAAGGAAGCCACTGACAGGCTTAACCAACCAAGCCAGTCAGAGAGAAAAGAGGGATAGATCAAATAAATAGCTATTGTGAGAGGAATGGATGTTCCTCCTTCACCAATTATAGCTGGCTTAGGCCTTGGGCACCTGATCCCTCCTTCAGGAGATACAAAGAAAGAAAGAAGATGATTTATATATCTCCTCACTACTCCTCATTCCTTTTTAACACAGATGAGGAAACTGAGGCAAAAAGGGTTAAGTGACTCACCCAGGATCACAGAGCTAGGAAGTGTCTGAGTCCAGATTTGAACTCAAGAAGAGGAGTCCTCCTGACTCCAGACCCAGCAACTCCATCTATTGCTTCACCTGGCTGCCTCAGAACAATTATAATTGTCCCCATTTTATGGGTGAGGAAGAAATCTGAGAGTGTCCAAGCCATTTGCCCAAGTTTACATAGCTAGTAGGTAACCTTGCCAAAGCCCAGAGCTAGGTTGTCTGACTGTCATCCTCTCTTTCCTTACAGGTACACACACACACACACACACACACAGTGCCTCCTGAAGGGCAGAGAGGTAGGTACCCAACACTATTTCTGGAATCTCCCAGACCTGCCCCCTGATGAGGAGCAGAGAAGAAGGCTGTGGGAGCTGCCATTAAATTCTTCTAGCACTCCTCTTCCTTGAATGTGCTCTGAGCTTGTGGGGATTATCTAAGGCTATTTCTTCTTTCAACTGTCTTCAATGCTTTAGCGTCCATTACTGGTATTTAAAAAAGAAAAGAGCGACTGCACCTCTTGCTGATTCAGCAGAAGAGAGTTTTCATGGCACAGTGTATTGGCTAGCGTCCACAAGAACAAAACTGCTTTTGAGCCCAGTCAGCAGCAGTCAAACCTGCAGGCTGATGGCAGCTGGGCTTGGCCCTAGGCAGAAGGCAAAGTAGATGAAGTTGGTCTTCTGAGCCCTCAGCCTCACTACACCACTTTCTCTTCCCCTCACCTGCCCACCCCTAGAATTCATACCTATAGAGCTAGAAGAGACCTAAGAGGCAACGCAGACTTCCCTTTTCACTTTACAGATGAGGAAACTGAGGCGCAGGTAAAGTGACTTGCTCACGGTCACACAGGTAGTAAGAATCAGAGATGAAATTTGTACCTAGGTACTTTCTCTCCAAGGGGCAGCTGGATAGCCCAGTGGATAGAGTGCCAGTCAAGAATACTCATCTTCCTGAATTAAAATCTGGCTTCAGACACTTCCTAGCTGGGTGACTCTGGGCAACTCGCTTAACCCCATTTGCCTCAACTTCCTAATCTGTCAAATGAGCTATAGAAGGAAATGGCGAACCACTTTAGTATCTTTGCCAAGAAAATCCCAAATAAGGTCATAAAGAGTTGGTCACCACTGAAACAAGCAACAACAAAAAACAGACTCTCTCTAAAGTCAAAGCTTTTTCCCTGAGCCACTGCCTCAGGCTCAGTGCTTTCCTATGACCTTTCCTCTCCTGCCAGCAACAAAACATTAACAAATTTATTCTGCTCCCAGCTCCCACCCCTACATTTTCACACTATCCCTCTGGGGAGTATTTGTATTTTTTAAAAGGATTCCGCCATCCTGCTACTGGGCATTTGTCCCAAGGAGGTCAAAAGCACAAAGGCCCCATATATACCAAAATATGCACAGTAGCACTTTTGGGGAAGCAAAAAAAAAAAAAAAAAATGAAAATAAAGTTGACTGGTAGGTTGGGTTGAGAAAAGGATAGAGGCTGTGATTTCATTGATATAGGACACTACAGTGTAAGGAAACTCCTTCTACCAACTCAGGATGGCAACTCCCCTTCAAGAGAGTTGCCTAAAGCAGTAACAAGTGAAATGACTCAACCATGGTTCTACAGCCAAAGTTTGTCATGAACAAGTCTCGAACCCAGGTCATCCTGGATCGAAGGCCAATTCTTTCTCCACCATGCTATTTTCTAGAAAGAAAAAGCACACTAATTTTGCATCTGGAAAGAGAGATCTTGCCCATCACCAAGACCTTGACTGTAGACCAGGAGGCTGCCATGTCAGACAGTTATAGTTTTATCCCAGACTGAATCACCCTGAGAGTCTTCGTGTGGAAATGTTGTGTACTCTCTGCTGGGGTACCTCTCCTACATGCCCACGTGCACACAAACTGTTACCTCACTAAGGATCTTGGTTTGGGGTTTTTTTTTTTCAAAGCACCTAGGAGATTATCACCGAGCATGTGCTTTCACTCTGGAAAAGGGCTGACAGTTCTGAATCAGATCTGAACACTGAATGCCAATTTTAAAGTATATGTGTGTGTATCTTTGGTGTATTTAGTGCTCGTAGAAATTCTGGATTGACAGCCCTGAAGTGTCTGCCTGTCAATCTGGCAGCCTACCCACCTTGGTATCTCGATCTCTGAAGCTCGGGTTGCATGGGAGAGCGGGGTGCTGAGAATGAAGGGCAACCACTTATCTGTGAAAGACACCCAGCACGAGCTTGGCCAAGGGAGGATTTCCCAGAGCCCACCACCAGTCTCCTTTCTGTTCTGGAGGAATGGAAGGCAATTGAGGATTCTTGCCGATAATGATGGATTGGGAGTTGGGAGACCGGGTTTGAGTGTGGGTGCCATCACTTTTTTGTTGTTGCTTCAGTCGTGTCTCTTCGTGACCCTGTGAACCATCACACACCAAAGATACTAGAGTGGCTTGGGTTTCCTTCTCCAGTGGATTAAGACAAACAGAAGTTAAGTAACTTGACCAGGATCTAGTGAGTATTTGAGAACAGATTTGAACTTAGGTCTTTTTGACTCCAGGTCCAGGGCTCTATCCACTGAGCCATCTAGCTGCCCTAGATTATTATTATTAATAAAACTTATTAGCCCTTTGAACCAATCATTTAATGTTTCAAGATCAGTTTTCTTTTCAGTAAAATGAAGGGGATTGAACTCATTGATTTCTATAGTCCCTTTCAGCTCTCAAATGATATAATTCTAGCTTAAACCAAATACTCTGGCTCTTGAAATGACCTTCCTATTCTTTGTATTGGAAAGTGCATATTTAGTGTGAGGATTAATAAAGTCTTTCCTTTTTTAACCCCTGACTTTCTGTCTTAGTAACAATTCTAAGACAGAAGAGCAAGAAAAGCTAGGCAATTGGGGTTAAATGACTTGTCCAGGGTCACAGAACTAGAAAGTATCTGAGGTCAGATTTGAACCCAGGTCCTCCCAACTCCAGGCCTGGCCCACTATCCAGAGGGCTGCCCCGCTGCCCTGGCCTGATAAAATCTTAGAGAATTGTCCATGGTACTGAGAGGTGAAGTGATCTATCCGTGATCAGACAAAAAACATTTGTCCGAGATGGACCGTGAACCCTTCTTTGTCTTTCTGCCTCTAAGGCCAGCTCTCCAGCTCTCTCTACTATTCCATGGCTGCCTAGTTTACTAGTTATTGAATCGAAATGCTAAGAACTGACATCAGTCTGGTAGGAAATTATAAGGATCAGTTCAGTCAAAGTCAAATGGACGAGTCCCTGGAAAACTCATTTTACTAATCCTGGTATCTTTCCTGGAAGAAATTTTGTTCTGGTATCTTTAAAAAAATGAGGCTTAGAATCAGCAGACACCTGGGTCTGCTTCCCACCTCTGCCACTTTCTAGCTTTGGGAACAAGTCTCTGAACCTCAGTTAAGATTGTTTAATGCCTGTATCACTTATATAATACTTGGATGTGCTCAGATTTATTGCAGGGAACCTCCTTAATTTGTATTCTCTTCCCCAATACCTACCAAGACTCACTCCCCTGGGATCAGTATAGAGACAGTAGACAGCTGGTGGATAATCATTCAGCCCATTCAGGTTTATTCATACAGTAGGATAAAGAGAGGCAAATCTATAGGGGGCCATGCCTCTATATGATTTTTTGGGGTCCTGAGCGGCGTGGTGGCATAGGATGGTTAAAGCAGGAGAAAGAAAATGAGAACAACTAGACTAGTGGTTAGCCCATGCTGTTCCGAATTCTGCGGGCATCGAAGTTTATTATATATCTTTCTCCAGTAAAAAAAGTCACAGTTGATAAGGGGCAATAAATCACGTATAATCCATTGAAGTCTAAAGAATACAGATGCAAAGACAAATGGTCAAATTCCAAACCCCAATTCAGAGGGGATAATTCCAGGAGAGGAAATATCCCAGGGAGATGCTCACCAGTCAAATCCTAAAGGAGCCAGTTCTAATCTGAATATGCACTCTTATCTAATTAACATTTGTTAGGAAAGGAATCATTAACTCAGTAGATGCTGGTCTCCACTTCAAAGGTCTCCAATAAGAATTCTAAGAAAGGTGGGGATCAAAGACTGAGTCAAAAGAGGAGCCTCAGATTTTTATCTTAGATGGCCCATTCAGTCTGCATCCTGACATGCAGTGCAGGAAAATCATACACACAGTTTTACTTGCCGATGATTTTGTAATGGGATCCAGATAAAATATCTGTTACAGACTCTGTTTCTCTAAATGACTCCTAATAACCTTTTTGGAGGGATCAAGTTGATTTTGGATTAACCTACCTTCTGGTACCAGAGCCTTTTTGGGGCTCAAGTGACCAGGACCAAACACAAAGACTGCCTCAGCCTGGATTGGTCACGTAGGGAATCCAGATAACAGGCCCTAAATTTGATCCTATTTCTCCAAAGGTTTTACTACATAGAACGGCTTCCCACACAAATCTATGTAGGTTCTGGACTTTGGGAACCCATGCAATACAAGAATCTCTCCCACGGTCTTGCTACTCTCCCTCAAAGTCTACCAGTGGTCCCCCATTAATGTCATTGTAGCCCTGGCAAAATAGGTTGTATTCAGTAAAAGGATGGGGAGTGAGGGGTTGGAACTGTGGGGGAAAGGTAGTGGCAATAGCTGCCATTTCTATGATTCTTTAATGAACTTCTACTGAACCTCACTACAACCCTAGAAGGGAAGTGTTGTTTGTTGTTGTTGTTGTTGTTGTTGTTGTTGTTGTTGTTTTACAGATAAGGAAACTGAGACTAAGATAAGTTTCCAGAATCTGTCAATGAACATACATTTATTAAGCACCAAAGATGTATGAGGCAGGGACTCACATAGCAAGGAAGATTCTGAATAGCACAGGAATTCAAGGCTTCTTGATTCCATACCCAAGATTCTATCCACTGTACCAAATGACCTCTTGGTCAGACTCCCTACTTCCTCCTCATACACTTGCAGGCACACAGACTGATCAGATTCTTTCCATCAAAGGAATAGGCAGGGGCAGAAAGAAGAGAGAAAACCCTGAGGGAGTTTAGTGCTTTGATATAAAAGGCTTGGCTCAGAGGGAAGGTTGAAATTTGTGGTTAAAATAAGAAGGTTCAAGAATTTGACCCTGATTAAGGCCTGATATGCAAATATCTCCAGCCTAGGCTAGCCACCTTCACCCAGCTCAGGCTTCTCAGGAAGCCAGACTGGCCACTGGACAAAGAAAGGCTCCAGGGGTCCTCTTAAGGAGCCTGGGGATCTCACTTCCAGTGGAGCTAGGAACTAAGCAAAGGACTTGGTGGGCAGCTACTGGCCACAACTCTTGCCCCTTCTGTCCTCTGAAAATGAGCTAAAATCCCACACCACTGAGCAAAAGCTCCAGCACTCTGAAGCAGACTGACCTGGGTTCAGTGAGTGATTAATTTTTGAAGGGCCAAAGAATGGAAACTTTCTCCTTTTTCTTCTTTGGGGGCCATGAGAGTTTGCACTTGAATGTTTCATTTGTTTCTCTCACAACAAGACTCAGTATAGGAAAACTTTTTTTTTTGGTATCATTCAATATCCAAAGCCCACTCTCATAAATCACTGTGAGAGAGAAGTCTGGCCCATGAAGCTCTCTCCTGGACCTGCTCCTTTATTACCTGGCTTCCTGGCAATGTTGGCTAACCCTGTTGTCATTACATGGCCTCTCGTGCCTCATTTCCTTCCCATGCCCGCTACTGTTATCTGTTCCACCCTTCAAAGTACCACCTCCCCCATAGCCACAAGGGATTGTGAAGCAGAGCCTACATGCATGGGGATGGCAGGTGGGAGGGCGGGAGTGGGATGGTGCTTCATTAGAAAAGTAGGGAAGCCAGTTACAGTCATTATCCTTAGCTAATTTTTAAGGGTCATCAATCTCCCATCTCTACAAATGAGCTGGCCAGGCAGATGCAACAGAAGAATTGAGCTGGGAAACAAACAGACCAATGGAAAAAGGAACAGTTGGCCAGTCATGTAGTGCTGGATGGTGCCTGGTCTGTTTCTAAAAAAGGAAAAGCAAAATTCTGTCATCCTTGAGTTCCAGAGACAGACAGAGAGAGAGAAAGAGAGGGAGAGGGAGAGGGAGAGGGAGAGGGAGAGGGAGAG
>NC_058135.1:120393520-120419740 GCF_016433145.1 Gracilinanus agilis
GAGAGAGAGAGAGAGAGAGAGAGAGAGAGAGAGAGAGAGAGAGAGAGAGAGAGAGAAATATTCAGCCAGCATTCTGAAAGATGCACCAACATGGCATCCTCGACTCAACTTTGGCAAACCCAATATCTGCCAGGTAAACAATTGAAGCCACAGAGGATTAATGGGTGGTGCTGGGGAGGAGGGAGGAGGTATACTTGTTTTTCTAAGAAACAGACTTGTCAAACTGGGAGCCTCAAGTGATTTTGGATTCACACCCACTGTCTCCAGAACAGCTTGGTGCTGACGAGATTAGCTCATTGAAACACACTGGGATTCGCACAGACACTGCCCACACAGAAGAGGCTGGCACTGTGGCAGAGCTCAAATAGACTGAGAGTTTTTCAGGAGCAGCTCCTTTGGGGTTTTTTTGGGCTAGCGTGGCAGGTCCTTGGCCCCAGGCTCAGGCCACCCAAATTCCTTTCAATTCCTCATCCCCAACAGCAACAGAAAGTCAACTCCTTGGCTTCTTTTGCCATAAGCTTAGAAGCAGGCTCAAGTCCCTGCTCTTTTGACACAATATTATTTCTATTTTCACATCCCCAGCAGCTCTCTCATTACTTTCCTCTGCCTTGCCTGATAACCTGCTCATTTTGGTGGAGAGGTTCCTGTGACATGGTTGCCTCATTTCCCTGCAATGCTGACTTTCTAGTTCTCAGTGGGATCCAAGTGCAGAATGTTGATGCTGAACTGAACCCCATGAGGAAGTGCATGAACATCAGAGCCTTGGGACCAGAGGAGATGTGGGAGATAAGAGGAATATGAGGTCACAACACAGAAAGTCAGAGGAAGATGGGAGGAGGGTCTTTCACAACCCTAGCAAGGGGAACAATTCTTGGCCACCTAGAGCAGGGCTTCTTGAATTTTCTTTTTTCTTGGATTTCTTTGGTGGTCCCATGCGGTCAAAGGATTCATTTTCAGGATGATGTTTTTAAATGAATAAAATATAACACAAAGGATTACAAAGGAAATATTAAAAGTTATACAAATATTTTTTAAGCAAATTCATAGATACCAGGTTAAGAATACTTGAACTGTGGGCACCTAGGTGGCTCAGTGAATTGAAAACAGATAGGCTATCCTAGATTCAAATCTAGCCTCAAACACTTCCTAACTATGTGACCTTAGGCAAGTCACTAAATCCCCTTACCATTCTTCTGCCTTGGAACCAATACATAGTATTGATTCTAAGATGGGAGCAAGGGTATTTTTTTAATGCTTGAACTAAAGATAGAGGTGATCATGAAAAGTAAAATTGATTCATTCCATTACATAAAGTCAAATCGTTTTTACACAAAAACTGTCAATAAGGATCAAATAAGAAGTTAATTATAAAAATTTTATATATGCACATATATATAATAAAAAATAAATATTACTATTAAAAATATGAGCTCCAAGGTTTGTAGAAAATTGATATAAATATTTTAGAACAAGCCCCTTATCCCAAGATGCAAGTGGTCAGGGGATAAAAACAATTTTCAAAAGAAAGGCAAACTATGAATGGCCATATAAAAACATTTGAAATTACTAACAAGAAGAATTTAAATAAAATCAACTTTGAAGGTTTCACCTCATTCCCTGTAAATTGGCAAAGTTGACAAAAATTAAGAAGAGTCAAAGATGGAGGGAGTGGGAAATTAGGTATTCTAAATCACTGTTAGTAGAGTTGGGAATTGGTCCTGTATGTCAATGTAGAATTCTTCAAGACACTGACTAAACTATTCCTGGGCTTTATTCTGTGATTCCCACTGCTAGTCATATATTGCAAAGGTCGGGACAGAGATCTCATAACTACTGAAATATTTGTAGCAAAATATGAAAAACAAAGTGATTATCTAACCATTCGTAGAGTAGGTAAAATAACTGTGGCATGCGAATGTAATGATATATTATTGAACAATAACCAAATGATGAATGGAAACAAGTCAGGCAAATCTGGAAAATTTCACATGAATTATTGCAGCGTCATCTTACAGTCACTGATGCGGGAATAAGTGTATCCCAAAGAACAGTAAGCACAATAACTACACTGAAATTTATGAAAAGATCACTGAAAGGGCGGTTAGATAGGTGGCTCAGTGAATTGAGAGCCAGATCTAGAGATGGGAGATCCTGAGTTCGAATTTGGCTTCAGACACTTCCTAGCTAGGGCACCCTGGAGAAGTCACTTAACCCCCATTGCTTAACCTTTACAACTATTCTGCCTTGGAATCAATACACTGTATATTTATTCTCAAGCAGGATGTAAGAGTTTAAAAACCAAGAAAAGATCATTAAGAGGAGATCAAACTAAAAAAACCTGAAGTAATAGAAGAACCAGTAATGATCTTCAGGAAAGGACAATGAAATAGACATTCCCTCTTCCAGGTAGAGGTGGGGAACTGCTAGGGCAGAACATTATATGCATTCTCAACCATCAATGTTATTGTTTTTGCTTAACTGTTTTTCTTAGAGGATGGATTCAATTCTGAGCTTTGAAGCAACAAAGAAGGGAAGGAGGGGAAGGAAGTAACCAGAGATGACTGTGAAATATAAATGAAAAGCATCCATAAAACTTTTTTTAAGCATACCAGAGTTATGCCATAAGTCCCAGCCACCCCTGCCTCTCCTACCTATAGTCAGCAATTACATATGTGATTGTCACATAATTGTCATTTAATCTCTTCCTGGAGATTTCAACTGCCTCCAAATTGTTTTGGCTAATAAAAACTAAGGCGATTTGCAAGGAACTCCAGATGCATTTGAACACTTCAGGGGATTGTGCAGCCTGAAAGCAGATGAAACTTAACTCCAATAAACATAAGGTAATACACATTGGCAAAAAGGAATCTAAACTGTTAGTGTACGTATGTGGGCTTAGAATTTGCCAAAATCTCTGTGGAAAAAGACCCAGGAGTAACTCATAATGTTGGGAGTGGGCTGAGAAGCTAGAGACTGACCCAGAGAAGCAACTCCTTGATAGGTAAAAGATTGGCACAGAACCTGTGAATCACTCTGAGACTTATGAGCTAGAACTGTCCCATAATACACACTACCCTTCCAAAATTTCACATTTACAGAATTTGAACTGGGGTAGGGCAATAGGAGTTTTGCCCTAGGGTGCTGAAATTTAGAAGGGGATGATAACACTTGTATTCCACTGCAACAACTGAGTTTAGTATCTAGTTAGCAAGAATTATAAGTTAAAATGAGAAGCTACCAGCTGGCACACTCTTATCAGCTTCTTTCCAGCTAGATTTCTTTCCTGAATCCCTACTCCCTCTCATGGATGTGGCCACCCTCAACAGCATTCTCCCAGTGTCCTAGGGCCTCTCTCTTTCCTAAAGAGGAAATATCCTCCAAATTGTTTCCCCCACTCTACCCTAGAGCCTTGTATTCTAAAGTTCAAGTTTTCTCCCCAAGGTCTCTTTGTGCCTCCCCCCCAAGTCAACTAACTCTTTTTGTTCCCTAATTCTCATTTAAAAGGGATCCCACTGATTGTCTAATCCAATGGTTCTCATTCTTTTCAAGCATAAGGACCTCTTTTTGATGCAAAGAATTCTAGAGGATACCTTCACAAATGTAGCTGCACACAATGATAAAGAATTTTTAAGCTATGTTGAGTTCATGAATTTTAAAAATGAATTTGTATCTTTTGCAATAGAATCTACACATATTTAATATAGGTAGCAACATATATTTTAAGATATTATTTCTTCAGCCTATAGGAGATGTGTTTACTAAAGAGAATTGTTGGTGCACACATAGTTTCAAGGATCCCTTGCAGTAATTCTATACCATGCCGAGGGTCCTCCACCAATGGGTTGGGAACCAATAATCTAGTCCCTCCCATGTATTTTACTAGTTTCCTCTCCAGCCTATGACTGTGAAGCCAATATGGGGTTTAAGTACAGGCAATGGCAGTGTTTATATTTCTATTACATGTGTTTAAGAAGTAAATAGAAGGAAAGGAAGCGTGATTGCATTTGGGAAATTGTGCAGTGCCTTTAATGACCTTAAGATTCTCCCTGAAGCAAAGGCTCATCTTTTTTTTTTCTTAACACTAATATTCTCCCGGTGAAGCAATTCATCTACAAAGCATAGAACACTACAGTTGCCAAAGGATTAAAGTGAAGGGTTACTAAAAGGGCAGTGGAGAATTTCATGGAAAGAAGGAGCACAGTACAGCAAATGACCAACAAAGAATCATGCAGGGAAGGGGGCAATAATGAGGCCATCAAAGAGGTGGGTGACTAGGAAAAATGGTCAGCTAGTCATGCAACAAAAGCAAGGGAAGATCAATTAACAAGCACTTATGAAGTACCTACTACATGCCCAGCACTGGTGCTAGGAACTCATGTATTCCAGGTGCTGATCCCTATGCAATGACAAAAGATCTAATAGAAAGTTCCCAGTATATTGATTAAACCCCTGAAGTAGAGAATTTTCCAGAAAAAATAGACAAAAATGGCCTCGGATGGAATGATTGATATCTGTAAGTTGATATCTGTATTATTGGAGTTAATACCTAGATGGATAAAATCCACAATATATGGAAGTATGAATTTTTATTGTACTTTGTATATAATATCTACCTTAAATACCACGACAACCCTGTTTTAATAACTGTTTCATTGTTGTTGCTTGATTATTTTTAATTGTATTCTCTTCTTTGTCACCCCATTTGGGGTTTTCTTGGGAAAGATATTTGAGGGGTTTGCTTTTTCCTTTTCCAGCTCATTTTACAGATGAAGAAACTGAGGCAAACAAAGTGAAGTTATTTGCCCAGGATCACAAGCTAGTAAGTGTCTAAAGCTAGATTTGAACTCAGGAAGATTTGGGGTCAGGCATTCTATCCATTGTGCTAAGAGAGAGAAGAAAATTAGAGACTCAATTGAGACTCAGAAAATAAGTGACTCAACCATGGTCACATAATTACATGATGAGGAGGATATTGTTAAATTATAAGTACTTTACATGTTATCTCATTTGAGTCTTACAATGACCTAGAAAGTAGGTGCTATTATTATCTCCGTTTTACAGATGAGGAGACTGAGCTTGAGTGAGTTGCCCAGGGCCATATAACTAGCAAGTTTCTAAGAATTTGAATTCAAGTTTTCCTGACTTCAAGCCCAGCACTCTCTCCACTGAGCAATCTGGCTGACAAAATAAGTGTCAAGATTCAAACCCAGATCTTCATAGCTCCAACTCCAGCTCTCTTCTTTTCAATGCTAATAATTCCTTTGTGCTACTGAGGGCAATGGTGTGAAATCTGGAGTGCTCAGTTCTGGTTTGCATCTTTGTCAGTTTCTAGGAGAGTGAATTTTTAACATAGAAGACAGGACCAAAAAATATTTCATAGGAAATTGAAAGTCAAGATACATTAGGAGATGGGGGGGGGGGGGGAGAAGCACCCAGCTGCCTCGCATGAGTTCTCATCACCATACCTATAAACTATATTGAAGATCAATGAAAGAATCAGAAAAAGATAAGATTGCTAAGTTAGAGCCAGTTTAGATGGTATGATAGAGCACTCGACCTGGATGGAGGAAGACCTGAGTTCAAAGCCTACCTCAGATACTTATTATTCATGTGACCCTGGATCAGTCACTTAATCTACAGTTTACTTAACTATAAGATGGGAGTAACAATAATTATACCTACCTCCTAGATTTGTTGAGAAGATCAAATGAGTTAATATTTATAAAGTGCTTAATATAGTATCTGTCACATAGTAGGAGCTTAATAAAAATATGTTTCTATTTCTGCTCCGTTATGAGGGATCTTTGTAAGAGCGAGAAAGACAAGAGTGGTGCCAGAGGAGTTCACACTGGCAAGTGTTGTCCCAGTTTTCAAAAGAGGGTAGAATCTGGAAAAAAAAATTACAGGCAAGAGAACTCAAATTTAACTCCAGGAAAAATGTTCAAATATATTAAAGGGATGGTTTGTGAAATCTGAGAAAGGAAAGAAGTGATCACTAAAAACCCACATGGCTTTGTCAAGTACAAGTCATGGCAAACTAAACTCATTATTACTCTACTGGTAGGTTGGAGGAATACCAGAGACATCATCGACTTAAATTTCAGCAAAGTATTTGTCAAAGTCACTCATTCTATTCTTGCAGATAAGAAGGTATATATGTGACCTAAATGATGACACATTTGGGAAGACTCAAAGGCTTGTTGAATGAACAAACCTGAAGAAGAGTTATTATTGGATTGCTCTCAACTTGGAGGACATTTTCTAGTAGATAGCTCCACAGATTCTGTCCTTGGTCCTGAGCTATTAAATATTCTTAGTAGTGATTTAATTTTGATAGAGCCACAGAACACATGCTTATCAAATTCTGTAAAAATGGCCCAAAAAAGTTCAAAGAATAGATAAGATATATGAGAGCAGAGACAGGATCAGAAAGGAAAACTGTCTCTATAGGTTAACCTGATGGATCAGATTAAGTAAGGCAAAATTTCATAGAGATAAATGTAAGTTCTATACTTAAATTTTAAAAATCTGCTTCATAAAAACAGTATGTGCCTGATTAGATAGTAATGTCTATGAAAAAAGTATCTTGGAGTTTTAGTAAATTAAAAACTCACTATAAGTTAACAGAGTGAAGTGGCGACCAAATCAGCAAAATACTGTCCTTGAGTGCATTAAAAGAGGGAGAATATGGGGAGGGGGGAAACTGGGTGGCTCAGTGGATTGAGAGCCAGGCCCATAGATGGGAAGTCCTGGGTTCGAATTTGACACTTCCTAAATGTGTGATCTTGGGCAAGTCACCTAAACCCCATTGCCTTGCCCTTACCACTTACCTTCTGCCTTAGAACCAATACATAATACTGATGCTAAGATGGAAGGTAAGAGTTTAATTTTTTAAAAGGGATGAAGAATATTCTGGATGAGGTGCTCATTCTTCTCTTGGACTTCTATAAAAGTTTCTGTACTTATATATACACTCCTCCTTCTCCCTAGCCAGAACACATCTGAAGTATTGACATCAATCTCTAAATGCCCCATCTTTAGGAAGGACGTTAACAACCTGAAGTGCATCCAGATGAAAATATGACTAGGACCAAGGTCAGGAGACCATGCCATGGAAGGCTCAGTTGAAGGAACTGGGGATGTTTAGCATGGAGAAGAGAAGACTCAGGGCAGCCATGAGAGTTCTTTTCAAATATGTGGAAAGCTGTCAGGTTCCAAAAGGACTTGGATTTGTTTCTTCTTGGCCCAGGGGGTCAAAACTAAGAGCTATGTGTGGAAGTTACAAGAAGCATAATTAGTTTTAATAAAAAAGAAAAACTTCCTAATTATTAAAAAACAATCCAAAAATGGACTGAGTTTTTTGGAAGATATTTTAAGATAATCCTTTTTCAAAGTATCCAAACCAAAGCTGAATAGCTGCTTGTTGGATTTGTTCTAATAGGGATCCTTGTTCAAGTTTGGATGGCCACTTGTGATGCTTGCTTCTTTTCTTCTGAGAATACAGGACTCCATTCCCAGTGTCAATATATAAGCACTTCATCATTCTGTAGAAAGACGTGTCCCGTCACTCTTGCCAGAGCTCCAGAACACGTATGGGGGGAAGAGGGAAAGCAGAAAAATCCATTATGGTTCATAGTCTCAGACAATGCAGCTCCCTCCTCTCCTGTGTCCATGTGATTCTTTTCTCCAAAAATATCATCTTTGGGATGGAGAGGTTCTGCTAGTTCCCACCTGCAACTGGAGCCATGAAATTTTGCCACTACACTACTATCCCCCAGTTTCTGCCAACTCTTGGGCTGCCACTGCCTCTCCATGGGTGTCGTGTGTGGGACTGGAGGGCATGCCAACAAGGCTCAGAATTGTCAGAGTGGAGAAAAAGATGTGAGAGATTTTGTGAAGGTAGAATCAGTAAGAGTTAGTGACTAATTGGATATATGGAATGAAAAAGAATGAGAAATTGAGTTAGATTTTGAGATTGCAAGCCTAACTAAAAGGATGCATATTCCCTTAATAGAGAATAGTTCAGAAGGGGCAGCTAGGTAGCACAGTGGCTGGAGAGCTAAGACTGGAGTCTGGAGGACCTAGGTCCAAATCTAGATCTATACTCTGTCTAGCTGTGTGACCCTGCACAAATCACTGGACCCCGTTTTCTTAGCCTGTGCTCTTCTGTCTTAAACTTGTGACTAAAACAGAAAGTAAGGGTTGAAAAAAGAAAAGAAATAGTTCAAAATAAGAGTGGATTAGGAGCATACAAATTAGTTCTACTTCAGACACATTGAGTTTGAGATGTCTACGGATCATCTGGTTTGAAATGTCCAATAGGCAATTGGTAATTCAGGAAAGAACACTACAACTAGACATATAGATTTGGGAATCAGTAGGATAGATGATTCTTAAACCAGAAGGGTTGATGAAGTCATCAAGAAAGAGCATATGGAAAGAGAAAAGGAGAGGGCTGGGACAAAGCCTTGGTGAACCCCCACAGTTGGGGAGATTATCTCTTTTTGACTTGCCTTAATGATAATTTCATCCTTCAAAAGGCAGAGAAACCATCAAAAGGAAATTCTATGCTAAATCTGATTCTCACTAAAAGAAAGGAAATGGTTGCTAAAGGAAAATAGTGGGAAATTGGGTACGTAACCACTCCCTCTTTGAATTTGGAATAGAAAAGAGAGAAAATCTAAGCATAGGCTAACATACATCTTGGATTTTCAGAGAATACATTTCACATCATTCAGAGGACAAGAATTCTCTTTTTTATTTTATATAAAATATTTTATTTTATCAATTACATGTAATAAATTTCCACATAACTTTCCCAAAGTTATATGTTCCAAATTGTCTCCTTCTCTCCTTCCCTCCCCACTCCCAGAGCTGGAAAGGAATTTGACCTAGGTTATACACATATTATCATGCAAGACACATTTTCATATGGTTCATTTTCATAGACAAAAGTTCTTGAAGAGGTAGCTAGGTATTGCAGTGGATAGCATGTTAAACCTGGAGTCAGGAAGATCTCTGTTTGAATCTGGCTTCAGCCACTTAATACCTGTGTGACCATGCACAAGTCATTTTACTTCTATCTGCCTCAGTTTCTTCTACTGTAAAAAGGAAATAATAATAGCACCTACCTCCCAAATCAGGTAATGTTATAAAATGCCTTGCATAAGTTAAAGCACTCGGGCAGCTGGGTAGCTCAGTGGAGTGAGAGTCAGGCCTAGAGACAGGAGGTCCTACGTTCAAACCCGGCCTCAGCCACTTCCCAGCTGTGTGACCCTGGGCAAGTCACTTGACCCCCATTGCCCACCCTTACCAATCTTCCACCTATGAGACAATACACCAAAGTACAAGGGTTTAAAAAAAATAAAAAAAAAAAGAAGTTAAAGCACTAAATAAGTCAGCTAGGGAGAGGGCACAACTCAAGAATGAAATTGTAAAGATAATGCCAATAGGGTAGAAAAATAATTGTCTGAAGAGAACAATAGAGATATACAGGGAATTCTGTGAGTAAATGAGATTTTTAAAAACAAGGTAGGTTGTAACAAGGGTTTTGTTTTCTTTCTTTTTCATGGTATTTTTGTGGGGGATGGGATGGTGGTAGGAAGAGGAGAATGAAAATTTTCATTGATCGAAATAAAAATGATAAATAGAAAAGATAGAAGCAAATGAGGTAATAGAAGACCAATATTAGAATACAGCATGATTATGTAAAAAAAAAAAAAAAGAATCAGAAATACCAACACTCAGAATGAACTAAGGCTAGCAAAGAAAACTCAAAAACAGATGGGTTGAGATTTTTAAAAATTATGTTGGGAAGAGAGCAGCTAGATGGTTCAGTGGATTAAAAGCCAAGCCTAGAGATAGGAGGTCCTGGGTTCAAATCTGACCTCAGAGTCTTCCTAGCTGTGTGACATGGGACAAGTCACTTAATCCCTGTTGTCTGGCCCTTATCACTCTTCTGCTTTTGAACCAATACTCAGTATTGATTCTTAGACCAAAAGTAAGGGTTTAATTTTTTTTAATTATACTAGGAAAAAGAGAAGAATAAAAGAAGGAATTGGACCATTCAGGAATATTAGGGTGATGATAGATAACAATAGAGGCAAGACAGAGATGCTTTTTTTTTAACAAGTAGAATGACCTTTGCCCTGGAAATTAAGATTGACAATGTATAATATCAAAAATGAGCTTTTACCTAAAATAAGTAAGAAGACAGTAAGAGACCTTAGTTGCACTGTACATGATCAAATCACCTAGCCCAAAAGAACCATCTCCTTGAGCTTTGAAAGAAAAAATAGTTGTGAGTATTGAACTAATGTCGGTGATATTTGAAAGATGGTGATGAACAAGAATTGCAGATACCACTGTAATACGGAAGGGCAAATATTCTATTTTCCCACAACTGAAGGAAATTTGAATATATGAACTATAGACCAGGGAACCTTATTTTGATTCCTAAGAAAATTCTAGAAGACACCATTACAGAGAAAGTGCATAAACACCTGCAAAAGGAAGCAGTGACTACAAAAAGCCAACATGACTTCATCAAAAATTAGTCATGCCAGGGGGCAGATGGGTAGCTCAGTGGATTGAGAGTCAGGCCTAGAGATGGGAGGTCCTAGGTTCAAATCTGGCCTCAGACACTTCCCAGCTGTGTGACCCTGGGCAAGTCACTTGACCCCCATTGCCCACCCTTGCCACTCTTCCACCTAGGAGCCAATACACAGAAGTTAAGGGTGTAAAAAAAATAAGTCATGCCATATAGAAAAATATTCAAAATAAATGTAAAAATATAAAAATAATAAAAAATAAAAATAAAAAAGTCATGCCAGATGGGAAAATATTCAAAATAAAAATAAAAATATAAAAAATAAAAATAAAAAAGTCATGCCAGAATAATCTTATTCCCTTTGTTGATCAGGTTACTAAATTGGCGGATTAATGTTTCTTCAAAGATGCAGTTTATCTAATTTTCAACAATATATTTTATAAAGTATCTTGTGGCAGATATGGAGCAAAATATATTAGACAATCATAGAGCCTAATTGATTCAGAACTGATCAGATGTTTGGACTCAAAGAATAGTCTTTAATGATTCAATGTCAACCTGAGCAGGCAATCTCTAGGGAGAGATGCTTGGCTCTCTGCTGTTTAACATTTTCCCTATAAAAGGCATGCTTATCAGATTGGTAGGAAGGATAGCTAACCCATGGGATTATAGCATCAGGATCCAAACAGATCTAGACAGGCCAAGCAGGGGATTTTATCTTGTTATCTTGAACTCTTTAAAAAAACATTTTGATAACTGTATTCCAAAATAATCAGTTTCCTTTGTAATGCTATGTCATATTTAATGCATTAAATTGAGGAAGAATTCAAAGGCTTCCACCAGACTGCCAGAGGAGTCCATAATACAAGGATGGTTAAGAACCCCTGGACTATAGCATTGGGTTGGATTTTAAAAGGATTAAATTTAATAGCAACAAATTATGTTTGGATTATGCCTGGATTAAAAAAAATCAACTTCACAAATATAAGACGGAGGTCAGACAAGACTGTCTAAAAAAGATCTGAGAGTTTTTGTGTTCTGCAGACTCAGTATGAGTCAGCCTTGTGATGGGGCAGCCAACATGAGCTAAGGTGATCTCAAGCTGCATTAAGAGAGGTAAAGTCTTCATAATGAGATGGCAGTCCCACGGTACACTGTCCTGGGTCTTCTCCATCTAGAATGTTGTGTTCAGTTCTGGGAATCACAGTTTAAGAAGGACATGATTAACATGGAGAGCAGTTGAAGAAAGAAACCAGGCTGGAAAAGTGTCCATATAAAATTGTTTCAAAGAAAAGAAGATGGTTAGCCCGGAAAAGAGAAGACTCAGTGGGGAATAACAGCAATGTTCATGATATTAGACAATAGGTTCATCTCCAAAGGGCAGAACCAGGAACTATGGATCAAAAGTGTAAGGAGGCAAACTCAGACTTCATGCAAGGCATTATAGCAATCCAAGGAGAAACAGGTTGAGGAGGAAGGTCATGGGTTCTGTCTCAATGAAGATGTTGAAGCAGAGGCCAGATGAAAACTTATCAGATATGTTATCATGGAGTTTCCCTTCCTGCTTTGCATTTAACTAGAAGGCTATTGAGGTTTCTTCTAACTTTGAAGCTTTGCGGCATAGGCAGAGCTGGAGTAGAGTATATTTATGGAATTCTGGGAGATAAATTTGGATAGATAAGCTGGAGAAAGATTAAGGAAGGTCCAGAAAGTCAAGCAGTGGAGTTCACACTCGAAGTAGAAAAAAAAAAAAAGAAAAGTAGAAATTTGTAAGTAGTAACAGTTCATGATGAAAGCAGTATTAAAGGAAGATCGGTCTGGTATCCATGGGTAGAATGGAGAGGAAAAAGGAGACTGGTTTCAAAGCCAGTTTGAACCAAATAGAATGGATTTAGTGATGGCCTGGACTAACATGGCGGCTGCAAAATTTGTCAGTAGAAATTCATTATAGAACAGTCATTCAATAAACATCACGCTAAGTGCTGTTTACCAATAGTCCCTGCCCTCCAAGAGCTCATATTCTCATGGACGAGATGGTATGCCGATAATTCAGTGAATACGGGTTATATTCAGAGTAGATAGAAGGCAACCTTAGACCAGAAGGCACCAGTAGTTTGGGGTAAGAAGGGGAAAGCAATTAAGAGAGGCAGTACTTGAGCCCTGACGGGATAAAGGAAGTGAGATGGCCCTCCTTAAAAGATGTGGAATGGCATCCCCTATCCATCCCACCACAGGCATTCAGTTCAACAAAAAGCTATTAACCCTGTGCCCTAAATCTCTATTCTAAGTGATACCGAGATTCAGCACACTGTGTGCTCAGGATTGGCCCCCAGCTTTGATGATAGGATAAAAAATGGTGTGTGCAAAGGGCTGCTTTTTGAGAGATAGGACGGAAAAGTGATGGAATGTAGCTAACCTTTCAGATGGTTTCATTTGGGGGTGTGGAGCTGTGGGCAAGGGTCCTATTGTCGGTATTTAAGCAGAGGCTGGGTGGCCATCTGTCAGGGCTACATTAGAAGCGATTCTTGCCAATCCTCAAATTCCATCATCCTCTTGGAAGGGTTCTCCATATTCCCAGCAGGGAAGTAGCATGGTCAGTCTGTCAGCCAACACATTTTACAAGCCACCTGCTATGTGTAGCACCGAGCTAGGCACCCCATAGAGCTGTACAGAAGAAGGACCTCATCATCCAACAAGAGACCCAGGACACGAAAAATTGTATGTAAACAGCAAAAATGTATCAGATAGAATATAGGTATATACACATATGGGATATGTGTGTGGATGTCATTCATTACATGTGCATGATATATACAATGCTTCTCTAGGATTACATATGTACATGTACATGCATGTATGCATACATGTATGTGAGCCTATATAGGTACATGTATTGACACACACGGTTATGTTTGTGTCTTTTCCCCCACAAGACTAAGCAAGCTACATGAGGGCAGGTATTAAGCTTCATGAACCTATCACAGAACTTAACATAGAGGAAGACCTTAGTAAACAAGTATCAAATTATTGAGGGATAAGAACCAGTCAAATGAATCTGATTTAAAAAATTGAAAAAGGAGAGAGTTCCCTGAAATAAACTTTAAAGGAGGGGTGGAAGGGAGGGAAGGAACCCTGCACTGAGAGCTTTAGAAATACCCCAGACACTGGGCAGAAAGATGAAAGAAAACACAAAGGCAAAGGGAAAATTCAAAATAGCAGTTGATGTGTACATATCCCCTAGAGTTTGCAAAATATTTCAGATATCCTTGTTTTCACTTAAGCCCCACAAAGACTCTGGGAGGGAGGTAATGCTATTTTACTGAAAAAGAAACTGAGGTCTGAGAGATTCAGTAACTCCCCCAAGGTCACATGACTAATAAGCAACAGAGTCGGAATTGCAAAACCCAGATCTTTCTGGTTCCAAATCCCAGATGCTCTCCATTATACTTCAGTGTGTCTCTGATGTTCACTGTAAAAGCCAAGATGCAATTCTTAAGGGAAAGGGATCTATGAAAAAATAGAAAGTAATATGACAGAGAATGAGGGAATCCATACAAAAGATGGGTTAGTGGCATTCACCTAATTTCTCATTTGTCCCTGGATGCTTCCCCTTAACCTCCATTTTGGGAAAGGGTCCCAGACCAATTGTCCTTCATTAAACAGATTTCACCACAAGTCCCACCCTCAGTCTATACCTGTTTTTCAGTTCCTCTTTTATGTGTTGGCTCCCCACATTAGATCCTAAGTCCCTTGAGGACAGGACCTGTCTTTATTTCTTTTTGAATGTGTATCCCCAGCACTTAGCATGGTACCTGGCACAGAGTGCGACTTAATAAATGCTTATTGACTGATTTACTTGTCGATTGACCAAGGGAGAAGAACTTCAGGAGCAACTTTCGAAGGACTTAAAAGCCCCTACTAGTTGAAAGTTTCTTAAATATACAAAAAGCAGAAAACCACTTAAACAATCCATTTACTGGGTACATATGTATTGTTGATTTAATTGGAGGCAGGGAGAGTTTCATTTTTGTCTTGGATCCCCAGTGCCTAGCTGGCACATATAGTTAGACACTTATTGTGCTTGATTAATAAATGTATCAATGATTGAATGATTATTTGATCATCTTGATACTACTAACAGCACACTAGAGGATAAAGGAGAGAAACAATGAAATAGCTATGGTGGTCTTTACTGAGGAAGAGTTCAAAGAGATATCCAATCCCAAATGGGACCATGAAATATAAAAGTTGGTTAAATCAGATTAAATGACAATAAATGCATGGGATGTTCTAGACCCAATTGACCCACAAAATGTACACAAATCACCAGAACCAGATGGCCTCCATAGGATAATTTTGAATGAATGAAGAGTGACATGATAGAACTGTTGGCCAAGACAGGTAACCTGATGTTCCAAAAGGCCAGTCTGCTGGAGTGCTGGCAGGATGCCAGAGTGACCCCCTCACTTCCTTGCTCCCCATTCACTGGAAGGATTCCAGAGGGAACCCTGGTATACTCCAGAGTAGTGAGCCTCATTTCCATACTGGGCAAGCAGGTAGATTCTATCATTCCATGTAAAAGATAGAATCACTGAACATATAACCACATAGCCCATAGGAGTAAAAGCAATGTGGATTTTCTAAGAGGGAATCCTACATAAAGAATAGACTTGAGCTTTGTGGGAGTAAATGCATTAGGGAAAAGAAAACTAATCTTTGTAATTTCTTCAACATTTCAAAAAAGGCATTGACAAAGTCCTATGTCTAAGGCTTTTTTATGAGTCACCATGGGTTGAAGTTATTGTTTTGTTACTGATGGGAATCATCCTAAGAAAAAGCAAAGGGAATTGATAAGAGGGAATTCTGGGAGGTTGCAAAGAGTAGTATTCCATGGAGTATCTGGCTTCAACACTTTTATATGTGACTTGAAAATAGAAGAACACCACTAGAACAACTGGGATTAGTCAGGAAGCTGATTAATAGACTAATTTGAATAAAAGTTCAAATCTAGCCTTAGACACTTAATAGTTGTTTTATCCTGAGCAATCACTTAACCTCTGATTACCTCAGTTTCTTCATCAGTTAAGTGGAGATAATAATAACACCTACATCCCAGAGTTGTTATGTAAATAGAAATAATATAAAATTTATAAAGCATTTAGCACAAAGCCTGGCATATAGTAGGCTCTATATAAATGCTAACTATGATGATGAAAAGGAAGAGCAGGAGGAGGAGGAGGAGGAGGAGGAGGAGGAAACATCCAAGGTTGCAGGTGGCACTAAATTCTTCCAGATAGTAAAAATCCAAGTCAATGACACACTGGAGAGAAAGGTGTTCCATCTTTTGAAGCTTTATAGAGGGAAATTTAAAACAAATAAAGGGGAGAAGGCAATAAATTTATATAATCCATTACCGTGAAGAAGTAGTTTAGGCCAAAAAGTTACTTTAGATGATTTTGATAAATTTTTCATGGATTTTCACTCTATAATGGGATTGAAGGAGAAATGGGATGTTATCTGAAAATCTCTGACCTTGCAGAAGATTACCATTGCCCTTCCAAAACAAGTCCCTAGGTACATCGTCAGAGGCAGAATACAAGGAGAAAGGACAGTGGGTACAACCCAGTTTAATAATTTTTGTTCTTGGACTCTGAAGGTGAAGTTACAAAATGGAGATAGAATAGAATGTTTGTTCTTGTTCAGTCATGTGACCCCATTTGGGGTTTTCTTGGCAAAGATACCAGAGTGATTTGCCATTTCTTTCTCTAGCTCATTTTACAAATGAGAAAACTGAGACAAACAAGACTAAGTGATCCACATAGCTAGTAGGTGATTGAATCCAGATTTGAACTCAGAAAATATCTTTCTGACTGCTGGTCTGATGTTCTATGCACTATGGTGCCACCTAGCTTCAGAGAACTGGGAACTCATCTAATCTATTCCCTTGGTTTCACAAATGAAGAAACAGATCCAGAGGGAATAGGGACTTGCCCAAGGTCTACAGATAACAAGTCCAGTCCTAGGATCAGAATTCTTTTCCTATGATTCCAAATCCAGCATTTTTCTGCACATCAAGTTTGTCCTCTTCTGCTTAAAGCTGGCTACTTTCTGGAAAAGGAATATGGGCAGTGGCCAATGAGAGTTATCCAGCTGTAACTAATTTAAAGGAAACTGGAAGGCACTCATGAATTCATGGGGCAAGATATTTTTTAAATGCATTTGTGTGCCCCAAAATGCTAGCAGCTAATTTTAGAAAATTGGCAAAACTCAATACCTTATTGTCATATTTATCAAACTTTTTGGCTTGATCCCAGACCATATCTCTTCATCTGTCCTTTTAAACTGTATTTTGATCTTAATACTGATCTTGCTTGTGCTCTAGGCACTTCTTCCTCCTTCTGGCACTTCATCTAAGTGTACTGTATCAGGTCGGGTCAACAAACATTTATTAATCACTTTCTACGGGTCAGACATTGTATTAAGTGCTATGAATACCAATATAAGCAGGAATGGATAGTCTCTGATTTCAAAGGACATGGGAGACATTGGGAATCCAAGGAAGATGAATTGAGACAGCAATTTAGAGAATGAAGACATGGTTGGCCTGGACCTTCTCCTTAAAATGGAAGTTCTACCAGACCCAGAAGCCCAGATGTAGAGGGAGCTTCCTAGGTGAAGAAGTTGTATGACATGGTAGAGGAAGTCCCATGGAGCGGAGTCAGGAATATGTATGGTCTGAACTTTCTAATCCATGCCAGTGACTCCAGCCTGAGACAACTAGCCTGCAACAGCATCAGAAAGTCTTCTCTGGTTTTCTGGGCCAAGACTCTTTTGAAGCAGGCTGCCTCTGTTCTGGCCATCTCCTTCCTCTCGACTATCATGCCCTTTTCTAGAAATGTCAAGAATATTTGATTCTCAGAAACACACATGATGGAAACGTTCAAGTCTTTGACCTAGGCTCAGGGAATACTTATCTGAAGTTTCTCCTAACTTCTGTAATGGGAACCTCCCAGATTCAGCTTTTCCAGGTTCTCCAATCTAGAAGGTTTCATACCATACCATGGAACTGCCTTAGCTCCAGTCCATGACTGTCCCAAAGGGGGCCTGGAAGAAACAACACAAGATTGGGAGGGGGAAGGGGTCCATGAAATTTGAGCTGAATGAGAGAGACCAAGCCAGGGTGTGGCAAGAAATGTATTTCAAGCAAATAACTGAAAGATTTCAAGAACTTAGATCAATGCAATGAGTAACTACAATTGTAGAAGACTGATCATGGTGCCCATTTCCTGCCAGGGAGGTGGTGGACTCTGGGTGAAGAATTAAAATGGCTAATATGGGAACTAATTTTGCCTGACTATATATTTTTTATTTGAAAGGCTTTTGTTTTTCTTTTTTTTCCATTAGGGTTGAGGGGTAGGAAGGGTGTGTGTGTGTGTGTGTGTGTGTGTGTGTGTGTGTGTGTGTGTGTGTGTGTGTGTGTGCATGAGAGAGAGACAGAGACAGAGAAAGAGACAGAGACAGAGAGACAGAGACAGAGAGAAAATATTTATAAGAAATGAAAGTCAAAGAACAGACCTTTTTAATATAGGCTCATAAACTAGCTCAGTCCAGTTAGGGGGTCTGCTGACTAGGAACAGTAGATGGATTACTTGTGTCTGAGTCATTCTGAAGTGTGTCTTCCAGTCTCTAACTGTGAATCTCAGAAGACTATCTCACAGTGGCCACATTTAACCTCAGCCATCTTTCCCTTCTCTCCTTCCCTTCCTGCATCTCTCTAAGCCTCATTATTCATAACACTGGGCACATCCTCCTGAAAAGGCTCTTTAAAAAGATTATTTGTAGATTGTACCTCCTTCTGAAAGGGCTGTTTAAAAAGATTATTTGCAGATTGCCCTCAGGAAATGAATGGATAAGTGCCTTCCTGTCCCTTCAATTAGCTGATTGGTTTATTATGTGTGCAGATGAGTGTTTACTGGCCTGTGTCATGTCACAGCATCTGTGGAGATTCCTTGGCAAATGAGACCTCTGACTCATCGGACTCATGCTAGGGCTTTGTCCCTGAAGTCTGAGCATTTGCACCTGCTTAATAAACAAAGGACCCTGTTTCAGAGAGGCTAAGAACAAACGGATGGGACCTCCTGCATTTCTGAGCCTTTTCAGGGCTTGCTGACCCTCGTCAAGTCTACCTGGGCTCAGTCAGTCATTCAGTTCAGAGAGTCAAGGGAGGTGATGAGGCAGGTAGGATAATGGAGTTTGAAAGGGAAAACCCCCACCCCACCCCAGTGCCCATACTTGCCATTGCTATTTAGTCTGTAATTGGTAAGACTCAAACTCTTATCTAGAAAAGGAATTCTTTAACTGTTTTTTTGTGTGATTATAGTCCAGAGGAAGAGTGAGCCTTCTAGGTAAAAAAAAAAAAAGTGTATATGGCATGTCAGAGGAAGCCCCATGGAGATGAGTCAGGAGTATGTATAGTCTAGACCTGTGGTTCCCAAAGTGGGTGCCACTGCCCCCTGGTGGGTGCTGCAGTGATCCAGGGAAGCAGTGATGGCCACAGGTGCATTTATCTTTCCTATTAATTGCTATTACAATTTTTAAAAAATTAATTTCCAGGGGCCTAAGTAATATTTTTTCTGGAAAGGGGACAATAGGCCAAAAAAGTTTGGGAACCACTGATCTAGACCCTCTAATCCTTGCCAATGGCTCCATTCTGCAATAACCAAAAAACCTTTTCTGGTTTGTGAAGCACACTTTGATAAGCTATTGAAACCTTGGGACTCCAGCTCAAAAAAAAAATGTTTTTAGATGCAAAAAAAAAATAAAATACATAGATTTACAAAGAAATAAAATTATATCGAAATATAATTCTGAAAATATGTTGTGGGTTTTTTTATTCACTCTAGGTTAAGGCTCCCATGCTAGATGAATCCTTATGTAGTAGGACCAATGACAGTACAAAGCCAAACAAATTAACATTGAACTTTCAAAAGATAGCTATATGATATCTCTTTTCTGAGACTTCCTTGAAATTCTTGCCTAAGCAAGTTGTTAAAAAAAAAGAGACAATAAAATAATAACAGTAAGTTGAGGGTCAGAAGATGTGTGACTTACAGGCTCTGTGACCTTGGACAGTGACCCAATTAATAAGTATAGCATCACCTTTTTATGCCTTAGTTTTCTTATTTTTAAACTAAAGGGGGTTAGACTAGATGTCCTAGAAAGCCCTTTTCAGCTCTAAATCCTATGATCTATATTTCTCTGTTGTTATTTTGGGTGCCTGTACATCAAGTATGGCTTTCTCTATTGGCTCCCATTGTTTGAACCTAGCCGAGACTAAGATCTTGAGGTTTTTTTCAAGGTACATGGCAGCTTTAGTGATTTTCATGTTGTGGGGGATCGGAAGAACCCCCCAACAGTTTATTTGCCTCACAGGCTCTGGGGGAAGTTATTCCTCTCTATTAAAACTAAGAGTTGAGGGCTGTGGGAATCACAGAATTACAGAACATCAGAGATGGAAGGAACTTCAGAAATGATCCAGTTCAAGATTCATTTCAGGGACAACAGGCCTTTCTCCATTAACCATCCATGATAGTCATATATACAGACCTTGAGTTTGACTTTTCCACTTAAATGTCTGTTTACCAGAAATTAAACTCTAGACCTCTAGAGTCAATTCCCAAAGACAAGAAAAGGCTTGACCTTCATGTCACAAGTTTCTCCTAGTCCCATGGCTCCCACTGATGTACCTTATGCAAAACTGACCCAAGGGATGTCACAGGAACACTACCAGCATTTTTCCATTCCTTCTCTGGTGTATAAAACATCTTCTGTCCTAGAGGTAGACACTCAGCTCTTGGGAAGGACATCCCACCTGCTGCCACATCTTTGTAGCTCTTTACTGATGAGTCCTACAATATCCCCAGGAGTTGGGAAATGTGGCTTCCAGATGATTCATAACAGATAGAGCTATCCATTTAGGACCTTCTGTGGTAGTGTGAATAGCTGCAAGGATTGTTGGATGACACCTGTTCCTGCTTCTTACAATAATCCTCAGTTCATTCCAACCCTGTAAGTCTCCAACAAACTCCCTTTCTGCATCTCTTAAATGAAACCTGATCACTGATTAACTTGTCCATTAAGCAAATAGATCCCTCATGTTGCATATGAGGAAATGAGGTTCTGGGATGATGTTGGAAAAATCAATTAACTTCTTTCTGTTTCATTTCTTTGTCCTTTTGGAACTCATGTTCCTTTCAACTCTGGGTTTTCACAGAATCTTGTTTTAATGTGGAATATTTGTGGGGAGAAATATTCATCAATTGTCTTGAGCCCATATCCCAGGCCAGTTAGGAATCTCTGAAATTATCCAAACTCCTTTGCACCTAACAAGTAAACTAGACAAGGAACATGTATTATAAAATAAAACATTTTATTAGGCTTAAGACAAAGGAAGAGGAATACACATGTCAAAATCTATTCTTAGGGGGGAAAAAGCATGAACCTCCTCCCTAATTCTCTCCAGAGTAACCTGGAAAAATAACTTCTCTGAGATTCACACTTTTAAAATGGGGAAGAAAAAGACTTCCTCTATTTCTTTGTCTCTATCTCTTCCTCTCTCTGTCTCTCTTCTCTTTCTTTTTCCCTGTTCTTTCTCTCTCCCTTTCTCCTTCTCTCCTCATTTTGCCTCACTTTCCCTCTTTGCTTTCTCTTTTCTCTCCCTCTTTCTCTCTCCCCTTTTTCCCCTCTCTTTCCTTTTCCCATTTCCTTCTGTCCCTCTTTTGCCTCCTTTTTCCTCTCCTTCTCTCTCATTTTCTCCTTCTCTTTTCTTTCCTCTACCTCTCTCCTCTCTTTTTTCTTTGCTCCATTTAGTGCCTGAATCTGTTTCCTGTAATCTTCTCACCTGTCTGCAACTGAGAGATTTCTCTCCTCCTTTCTCCATGGGGTCTCAGCCCATTCTGAGTAACCATCAAACTGGCTACTTTGTGGTTGTCTCTCCTTCTTTACCAGACATTATTACTATTGCTTCCACATTTTAAGAAAGTATTTCTTCTAGCCTGGAGGCCTCTCTTCAAACCCCCTCAACTCCCAACACAATCATCATCACATGTCCTTGCCCATCACATCATCATGCCATCAGTCAATACCATAATCGCATGGTTTTCTGAGAAATGGAGTCTTAATCATGTATAGGTTGTGGCTGATACTCAGCACACTGGGAAATTCAGTAGAATGGGGGTATTGGACTAGATGATTATAAAGTCCTTTTTCATCTCTTTACAGTCTGAATCTATGAAATGACTTGCCTAGGATCATAAAACTTGTAAATAGAAAACCCAGCTCTTCTTACTTCAAGATCAATGTTCTTTCCATCATTTCATCTTTTCTCTAGATAGGCCCAAACAGGGCCCTTCACCACCCCTATCCATTTACCTGACAGGAATGGTCACCTAAGGGCAGATAAGTGGCACAATGGATAGAGTAGCAGGACTGCAGTCAAGAAAACCTGTGTTCAAATCCAGTTTCAGACACTTAATAGCCATGGTATTGGTCAAGTCACTTGGCCCTGTTTGCCTCGGTTTCCTCATCTATGAAACGAGCTGGAGAAGGAAATGGCAAACCATTCCAGGAATCTCTGCCAAGAAAACCCAAATGGGGTCACAAAAAGTCAGGCACCATTGAAACAATGGAACAATAACAATGGTCCCTACAGTGTCCAGTGTAAGTGCTCCCAGCCTAGGGCCATAACAAAATATTGTTGCACCACACTGCAAGACTATAGTCCCAAATCCTCCCCTGGTTTTCTTATAGTATTCAGAATTTTCTGAAATACACAAAAAAAAAATGTTTTTCCTCCCAAATACCTGGCTAGGATTCTCAGTGTACTGCATCAATGATCTCTAAGAGGAAAGGAAGGGGGCAAAAAGAGGATGAGACATGAAAGCCGAAGTGGAGGAGCCAGTCTCTAAAAGATCAATTCTCTAAGTGTTTTTAGTCGGTTATAAAGTTCTGCCCTATGGGCCCGTGCCAAAAGGCAAATCGCCTCATCTCCTACTTCACGACTTTGATTTGGCTTCCAGGCTGGAAACCGTGATTGTTTGGTGCTTTTGCATTCACAAAGAAACGCCATGTGCTTTATGGCTAAATATAAGGAGGAAAATGCCATTTGAGAAACATCCCAAAGTAGCACACTTCTGCATGCAAAATGCGGGTGCCTCTTTGGACCACTTCTCCCCATTTGTTCTCTGGCCAGGTTCTGACTGGCACAGAATAATAATCAAGGCCTTCTCTCTCCCCACCCCCAGATCTCTATTTAAGGGCACTTGTCAAACTGATTCAACTCTGTGCAGCATGTGTGTCTTTGTGAACTGAGCCACAAGGAAATAAGGGTCTCATTCTCTTAAATCACCCAACCTGCATAGCTCATAAAGAAAAAAAGGGATGGGAGTGCA
The DNA here is from genome assembly GCF_016433145.1 of Gracilinanus agilis. Taxonomy (NCBI): domain Eukaryota; kingdom Metazoa; phylum Chordata; class Mammalia; order Didelphimorphia; family Didelphidae; genus Gracilinanus; species Gracilinanus agilis. The sequence continues at coordinate 120,416,519 of NC_058135.1, forward strand.
TTTCTTAGGCTGACAAGTCTATTATTATTGACCAAGATAGCTGCAAAAATGAATGACCTCCGTGTTCTTAGATAATAATTGTTTAAGAATAACTAAGGTCGACATGCAGAATGGAGCCAAAGACTAACTTTGCAAGGATGAGAAATTACATGAAGATTATTAGAACCAAAAAATGTTGCAAGCTGTCAGCCCTGAAAGCAACCCCTATGTAAATTCTCTTTTTGGTGACCCCAACAACCTTCTCTCCTTGTTCCATCCTTCTTAAAGCTCTCTATTCTGTGATAAAAAGCACAAATGAAAGGAGTCAAGGGAAAGGAGCCAATGCCTCCCCACCACACACACACACACACACACACACACACTCCACCCTCATCATGTTTCTTTACATTTCGTGATGTCCTTGGTTAGTTCAGAATGTAGAAAGCCTCATATTATGTATTTGTGTCTTGTGTGAGCAAATTAGCTCAGCTCTGGACCATAGCTGCAGATGACACCCCTTCCCCCGACCAGCTGCCTCCCAAATGCACAAGCTTGGTTGCAAAAGAAATCATAGATGGTTTGGTCACGCATCTATCACTGCTTTGGCATTCATGGAAAAAAGGATTAAGACTCATGACATAATTGTGTTGGGTCAATAGCATCACCTTTGGACTCACTTGAGTGGATCTGTGATCTCATCTTCTCTCTATGGGTATTATCTTCCTCTCAAGTCACTCCTTCCTGCCCAGCCTTTGGGGCTTTTGTCCACATCAACCAATGACTTCACCACAGTGAAGATGCCAAAGTTATTCCCCACTTTCTCTTGACATAGAGACGATACCACTGGAGCACAGGTGGTGTCTATTTATCCCTGACCAGTCTGTTATCTTTACCCATCCTTTTATTCAATGGCATCTTTGCATCCAGTTCTCTTCCATAAATTCTATCATGATGTATTACAACTTATTGACACCCACCATGGACCTCTCCATTGCCCATGAGTGGTACCTACTTTCACTTCTTTGTACAGCCTAATGTTCTCTAACTTTAAACCATACTCCATAGCCAAAGAGAAGTGGACATGAAGTCAGAGGATTTGAGTTTGAGTCTCAACTCTGCTACTCATTAGCTTGTGACTTTGGGCAAATGAATTACTCTTTCTGGGCTTCAGATTTCTCATTCATATTATATTTAAAAAAAAAACTGGGGGCAGCTGGGTAGCTCAGTGGATTGAGAGTCAGGCCTAGAGACGGGAGGTCCTAGGTTCAAATCCGGCCTCAGACACTTCCCAGCTGTGTGACCCTGGACAAGTCATTTGACCCCCATTGCCCACCCTTGCCACTCTTCCACCAAGAAGCCAATACACAAAAGTTAAGGGTTAAAAAAAAACCAAAAAAAAAAAAACCAAGGTTAGACTAATTCTAACATAAAAATGAATTCTAAGGTATAGTCCATCTCTAAATCTATGATCCTTTGATCTTTTGTTGGGATTCAAAATATGGGCTCTTATTTCAGGGGGGAATATAGATTTTTATTTCTAAAAAAAATATATGATTTCCCAAAGTCAATGTAACCCATTATCTTCCTCATTTTTTATTCTGTGTCTACCTCATCATCCATTTGCAGTGCTTACTCAAGGCAGGATTAGACACTCAAGTGTGAACAATCGGTCATTTGCCCAGCAACATAAGGGAAGACCTGCTCTATTTTATTCCAAGATGGTAGAAAAAAGAAATAAAAAGGACCAGCCATCCACAGATATTCCACCGATTGACTTGACATTATGAATGACAGCAATGTGTAATGGATTGGGCAATAGACTTGGAATCAGGAATACCAGGGTTCCTGTCTCAGCACTTACCAACTGTGTTTCTCTGGCAAAGTCCTTTAAATTTTTCATGCCTTGGTTTCCTCATCTGTAAATCGAAAGTTAGATCTGCTAGTCTCTAAGGTCCCTTCTAGTTCTAAACCTACATCCTTTGAGGCTACTCTTTTTGTCCATTCACACCTGATTTCCCTGGAATAACAATGTCTAGGAGAGGGTGGGGGGGGGGGGAGGTGTCAGATGGGATGATTTACCTATACACCTTAGAGGCAGTTGTTTGCCAGCCTAGGTACTATTCTGCTCCCTTAACAATGTCCCTGGCATCCAGAATTATAGTTGCAAGAAGGCATGGCCCTTGAGGCCATATGCATTACCGGAATGCTAATGGCAGAGACAGGATTAAGACTCCCAGGATTGGGGCTTCCAACCTATTGTTGTTCTCTAGTACAGGAAATCATATCCCTGTGTGCTATACAATGCAGCCATTGTTTTTCTTCATGGATAAAACTTTTGCCTCCACTAACCTCTGCCCTCATGCCTCGGTGGGGTATGAAGGTGACTCTAAGCTTTTGAAGGCTCTACCAGCAAAACACAAGCCTTTAGAGCTTACCAAGCTGGACATCCTTGAAGGGTGGCTCCAGTGATAGACTGCATTTCTGTTATCCAAGGACCAGCCTCATCAAGTTTCAAGACAATTAAATTAAATTAGCCTCCAATCTATTCTTTTTCAGAGAGCTTGGGCAAGACAATTAACTTCTCAATGCTTCTCTTTAAAACTAGCCTCAGACACTTCCTAGCTGTGTGACCCTGCGCAAGTCACAAAGGAATGAGTGTTTCAGCCCCAGCATCTCCTAAAGAATTTTTACTGAAACTTAAAAGGATTATGATCTTGCTCACTAGATGTAGCATCTATCCCCAATGAGACCAAAGAGCCTTGACAATCCTGAGATTGGAAATCAATCAAATGACAAGTATTTATTAAACACCTATTGCGTGCCAGGCACACTGCCAGGTGCTGGACCTTGCAGTTCAGGAAGATCTGGGTTCAGATCTTGCCTTCAATCTATTTTTTTTATTAGGACTTGGGCAAGACAATTAACTTCTCAATGCTTCTTTTTGAAACTGTGTCAAATCCGGCCTCAGATATTTCCTACCTGGGTGACCCTGGGCAAGTCACTCAGTCCCCAATGCCCAGTTCTTACCGCTCTTCTGCCTTGGAACCAGTCCAGAGAATTGATTCTAAGACAGAAGGTAAGGATTAAAAAACAAAACAAAGCTAGGATAGATGAATTGTTTCTCTGCATCAGTGGAAGGAATGTCCACCACATCAGAAGCTTAATAAAAGGACAGACCCTTCCTGCCCACCTATAGGTAGGTACACACCACACACACACACACACACACACACACACAGAGAG
>NC_058135.1:120420116-120431894 GCF_016433145.1 Gracilinanus agilis
AGAGAGAGAGAGAGAGAGAGAGAGAGAGAGAGAGAGAGAGAGAGAGAGAGAGAGAGAGAGAGTTTCCTGAATCCTCTGCACAACAGATCATCTCTCAGAGAACAGAGGGATGAATCTGGCAGCTCTGGGCTTTGCTTCCCGTGTCTTCTCTCAGCTTTTTAGAACTGATCCAGCTAATCTGAATGGGCTCAATTTAGGCAGCTCAGTACTTACATCTTCTCCCCTTCAGCCGTGACCCAGATTTATAGTCAATCCTCTAAATGCAAAGTCCAGGAAGCCCTTCACAAAGTCAGCCTGGCCCTCCTTCAACAGCTGCAGCCTCTCCCAAGGGAAGTGTTTCTCTGGCCCCTCTCCAAGAAGGAGAGGCTATCACTAGGGTGCTGGGAACCACAATAGGTTGGAAGTCCTTATCCTACCTCTGCCATTAGCTTGCTGGTAATGCGTGATACCTCAAGGGCCATGGCTTCTGGATGCTAGGGCCATTGCTAAGGGGAAGAGAGTAGCACCTAGGCTTGCCACCAAGGCATGGACGTAGATCATGCCGTCTGCCCCCTCCCCAGCCCTGACATTGTTATTTCAGGGCAGCCAGGGGCCAATGAACAAAAGAAATAGCCTCAAAGGGGTCTGGGGAGACCCTCAAAAAAGTCAGCCTGCAGCCTCAAGGAAGGGGCAGCATCCCTGGCCTTGGCACCTGGGGAGATGGGGAGTGGGGTTCTGAGCCCGATTGTGTAGTGCTTTTGGGTCTCATTCAGTACCAGCTGGCAGAAACCCTGCTTTCTTTCCCACAGGCTGCTTTCCTGTGTCCCTGCCCAGAAGCCTTGGCCCTCTCCAAAGCATGTACTGTACCCAAGGGCAGCTCTGCCCAGAATCCTTTGGATATCTTGATAGAGCCTTAAATTTGTGGTTCCTGGAAGCAGAAAGGGAGAGAAAACCTCTCAATTAAACGGGGAGATATCGGTGCTGAATCTCTCTGACTTAGCACCATAGCATCATTTATCAATATTGTGTCTTAATTTTCTCCAGCCAGTTTATTCTCATTTATTGTATGCCTTGAGCTTTAAAAGAACATTTAGACTTGGAATAATAACAACCCACATTGCCAGAGCTTTTTGAGGCTTACTTTTAGGAGATAGCAAGGTTTAACGGATAGAATGTTGACTTGGAGTTAGTGCAACCTGGATTCCAGAGCTGCCTTTGACCCTCGTTGGCTGTATACATAGCCAAATGAGTTTTCCCCTCTGTAAAATGGGATAACACCAAGTATATCTGCCTCCCTGTGTTTTTGTGCAACTCAAATGAGAAAATTAATGCAAGGTATTTTGCAAATTATACAATGTTCTCTCTGTGTCTGTCTCTGTGTGTATGTACCCATTTATGTATTTATCCACATCTGTGATAAGGAGATACCAAGGAAAGAAGAGCAGTTCTTAGTCACAGGACCTGGGTTTAAATCTTAATTCAGCCACTTACTACCTGTATAACCTTGGAAGAGCCATTTAACTTCTCTAGGCCTCAGTATCGCTATTTGTAAAATGAAGAGGTTGGACTAGATGACTTCTAAGGTCCTTCCCCTCTCAATCTATGATCTTGTGATTTTGTCCATGCAGAAAATTCCTGAAAAAAAGTGAGTGAATAAACAAATGAATGAAAAAGCATTTATTGAGATAATATTTTGTAAATGTCACATGTTAGAGTATCAGGCACATAGTAGGTGCTTCATAAACATTTCTTCCCTTCTCTTTCTTCCCCCCACAAAAAAGCATCTATTAAGTGCTAAAAAAAACAAACACAGGCCAGCCATTCCCTGCCCTTAAGAAGCATACATTGTAATAGAGGGAGATAATATAGAGAAGGGAGTACGAGTTTGGAAGAAGCTTGGGAAAACAGCTGATGATATGCCCATGGCAAGATACCTTGTAAATGGTTAGAAGGTGGTATGATAGGCCTGTGACTGGCCAAGATAAGGTGGAAGCTCACCAATCAGAGCTCAAGTTCCCAGGCTCAGGAGTCTGAGTTCTGTTTAGAAAAGGAGGAAAAGGAGGGGGAGGTTTTGGAGATGGTCAGGAAATGGCAAATTAGCAACTGGTCTTAAATGTAGGGTCTTTGATGATTTCCTGAGGTACAGAGAAATTAAATGACTCTCCTATAGTCAAGCTATAGGACCCAGGTCTTCCTAACTTCAAGACCTTCCCATTATCCACTCTACATGCTGCCTCTATGTAAAAGCTGTGCTATATAAAAGTTAAGCATAATTATATGCATAATACTTTCCACATAACAACAGGTTATTCAAAACAAACACATTACAAACCTTATCTTATCTGAGCTTTGGAATAGCTCTATGACGTAGGTACTACAAATATTTTAATTGCACAACTGAGAGTCCCAAAAAGAACCAGAGTTTAAAGATGCAAGGCTGAGATTCAAACCCAAGTCCCCCGACCCCATATCTTTACATGACCCCATACTGCTTTCTGAAAATAAAGGCAACTTGTAAAGCCAATGAGATTATATGGCAAGCCTGGCCTTATGAGACAAATAGATGGGAATAGGAGGTACCTGAAAGGCTCCCTGTTCTATCTCATCCATTGCCCAAGAGTCAACATGGTGGATATGATGGAGAATTGGACTGGGAGTCAGAAAACCTGAGCCGAAAGCCTGGTTCTGGCACTTACCAACTCTATCACCTTGGACAATTATTTGAACCTGTCTGAACTTCAGTTTGCTCAAATGAAAAATACTATTTGTTCTTCCCAATATACAAATGATTAACCTACTGATCCACAAGATTGATATGTGCTAATGTTCAGGGAGACTAGCACCACCGATGTGAGGGCTTGCTAGAACTTCTCAGGGCTGCTCATCCACTTTTGATTTCCATCTTTCACCCAACTCTCATCTAGGCTCCAAGAAGTCACACTAGCTAAAACTGACTTAGTAGACAAACTAACTCAAATTGCGGATAACTGGCAGGCCTTGGATCCTTTGGGGAGTTAGGGGGATATCTGCTCCAAGCATGGGAAGACTTCCCCCACTAGAATGGGTGGATGAGAACTGTTTGTTCCAATGGCCATGAAGGAAACTGAAGCAGGCATCATGGAGCACTTAGAGCTCAGTCAGACATTGAAGACACCAAAGTCACCCACTGCATCCTGACCATTGCCAATCATCTTGTACCTGGACTTGGATAACTCTGAAGAGAGAGTGAGGCTGACAACTCTGAGCAACCCTGCCTCACCTAAATGCAATTCACAGAAGTCAGAACATCAGCCTGCATTGTCATTGGTCCTCTTCAGAAATGAATGACAAACAGCAACAATCTGTATGAACCTCAGATTGCTGACATCCTAATACAAAAGAGATTAACCTAACTATCCACAAGTTGAAAAATGAGGTGGATTTGCCAAATTATGACTGCAGCTGGACAGGTTTGCCATTGGGTTGGTCCATCAGAATTGTAAGGTTTAAATTTAGTTTTTTTACTAAATATGAGAGTTATAAAGTAATATTGTAGTTGCCGATTTTAAAATACTATAGCTTAAGTCAAAATGACTTTTAGCAGCTTTTATTTACAAAGAGGTGGAAAGAGTGAATGTGTAAAATGTAGATAAAGAGAGCGAGATTCCTAACCAGCCTACCAGTCCTTCTCTGGTAAAGTCTGGCTCAGCCCCAGCAGGGGCTTTCCCAAGTGTGATCTCCTTGTGGATTTCCTGATTATCCTCATCCAGAAGTCTTGGTGGTGTCTTCAGCCAGGGTTCCACCAACTCAGACTCCTCCAAAGCCAAGGCAGGGATCTCAGTCACTCACTCCAAACGCCAGGAAAGGATCAGGTTGGTCTCTTTTTATACCCCTTTTTCCACATCACTTCCAGTCTTTCCTCCTCCTCACAGAGACCAATGGCAGTCTTTCAATTTGCCCAAGGGGAGTGGGGGAAGGCAGTGACCTTTGGAGTTATCACTTACTCTAGTAAGTGACTTATAAACTCTCACTTAATGGTAAGTAGGGGTTCTTTAAGTTCTTGATTTGACTAGCTAAAAATAGACAAGGGGAGAGTTAATGCTATCTTCACAACATCTTAGGCAGGTGCAATAAGTAGACAATGGGCAGGGCTCAGCACTAAAGAGGAGTGGCTCTAAATGCTGCTCTCTGTTCTAGAAAATCTTTTCAGCACCAGTGGCCTTCCCATCATATAATTATGATTGGTGATGTCAAACTAAAATAGAAACAGGTCATCAATCCTTGTATAAGAATCCCTGTGGGATGCATGTTAGCTTAGAAAACCCTATATTAGGAGGCAGCAAAGTGGCTTAGCAGGTTGAGAGCCAGGCCTAGAGATGGGAGGTCCTAGCCTCAAATCTAGCCTCAGACATGTCCTACCTATGTTGTCCTGGGCAAGTCACTTAACCCCCATTGCCTAGCCCTCACTGCTCTTCTGCCTTGGAGCCAATCCACAGTATTGATTCTAAGACAGAATATGAGTTTAAAAAAACATATATTAAAATTATTCATGTTCTCTTGTATTTTTATTTTTTTGTTAAATATTTCTCAATTACAATTTGTGTAATTGGTTCAGGCTATTTTGAGGAGTATTGCAGAGTGAATGGTCTGTGGATTGTGTGTTTACACCTCTGATCATGATGATAACAGCTATTTATGTTGCATCCTGGGTTTTATAAAACATTTTACCTATAGTATCTCATTTGCTCTTCACAATAATGTGAGATATTGTATGAGATATGAATAATTTTTATCCATACAATTTCTTTTCCTTGATTTTTATCCCTATATTTTCAAATGAGGAAACTGAGGTTCTTAGAGGCAAAGTGATTTGCCCAAAGTTGTTCAGTTAGTAAGTACCTAAAGTAGGATTTACTTTCCATCTATTATAACAAGCTGCTTCCATATAGGTCTGAAAATACCATAAACATTCAGTCAGCAAGTCTGTATTAATTGTTCACCATGTTAACAGAAATTGTCCTAAGGACCAAGGATACAAGGAAAGGAAGAAAAATCCATAGAATTGGAAGAATCTCAATTTTAGGTAGCCCAAAGGGCAGTAGAAGGGTGTAAGCAGGCTGCTCTATAATAACAGTAGTATTTGTGCATGCTAAATGGCCTAGGAGACCTCCAGAGACATCTTTGATAGGGAGAGAAGAGCCAGTCACATACTATGAAAGAGAAATTATGCATTATTGCTGTTGCTCAGTCATTTCAATCATGTCCAATTCTTCGTGACCCCATTTGTGGTTTTCTTGGCAAAGATACTAGAGAGGTTTTTCATTTGCTTCTTTAGCTCATTTGACAGATGAGGAAACTGAGGCAAACAGGATTAAGAGACTTGCACAGGATCGTGCAGCTACTAAACATCTGAAGCCTGATTTGAACTCAGGTCTTCTTGACTTCAAACCATAAGGAACTCTATTCACAGTGGCACTTAGCTGCCCATGTATTATGCTAGAATTTCCCAAATATCTTAAGTACCAAAGGAAAACCTCCAAATGAAGGTTAGAACATTTGTATAGAATTTATGGAAAGACATAGACCATGATAAAGCAGAATGTGAGTTCATAAATTCCTTTGGGATCTTCAAAAACAGAGGAAGCTCCCACACCCACAAAATCATTGATTCATCAAGAACTGAGCAATGATTTTTTTAAAAAAATGTTAAAATTGTTTTTATGTGTAATTGGGGGGGGAATAAATATTTTTTAAAATGGGGAAAATAAAAGAACTGAACCATGCTACTACTGTTCCTCATACAATTCTCCATCTGGTGCAATGGGACACTCAAAGACTGAGGTTTAAGATATGTAGATTTTTTGTCTTTTTATAAAAACGGATTCAGTTACCTCCCACCTCTAGGTAAAACTAGTCCTCCATAAGGTGGCAAAAGGAGCCCAGATGAAAGTTCTCTGAGAAGCTCTATCCTAGAATTGTCCAGTATCCTAGCGCTATCTTTTAAATACTACTTGTCAGAAGGTCCCACAGCCAGGTCCAAAGTCAATGCACCTGCAGGTAAACTTAACTTGGGCCCAGTGTTGGTGAACCTATGGCACATGTGCCAGAAGGTATTGCTCCCCTCCCCCTTTCCACCATGCCTGAGGACATTACCCACCCCTCTGCCCAGCAACCCAATGGGAGTGCTTCCTCCTTCCCCTGTCTGGGGTAAGGGGGTGGCTCACATCCTGTGTGAGGGTTGCAGTGCAACATGCAGTGGCATTTGGTCTCTAAAAGGTCACTTACTTACACTGCCCCAGGTCCTCGCTAGCATCTTGGCTCACAACAGCATTGGTTCCTGTTGTGAGAGTAGGTGGGTTAAGGAAAACCAACCATTTCATTGGTTTATTACTCTATATCTATCACCTACCTATACTACTTACATTATGCAGTTCAATTCACATCCAAAAATATTTATTAAATACTTACTAGGAGACAGCATATTATAATGCAAAGGATATGGGCCCTGGAGTGAAAGTACCCAGATTGAAATCTTACCTCAATATTTATTATAGATTTGGTTTTGACTTGGATTTGAATCCTGCTTTTGCTACTCATTACTAAGTGACTTCAGCTATGCAGTACAGTAAATAGAATTTTGGGATTGGAGTCAGGAGGATCTAAGTTCAAATCTGACTTCAGACAATTAATAGCTGTATGATCCTGGACAAGTCACTTAGCCCCATTCGCCTCAGGTTCTTCATCTATAAAATGAACTGGAAAAGGAAACGACAAACCAATCTTTTACAACAAAAACTCAAATGGGATCATCAAGAGTTGGACATGATTAAAAAAATAAACATAAAAATTGAGTGACCTCTGGCTGGTCACATGTAATCTCTGGACTTCGGTTTCCTCACCTCTAAAGTGAGGGATTTATGCTAGGTTGCCTTTGTGATTCTTCTAGATTTGTGGTGCATGGGTATCCTGGTATAAGCCTTACAGATGCATACAAGCATAAAATACTTCTTAGTTCTTGCCATCATGGAATGGAGTTTATGGTCTAAGCCCAGGGCTTTAACTTGGAAGCCTGTGTATAAAATTTATAAGGCCCATGAGCTTTGGTGGGTAAAAAAAATTACATCTTTATTTTCATTAACCTATAACCAAAGATTAGCCTTTTCTTCTATTATGGATGTAAACAACAAAGCATTTCTGGAAAGGGGTTCAAAGGCTTTATCAGACTGCCAAAAGAGGTCAAAACGTTCAAAAATGTTGAAGAGCTCTTACTCTATTAGAATGGTAGATTGAAAACTTAATCTCTCTTCATCTAATCACCTCATTCTAGAAAAGAGGAAACTAAGACCCAGAGAAATGAAGTGATTTGCCCCCAAATCATCCAGGTTGTAAATGTTAGAGCCATTATTTGAACTCAGGTTAGAGTCATTATGCCTCCAGTCTATGGAAGGCAGCCCCAGTGGAGGATGAATGGAATAAACCCTGATAAGAAGGGCACATGATGAAAAGTTGGGAGGAGGTCATGATGGGCACCAATGGAGGGAGTGCCCATCTCAGGTATCAGTGAGGTCGCAGATTTATTGAGGTATTAAAACATGAATGCTGTTGTGAGAAAAACTGTAACTATTAATGACCTGAGATTCTTCTGGCAGATACAGATCGTTTTACAGGCTACTAGAGTCCCCAATTAAATCCATTATGGGGGGGGGGGAGCGTAAAGGAGAAGTGCTAGCAGGCTCTACAACTTCTCAAGTGACACCTTAGCCTGGGATGGCAGGTGTGGAGGGACACACAACACCAAAGGGGAAAATGGGGAGGTAGAAATGTGGCAAGGAGTGGCTTTACCAAATTCACAATTTTGCCCTAGGGTGGGTTAGGTAATTCAGGAGTTACTACATTAGAAAGGAACCATTTCTTCTCTTTTTTTAAGGGAAATGCTATGTGAGCCTAATGTGTTAAAAGGGAAAATTCCAATGTGAAGCTGGCCAGCTGCCAAATGTTTCCTTTAAAGAAACTGGCAAAGAAAAACTCTCCTTCCAATCAGAGATTGTCATCAGGGCCCTCTGTGTGTGGAATGAGAATCAGGGAAGGAAGAGCCCCATCAGGAAGCATATCTCCCCCTTTCTCAATAGAGGTGGAGGATATAGAGTTGGAATGTGGGCTCTCGGATGTTGTTCATTGTGCCTTTTGGTTTTGTTTAAACGTTTTCATTGCTGTTGTTGTCTTTACAAGGCAAGGTTCAATGGTTGGAGCTGAGTATTAAGTGAAAATTACTGTGGGGTGGTAAAAACAAAAGGCATCATTTAAAGAAAGATCCTCATTGGAAAGAGTTCCCTAAGCATATTCAGCTTGAGAGTTCTTAATGGGGGAATCCAGGGACCTCCTCACCTCCATGGAAAATGTCATGATCCCATGAGTTTGGTTGGGAAAACAATTACATCTTCATTTCCCCTGTCTTCTCACTAGAACTTAGCATTTCTTTCAATTATTTAAAAAATACTATTCTAAAATGAGTCCATCAGCTTCATCAGTCTACCAGACAGGTTCATGACATGCATGAAAGATTGGGAACCCTTGCTTTAAAGTAGATTTCCACTAATTATTGCTTAGAGCCAGGAGGAAGCCAAAGATTTTTTAGTCCAAACTGCTGATTTTACAGATTAGGAAATTAAGGCCCAGAAAGCAGCCATGACCAGCCTAAGGTAACTCAGTTAATAGATCTCTGGGCTGTATCACCACCCTACCCACTGCCTAGCAGGGCATCCTTTGGTCCCCACTTTTAAATCCTATGTCCTCTATTAGAATATGAGTTCCTTCTCATTTCTAATGAGGGAGACAACATGCAAATACCATATAACATATGAAACATATACAAAGTAAAGAGGAAGAAATCTCAGAGGGAAGGCAATAGCTATTTTCAAAGGCAATGGCACTCAACCTTGAAGCCCTAAATACAGAAAATACCAAATATGTCTTACATAACAAGCAAGCCTTTTGTACATTAAATGACTGGTATACACATAACTTTTCAAAAGTATAAAGATGCTATTATAAATTTATAAATTCATTTAAAATTAAGGGAAAAGAAAGAATGTGAGCTCCTTGAAAGTAGGTACCATTTTGTTTCCTTTTATTTTTTAGCACTTAGCTCAGTGCCCAGGGCAGAAGTTCTTAATAAATCTCTATCTATCTGTCTGTCTGTCTGTCTGTCTATCTACCCATCTCTATTGATCATGTATCTGGATTTATAATTTCTCTCTATCAATTATCTACCTCATTCTATCTCTATTTACCATCTATCTTTACCCATCTTTATTGATGAACTGATTCTCTATAATCTATCTCTATTATTATCATCTATTTTTATCTATATTATCCATCTCTCATCTCTATCATCTGTCTCTCTATGTATTACCTGTTTAACATCTAACCATGCTCAATCAGATATCTTTATTATCTATCTCTATTTATCTATTTCTATCAGTCATCTGTCTCTGTCATCTATCTATTCATCTACCTACTCATCTATCATTTCTGTCAATCTATCTCTATCACTACTATCTCTCTATCTCTATCTATCTATCTATCTATCTATCTATCTATCTATCTATCTATCTATCTATCTATCTATCTATCAGTCTGTTTCTATTTATTGCTTCCACCTATTTAGCTATCCCCCAGCTAGCAACAATGTATAAAATCCACTGGGGATACAAAAATAAAATGGAAAATACTTCCTGTCTTCAAAGAGCTTATATTCTCCTGAAGAGATGCAATATATGGACAAGGAAATATAGACATGATCATTTGAGAAGGAAGAGAGCACTAACAATTGAGTGGATCCAGAGAAGCTTCCATATATAGTGACTCTTAATTTTTTTTTTGGGGGGGGGGTTGTCACTGTCCACTTTGGTTTTATAGTGAAGCCTATGAAGAAAGGTTCATAGATAACTCAGAAAATATTTTAAATAAATACAATAAAATCCATAGGAATACAAAAAATCGAAATGGTTATTAAAGTATGTATTTTTTAAAATTCATGGACCCCCAAGTTAAGAACCACTGGTAGAATCAACTAAAAATTTACCTTCTACAGGAAGCCTTCCCCAATCCCTTTTAATTCCAATGCCTTATCTCTGTTAGTTATTTGTCCTATATATAGCTTTGTGTATATTTGTTTGCATGTTGCCTCACCCATTAGACTCTAAGCTCCTTGAAGGCAGGTGTTATCTTTTGTTCCTTTATAACCCTAATGCTTAGCATAGTGCCTGTTGGCCACAAGCACTCAATACTTATTGATAGATTGAAGATGGAGGATGAGTTATGCCTTGAAGAAAGCGAGTTCTTGAAGGAAGTGTGGCATTTTCCATCCATGCTACAGTCTCTGAAGACAATTCCCCCTGAAACATATTTCTCCCCAAACTCTCTCTCTCTCTCTCTCTCTCTCTCTCTCTCTCTCTCTCTCTCTCTCTGTCTCTGTCTCTGTCTCTCTGTCTCTCTGTCTCTCTCTCTCTCACACACACACACACACACACACACACACACACACTGATTGGGAGTCTGAGTTTAGGGATGGATTTCTACCACATCTGGCAGGCGGAGCCTCCCGCTGTACTGGCCCATTCAGGAGAGCAGATGGCAGTTCCGAGAAGGAGGCAGGCAAGGTTGGCAGAGCATGTGGCCTTCTCTCCAACCTCAGTAGGGAGCCATGCGGTTGCTGGCTGGCAAACCCAAGGCTGGACACGTGTTTGGGATTAGGGCTGCTGAGTGTTGGGGAATGTTTGTGGCCCAACACAACCCAGGCTGCCAGGACCTGTTGCTTAGAGCCCTTGCTGCTGCCCCAACTCCAGTCTCTGATGTCCTGGTTGGAAAGACTTTGTTTGTAGATTGCCAGCACCAAATCTCTGTCCTGGAATGTGGATTCTGGAAAACAGAGCACCGACTTCCCTAGTCCTGGGCCAGCTCTTGCCAAAATTATGGCCTAGGCAGTCTATCTTCTGTAGTGTCTAGTACTTTCCCTTTCAATATCCTGATTCCCTCTAGCCCCAGGGCACAAGACTCTGCCTCATCTTTCAAATCAAAAGGAGAGGGATCTGCTCAAAGGAATTCACTCTTAAATGTTAATAGAATTAATGTGCTATCCTCCTAAACATTTTGTGTCATGAATCCCTTTGCCAATCTGGTGAAGTCTATGGACCTCTTCTCAGAATGTTTTTAAATGCATAAAGCAAAATATATCAGATTACAATGGAAACCAAAACTATTGAAATGCATTTATCAAAAAAAAAGTTTTAAGTTCAGAGACCCCAGGTTAAGAACCATAGCTTTATTAAAAGAGGGTCAGTGGAAGAGGATGATACAAATGAAGACCCTCTAGCTGTAGAATTTTAATTAAGATAGACAGACCCAGAGCAATAGGTATTTTTCAAGTAAGGCCAGCTTCTTGATATATCTCAAGTCATATCACGTAGGTGACTATTTCTTCTACTTGCACAGAAGACAATCCTGTACCCATTCATCCATTGGGAGGTTAGGCTCAAAGAATAAAATTATGAATATGGATGTATTATCCTAGTAGTTTGGGTTCTCTCTGTACCAGAGTTGAGATTTCATCCAGAGTTATCAGTATCTGCAGTTTCTCACAGTACATAAGCTCCTTAGGGTCTGAGACTGCTTTATTTGTTGGGGTTTTTTCTTTCTGTTGTCAGCACCTAGCATAATCTCTGACACTTAATAGGCACTTAATAAGTGAAGGAAGGCAGAAAGGGAAGGGAAGGAAAGGGAAAGGAAAGGAAAGGAAAGGAAAGGAAAGGAAAGGAAAGG
>NC_058135.1:120436777-120467457 GCF_016433145.1 Gracilinanus agilis
AGAGAGAGAGAGAGAGAGGGAGAGAAGGGGGGAGAGAGGAAAAAGAGAGGAAGAGAGAGGGGGAGAGAGAGACTGAAAGAGAGGAGAGAGATAGAAAGAGGGGGGAGTAGGGGGATATGGAGAAAGAGAAGGGAAAGAGAGGGAGAGGGAGAGAGTGGGGAGAGAAAGAGACAGGCAGAGACAGACAGAGACAGAAAGACTTAGAGGGAGAATGAGAGACAGAGAATGAAAGAAAGACAGAGATAGAGACTGAGAGACTGAGAGAGAAAGAGAAGAACAAAAAACAATACTCTCTGATTGAATAGGTCAAGCCTCTGGCTTTAGAAGTTACTCAGTTGTGTAGGGGGAAAGAACACTGGATTTGAAGTGAAAAGATTGGCTCTGTCCCACTTTACCCATGTGACACTGGGCAAGTCATCTTACCTCACTAGACCTCAGTTTCCTCATCTATAAAATGAGAAGTTTGGACTAAACAACCTCAAGGCTTCATTCTAAAGCTAGGATGTTCAGTGTTTGGCATCTTTCTCCAGTGTCCAGTTCAGTTCTGACTCAGAGAAAATCCATGGGGACAAAGAGGAGGTTTTTGTTTGTTTGTTTGTTTTGTATTCTAAGAAAACTTATTCCTATTTTCCCTCAGATTCAATTCTCTTCCAAGACAGGGCTCAACAAGGTTGGACTGTTGTTGTTTTTTTTTTTTTTTTAATCTTATCAATTCTAAGACAGGATCTCCCATCTACAAGCCTGGGTCTTTGTCCACTGAACCACCTTGCTGCCCCTATCTTTAGACTTTTCAATCTAGGCTGTTTTGGCTTCCTCTCTTTCTTCTGAGTGGGACAGGATAATATGGTGGATAGAGTGCTAGGCACGCAGTCAGGAAGACCTTGATTCAAATCCTGTCTCTGACATATAAGTCATTCTCTGAGCCTCAATCTCCTCATCTGTAACATGGATGATAATTCCTATATAACATGACTCAGACTTCTTAAAAGAACAGAATCAGGTTATGGCTAGAATGTGTTATGCCAGTTTAAACAAGGTACTTAAATGTCAGTTATTATTTTTTCTCTCAATCAAATCATTAGATTAATTGGTCCATGGAAGAAGTCCATACAAGTTTCTTGAGGGCAGGGACTTTTTCCCTTTGCCATTTTCATTCCCAGCACATTCTAGCACAGGCCCTGGCCAATAGCAAACATTTAAATACTAAATGCTTGTTAACTGATTGATGGGTTGAAGAAATACTTTGGCCATTGCCATATGGTCCCTATTTCCAGATCTGTGCTTTTGCCGAGATCCAGATCACAAACGTAAATTTTCCAAGCTTATTTATGCAATGTAACTGTTCATTAAAACTGCTAACAGGAGCAACCATTAACCAGTAAAGATGATTCCCATGGAGCATGCTTTTTAAAACAATAAATGACTAGCCACAATTTGGTAACTTCCTTGCTAATCTTTAACTAACATTCCAGGTTAGATATGGGTATTTAAGAGGCTCGATTTCATCTGAGTCTTCATGTTTTCTTTGAGAAGAATGCTTCTGCACCAAAGGAATGGTTCCTGCCAGTTTTACTGCAATTTCTAAAAAAGAGTCAAAGCAAAACTGATCTGCATATTGTTGGGCATAAATTTGAATATTGATTTCAAGAACAATTACTTCTAAATGTAGAGAATTATATACAGCAGACTGCAATTGTATGCAAACTCATTACTCAGGGCATGACATACATAAAATACCTACAAGAGTTTTAAACCAACTAATTTAGTCTAGTTGTGTCCCAGATTAGATTCTGTTCTCCCTCTCTGGCTCCCTCCCCTCTGCATCTCTCTCTCTCTCTCTCTCTCTCTCTCTCTCTCTCACACACACACACACACACACACACACACAGAGAGAGAGACACATGTGCATACATGTCCACATTAAATTAAAAAAAACACACACACAAGCTAGCCAAAAGGCATAGGACCCCATATTGAACCTACTTCCTTCAATACTGCCATTCAGATATAAAAGCACTGAGTTAGGGAGAAAGGATCAGCCAGCTTCTGGACAAAGTACCCTGCTCAGTAATTGCAGAATTGGCAGCATCTGGAGATGATAGAAATCCTTCTCAGTGTAGTTTTTCAAATGGAGGTCAAAAAATAACTTGAAGATGATGTAGAGGTTTTATAGGGTCAAATATAGATTGGATTATATATTAGGGGCATCCAATGGTTAGAGCAAGGGGCCTGGAATCAGAAAGACTCATCTTCCCGAATTCAATCTGGCCTCCGACACTTTAGCAGTGTGACCCTGGGCAAGTGACTTCACCCTGTTTGCCTCCGTTTCTTCGTCTGTCCAATGAGCTGGAGAAGGAAATGGTAAACCACTCTGGCATATTTGCCAAGAAAAACCCAAATGGGGTCATGAAGGGTCAGACTCGATTAAACAAGTAGGGATTGTATTAGATGACCTCTGCAGTCCCATACAGCTCTTAAGTGTCTATTATCCTATGGTTGGCTCCTGGGAAGCTTCTGGTAAAGTGAGGAAAGGAGCTTTTTGCCCCTTTTATGACCAGAAGGCATTGCTAATCCAAACTAGTTCCACCTTCCCATCACCACCATCCCAAACAGTGGCTTTCTAGGATCTCCAGGATCAAATAGAAAGTCCTTTCCCCATTTGAAGCCCATCCCACCCTGGCTAGCCCCTTCCTGCCTTTGCTCCCCTTTACTCCTCTCCACCTGCTATAATCCAGCTACTTGCTGACTATTCTACTTTCTGGTCTCTTCCCAGGGGCGTTCTTCCCATCTTTGACTCCCTCTTTGCATTGGCTGTCCCTGTGCCTTACATATTCTCCCTCCTCATATCCTTGGCTCCCCTCAAGAGGCACCTCAAATCCTCCCTTCTCCCGGAAGCCATTCCTGGTCCCACACTCCTCACCCACCACTGCCTTTCCTCTGAGATTACTTTCCACCTACTCTACAAATACATCTTCCCCACTTGAATGTGAGCTCCTTGAGAGCATCCATAGCATTCATCCCAATGAAAATATGATCCAGGATGGAGTCTGTGTAATGGGAAACAAAGATCCAGGTAGCCATAGTGCAAGTAAATTCGAAGTAGAAATTCTTTTAAAAACCTTTACCTTCTGTGTTAGAATCAATACTGTGTTGTTCCCAAGGCTCAAGAGTGGTAAGTAGACAATGGGAGTTAAGTGACTTGCCCAAGGTCACACAGCTAGGAAGTGACAGAGGCCAGATCTGAACCCAGGATTTCCCAACTCCAGGTCTGGCTCTCTATCTACTGAGCCACCTAACTGCCCTAGGCATATAAACTTAAAATAAATTATATCTTTTTGATTGTCAGATGGGCAGTCCAATCCCTTCCTGCCCCCGTTGCCCAATTCACCTCAAAGCCAAGAGTCGTACCACCGTATAAATTGGAACCATCTGGGACCATACCACCACAGGCAACTGCCTTCTTTAGCTGCCTGAAACAGTTTTCTTGGGCTCCGCTTTGGATTCGAAGGGGTTCTTTTCAGGCAAAAATTCATCTTTTTGACTGACGCCTGTCCATGCTGATATACTATGCTGAGCAATTAAGCTTGTCCTAGTTTGTTGGCTTCTCCATTTGTGCACCCCTAAATTATGGAGAGTTTAGGGAAACTGTACCATTTGTCGGCACTAGCTTCTGGACATGCAAAATTACTTGTTTGCATAATTTACAGCACATTCATAAGTCTTACTCAGCACCTGGATGCCCTATCTCATTTAGCATACAGGTGTATAAAAAATGCATAAGGCTTTTCTGACTGGGACACTCTCCAGACATAATACTCATCCACAAACAGGAACTTCATCTGGGTTTTTTAAAATAGGAATATTAGAATGGAAACATCGAGTTGATAGAATTCGGCCGTTCACTGTGTTCTGACCTACTTGTCCTCCTCCCTGGTGCTCTTTCCCACACCTCTCCAGGCCTCCCCCAAATTGGGTCATCCTTGGGAAGAGATCTGGCCCAATATTACTGCTTTGCCCCTTTGCCCCCAATATTTCCATGTCAGAGAAATTAAGTTAAATCTGGCAGCCTTGAAGGTGAAAAGAAATCATAAAATTCAGCCGAGGAGGAGAGATTGCTTTGTGGGAAGGGAAGGGAGATATGATGAGCTGATTGTATATATATGAGTCTATTAGTTGCTAGTCTCCTTTAGTCCTGGCTACTTGAGCTGCCTCCTCCCTGGCTCACTGCCTAATGGAAATGGGGTGGAAAGCGGTTACAAAGCACAGGTCCAGGGCAGTATCCCTCTAGGAGGCTTTGTCCCTTCATTTCCTTTAGATTCAAAGGGAGCGCTCCCCATTGAGCTGTTAAAGCCTCATACAGAGTCACAGCCCCCAACAGCCCGACAAGAGACCTAAAATATCGTCTTGGCCAGCTGTTTGATTGCATGTACTTGAACAAAACACAGAGCTCAGTTTCCTGTGCAGAAAGAAGCTAAAATTCGTATCAGATTTTGTACAGATCTGATGGGAAACTCTGTCCTGGGAAAATTCTACAACTTGCAAAATATGTAAATTCTCCATTTGCTAGTAATGCCAATCCATGATCCCATACTAGAGTCCTGCCTTTGTCACGATGAGAGGCTATAAACATTAGTACATTTAAAAATGTATCCACCAAAGTAAAATTAGTGCTTAGCAAAAAGCTTATTTTTCTAGAATTTTATTTCTCATATGGGTTGGCATAATTTTCCATGGTACAAATTGCCAGTCTGTTATAAATATATAAAAACCCATCAAAACCTGATAGAAAAAAACCCACTAGATAATACACTGTGAACCCAGGGATCAATCTTAAACTAGCCCCAGGGGATGGATTTGGTGACCTAATAGAGTGTTTCCATCTCTAATTTCTTGGATTCTGGGAAATCAATTTCTCTATAACTACAGCAAGGGCATGAATGCTTTGCAGATGCTAACTGTATAGACAGAACAGGCATGTCAAGTGATGGTACAACAAGCTTTCTGTAGTCCTTTTTGTGGAAACTAATGGGAGAATATTAGAAAGGAAAAGATACTGAGGAAGTGTTGAAGAACATCATTTGTGACCTCCAGTTTTCTGGTCTTTCCAATACAAACTAGTGTCCAAGAAGACACTAGCTCCCAATCTCCTTTCAAAAGAGAATCAAAAGGATCATTGTGATCTGGGACAATCCTGAGAGACTTCGGATGAGGAATGCTAGCCAACTCCAGAGAAAGAACTGTTGGTCTTGTCTTTCACATCAGTGTATCTTTGGTTTCCTTTTGGGCTTTTGGTTCTGTATGAGTTTGTTCTTACAACAATGACCAGTAGGGAAGAGCTTTTTGCATGACAATTAAAAATGAAACAAACAGACAAAAAGAATCACTGTGAATCCAAATGATGATGAAGAAGCAACTGACTGAGAAAAGTGTCACCTGTATCAGACAGTCAAAAACTGGTTAAGCTGGGACCCATCTTTCAGCCAGATTCATAGGGCAGCTTCCTTAGAAGGTTCTCTGAGGAATATGGGTCATGTGGGCAAGTCAAGTGCCTGCTTTCTGATGGCAAGAAGTTGACCGATCCAGGCATTTCATTTCGAAAATACCTCTGCCCAAGGAAGATCAGATGAAACCACAGTAAGGAAATACCAGTCCAGGATGAACTGAAGGTTAGCATGGTATCCCTTCTAAATGACTCTGTTTACAGGGTATAGAGATTACCATGAACCCTACATGATGCCAGCTGGTATCATAGGAAGGCCAAGTGTGGCATAGTGAGAAGAGTTAGATTACTTTAACTCTGCTTAAGCATCACAGAAAGGAGACTCATAGAATTTGAGAGTTGGAAGGGGATATAGCAGCAATTTATAACCCAAAAGAATCCCTACTCTGGCATACTTTTTTCCTAAAGAATTTTTAAATGTTTAAAATTTTTCTTTCTTTATTTTATTTTAATAAAAAATTTCCACCTAAGTTTTCACAGTTATAGGATTCATGTTGCATCCCTCCTTTCTTCCTTCCCCGCTTCTGGAGTCGACAAGCAATTCTGGAATACTTAAGAAGTGATTATATAGGGGTAGCTGGGTAGCTCAGTGGATTGAGAGCCAGGCCTAGAGACAGGAGGTCCTAGGTTCAAATCCGGCCTCAGACACTTCCCAGCTGTGTGACCCTGGGCAAGTCACTTGACCCCCATTGCCTACCCTTACCAACTCTTCTACCTATAAGTCAATACACAGAAGTTAAGGGTTTAAAATTTTAAAAAAAAAAAGAAGTGATTATATAACACAGAAGAAAGACATTTCCTTGATCACATGGGTCAATGGGGATATGATTGGGGATGTTGACTTCAAATGATCACTCTATTGCAAATATTAATACTATGGAAATAGATCTTGATCAATGACACATGTAAAAATCATTGGAATTGTGCATCAGCTATGGGAGGGGGGAGGAAGGGAGGGAAGAAAAGAACATGAATCATCATGTAACCATGGAAAAATATTCAAAAATAATTAATTAAATTTTTTTGAAAAGAAATTGATTATATAGCCTCTTCTTGAAGTCTTCAAATTAGGGGAGACACAACCACCTCTAAAAGGTAGCCCATCCACTTTGAGATAACTTTATTGCTAGGAAGTTTTTCCTGACATTTAGATTTGTGTCTCAGCAACTTCCACCCATTTTTCTGATTCTTCTTTTTGGGGTCAAACAAAGCAAATCTAATCTCTCTTCCAAGTGGCAACCTTTCATATATGTGAACACAGCTATCATGGCCCCTTGGGGCAGCTGGTTACTATAGTGGATAGAATACCAGGCCTGGAGTCAAGAAGAATCATCTTCCTAAGTCCAAATTTGACCTCTAACACTTACTAGCTGTGTGATTCTGGGCAAGTCACTCAACTCAACCCTGTTTGCCTCAGTTTCCTCATCTATAAAATGAGCTGGAGAAGGAATGGCAAACCATTCTAATATGTTTGCCAAGAAAACCCTAGATGGGGTCATCAAGAGTTAGACATGACTGGACAATAAGTAACCATTCTTGAAAGTCATTTGGAATTATGCCCTCAAAATCACTAGATTGTACATATCTCCTAGACTTAACAAAACTATACCTGAGTATATTCCCCAAAGAGAGCAAAGAAAGAGGGAAAGGAAATATATAATCAAAAATATTTATAGCAGTTCTTTTTATTAGGAGCAAAAACTGGAAATCAAAGGGCTATCCACCTACAGGAATGACTTAACAGATTATGGTATATTGCAGTAATCAAATATTATGGGACTACAGGAAATGGACAGTTTCAAAAGAGACTGGGAATGCCTGAATAAACTGATGCAGAATGAAGTTAGGCAAACAATTTAGACTATGACAACATTACAATGAAAAACAACTTTGAAAGACTTTAGAACTCTGATCAATGCAAGGACAAACCATGATTTCAAAGGACTGAAGATAAAGCATGCTCCAAATCTCCTGTCAGAGAAGGGATGTTCATAAAATGCAGAGTGAGACATACATTTTGGGACATGGCCAATGTGGGAATTTGTTTCTTTTGATTATGCATATTTCTTATGGGAATTTTATATTTATTTTTATTGTACAGTGGAGGATGTGGGAGGAAGAAAAAAATGAATGCTTGTTAATCAGAAAAACAAAGATAGAAGAGGGGAGAAAAGTGTGGAATTAATAAGATAATTCACTGGAGACCTGCCAAGGTGATTTTGAACCATAAATAACTACTCTCTTAATTTAGCCATTCAACCAGTTCCTAATCCATGTCATTGAATCATCATCTGGCCCCCATTTCTCTGTATTTTCTGCAAGAAAAGTATGAAAGTGGGAGCAAGTGGCTCAGTGGATAGAGGGCCAGGCCTAGAGATAGAAAGTACTGGGTTCCATCTGGACTCAGACACTTCCTAGCAGTGTTACCCTGGACAAGTCACTTAACCCCAATTGCCTAACCTTTACCACTCTTCTGTCCTAGAACCATTACAATATTGATTCTAAGCAGAAGGGAAGGGTTTTAAAGAAAGAATAGTATGAAATACTTTATCAAACATCTTGCTAGAGTCTAGCTTAACTCTATGCATAGCCTTTTCCTGATCTACTATAATTATTTAGTAATAGTAAAAAAAATGTTTTAAAGGAAATAAGATTAGTCTTCCATGATTCGTTATTGATGAGGCCATCATGTTAACTCTTTGTGATAACTACTTTCTTTTTCTGGATGTTCATTAACCATCTCTTTGATGGTCTGTTTTAGAATTTCTTCTCAAACCAATGTCAAGCTCCCTGGCTTTTGGTTTCAGACTAATCTTTTGCTCCTCTCTCTCCTCTATGATTCTATGACCCTTTCTTAAAAATGGTGACAATATTTTCATTCCTATGTTAGCTCTCACATTTTTCATATTCTTTCAAATCTCATAGACAATGACTCAACAATTACATCTGGCAGTTCTTTCAGTACCCAAAGATGTATAGTTCATCTTTTCCAAGTGACTCGATTCTATCAAGAGTTTCCTATCTCTTTATATATAACTTGATTATCAACTCCCAGTTGGTAGCAGCCAGTTTTGTTCAGTTGTTTCCATTAATGAGGTCATTCCTCTTGTTAGATAACAGAGGCAGGGTTGAGTGGCTCCACCTTCCCTTTGTTGTTTTTTACCTTTGTCCCATCTCTCCCTCAAGCAGCAGGATGCTACTCTTTCCTTGATTTTCCTCTTCCCTCCATTAATCACAGCCTTAAAAAAAAGAAGACTTGTTTTCCTTAGTTTCCCCCCTCTCTTTCAGCTCATTCTGGGCTTTGGCACTCCTGACACTATTTTTATAGACCATGCCATGTTCTTTATCGATTCTCTATTATTAACAAGAATGTAATTCTCCCCTCCTCTTACCAAAAGATCAGTTGCCTGATGCTCAAGGACAAATCCTACAATTAAAATCTTAATGAGAGTTCTCTAATAATAACTATCATAGCTAACATTTAAATATAATTTTAAGGATTGCAAGAGCTTTAGATGTATTTTTTCCCTTTTCCCCATTTTTTCCAAAACTTCTTATCTCCAAATTCAGTCTCTGGACTTCTCCCCCAGTTGAAATACCCTACATGTGACTTCCTTTTCCTTGCTTAGGTCAAATCTTCTTGTCTACTACTTCTTTTCCCACCAAGATTCAGAAGTTTCATCTTAGCTCTATCTCTCAGTGAATGCATGGCAATTCAACTCCAAGAACTAGTTTCCCTACTCAAAATAAACTTGTTAAATTTTCCCAGCAGGTTTGTTTCCAAAGGTTAAATGGGATTATGATATAATCAGTAACACTCTTATTTATAATCATATGTTGTTGTATATTATGATTGTCTATCTACCCTACATCTCTATTAGACTACAAGCTTCTTTAGAGTAGGAATCACATCTGAATATTATAGCTCTTCCAGCACCTTGCACAGTTCTCTGCAAACGGAAGCTGCTTAATAAATGCTTGTTGAATGAGTTATGTATATAAAAACTACATATTTGTGTAAATTATAAATTCCTGCATTAAAATATGATATGTACAGATACATCTTATTCAATTCTACTTAGACATTTAAGGTTAAATTGCTCTTTAAGTGAGGATGACGGGGCTGATATTGAAGCACATAGTTAGTTTACTTCATTCAAGGTGTGCCACTTCCATCCATGGACTCAAACATTTAATATGCGGGATCATGAGTGCTGGGCAGGGGTTCTACAGGCCTGAAGCACTGTGGGGCAACCAGAACTCCTGGAAATTCTTTCCTTAAAAAAAAATTATTTTCAAGGTTGGTACAAATTCTTCCAGGGAGTGAATTCCCTGAGGTCACAAACTGATCCCATTAGAGAAGTATATTCATTCTTTCAAGGAATCAAGTCTTAGTGCCTCCTGGCAGCACCCAGAGGTCTTCATCCAAATTGTGAAGTTATATTTTTTTTTTGACTTAAGAAAATGACAACCAACACACAGTGTTTTTTGGAGTGGGGAGAAGAGTGTATTTCCTGACTTTGAAGGGCAGCATTTAAAGGAATTTTGAAAATGTCCTTTTTCATCCTACTCTGGGGTCACAGAGCATGTAAACCCCTATTAAGATTTAGTTTGCAGCATCCTTGATCATCAAGTACTTGGTAAAAGGAGGAGAAAATTACATTCTCCCTGAATTCCAGGAAACTGGAGGAGGGGAAGAATATTTTCAGCAGCTCCTTATAAAACATGGGGATCTCATTAAGAGACTCTGATGCATCTTCTCTGTAACTACCATTTAAACTTCTAGTCACGACAGGTTCACTCAAAACAAGATAACAGATTGCAATGTGGGCTGATTCCTGAAGACATTTTCATGTACACATTAATACTGAAGCCCATGATTACTGGAGAAATTAAGTTTAAACTAGTTACCAAGTTGGGGATATTTGAAATTTCTCAAAGATGAAGAAAGTTTCAATGTGCTTTCTGATGTGCATTGAACAAGCCTTGAAATTAGCTCATTCTGGAGAGTCAGTCGGGCTTTTGAATAACTTGAGTTCTTAAAGAGTTATCATTTGCATTTTGTATGACCATGAGCCAGTTACTTAACTCCTCTAAGTTGTAGCTTTCTCATCTATAAAATGGGCCAGCAGGGGAAAATAGTATATGTTGAATGATAGCATGTAAAGATGACTGTTGGTATCTTTCAGTAATTTTCCAGTCGTGTTCAACTCTTGGTGTCCCCATTTGGTATTATTTCTTGGCAAAGATACTGGGGTGATTTGCCATTTCCTCCTCCAGCTCATTTTACAGATGAGGAAACTGACCCATCATTGCAGTATGAAAAAATATAAACAGTACTTAATTATGCAGGTTTACAAGATGCATTTCCTAAATGAGGTATTATATGATACTAACTCCCCATTTCAACCCTTCTTTGTACCTTGGAAGTCTTTCTCTTCTTTCCTTTATGGATGTCCAGTAGAGTTGACCCCTCATCATGGGGTTAGGAAAGAAAATTGTTCTGCTCTCTCATCACCCACCTCTTTGGCCAGAAAATAAGCCCTGTTCCAAGTAGGAATAGATGAAAGCACTGGATTCTCATAGGTAAATGCAATTTCCTATCTGGCCATTTTTCAAAAGCCTTTTTTTCACTGGGTTACCAGGGTCTTGCTGATGGAGAGCACAAGTAGCAAACATGGCTGGCTAGGCTCAGAATGCGCATAGTTGATTATGACTTCGATGGAGTCGAGTTCACGAGATTATGCACAGTTACAATATGATTAACTCCCTGTTCATCAAGTAAAATTTTTTATTGTAAATGTCTCTGCAAGTTTAGCATCAGATTCCTCTGTGCGGCATCTATCCCCACCTGACTCATCAGCCCAGCTTTCAGAGATATGAGATGCCATGGCTAATCCTAATTTAATTTAAGAAGATGCTTACATCCCCTCCTTCTAGCTCCAAGCTGAGCCCCATTTCTGATGTTCTCCACTATTCCCTTTGAAGCAAACTAGAAATATGTGCAGAAATAGTAGCACCAAAGTGCAACCCAGAAATGCCGAGTCTCAGAAATTTCATGGCACCATGGGCTTGGTGTCTGCAACACAGAGAGTCAAGTTATGCAGTCGTGTTTACAAGCAGCTGCCAGCAACTGTACTCTCCCAGAATCTGCGATCAGGAGCAAAATGCCAGTTCTCTGGCTCTTTGCAATTCCCCAAACAGAGCCATTTGTCTTTTAGAAGAGAACTCGATATTTGAGAAGTCCCTCTCTATTTGGGAGAAATAAATAGGTTTATACCTTTTTAATCTGAGCAGATGCAAGGAATTTCCTAAGAGGGCCTCTCATAAGGATTCTCACACTTGTATGATTTCCTCTAAGAGAGAATTTAAGGAGCCTGGCATCCTTCTGGATCAAAGGCACATGTTCCTCATTAACTTGTTCTGGATGTATATGTATAAAATCTACATCCTTTTAAAGAGGTCGAAATTACCCCATTGGCTTGCTGAGGTGGGCAGCAATTGAAAGTCTCACTGGCCCTTCAAGACAGAACAACTCCATAATGGAAGAAATCCTGACTGAACCACGGGCATTATT
Source organism: Gracilinanus agilis (assembly GCF_016433145.1). Lineage (NCBI taxonomy): Eukaryota > Metazoa > Chordata > Mammalia > Didelphimorphia > Didelphidae > Gracilinanus > Gracilinanus agilis. Next base: position 120,448,855 of record NC_058135.1, read on the forward strand.
TAACCTTCTCATTATTTTGTGATCCATGATGGTGAGATTACGTTTAAGCTCAAAGTGGGGAAATCTCCTGAGTTTTATTTGTTGAACAATGCACAGAGAGAATTCCTCCTGGCATTGACAGGATGCTTCAAGAGTACAACCCAAAGTAAGCCATGTTGCTTTGTTTCTATACAAAGCAATGAAAAAATGAAGCCTCTCGAAGAGTAGTCGTCCTCTGCCTTTCTGGGTATTTCTTGTTAAATACCTCTTCTTTCAGGACTTTGTTAACTAACCCTAAAGTGAAAAGGGCAGGCTGCTAAAAGCAAAAAGAGAAGGTCTGGGGAAACATTGAATCCTCTGGCTGAAAGGCTGCCTCCAACTTAACCTGAGTTATCTGCAAGTGTGAATGTGTACAACCTGAGTATACTATCTGGTTTCTGCGTTTGGACTTGCCTATCCTGGTTTGGGCTTTCAGATAATCTTACTGCTGGAGTTCATAGGCTAATGAGGTTAAATAAGGTCTCTGGCCTCAGGAGGATCTCTTCAATTCCAGATACGTTCACATTTTGCCCACCCTAATAATCTAGGAATGTAGATGTATCTATTTTCTACCTTTGTTCCTGAGAGCCTGCCTGGAGCCTTGGAAAGAGGACCAGGCTTTGAATCAGGAAAGTCTACGTTCAGTCTTAGCTATTACATACTAGAGATGTGATTTTAACATGAAAGAAAAGGGAGGGAACATCAGTTATCTACTATGTTCCAAGCACTATGCTAAGTGCTTTAAAAATGTTATCTCATTTGATCCTCCCAACAACCTGGGAAGTAGGTATGATTATTATCTCCATTTTACAGTTGAGGAAACTGAGGCAGACAGAGGTTAAGTAACTTGTCTGGGGTCACACTTGAGATCGGATCTGAACTCAGGTTTTCCTGACACCAGGTCCAGCACCCTAACCACTGTACCACCTAACTGCTTTTTTTCTGGACAGGTTATTTAACTTCTCCTTGCCCTTGACAGCTCTCTAAGATGAGAGAACTACTTAGTTGTAGTACTAATCTGCTTTGGGAGATGGAGTTTCCACACCAAGAGTCCTATTCTTAATCCCACTCACCTCCCTCTGCCCACATAGGCACCCACTCTTCTACCTACTGTTTCAGAAAAGGATATGCCAGTCATTTGAAAAGCAATGCAAGATAATCAGTAGAAGGGCAGGATTTGCAGTTAGGAAGACCTGGATTTAAATTGTACCGTGTCATTCTGAGCAAATCACTTAGTTTTCTTTTCTCTAAAATGAGGGGTAGGGGGTTTCCAGCTCTAAAATGGAAGCTCCTTGGGCTCCACTTACCATTCCTGTTACTCCCCTTACATATTCTTCTCTGGCCATGGCATTTACATGTGTGTTGTGTTCCCCTATTAGGATTTAGGTCCTTATTCGGGGCAGCCTGTATCTTTTTGTATTTATGTCCCATACACTTAGCAGGGAGTCTAGCCCAGAGTAAGTCACTAATAAATGTTTTCCATTCATGCATTTGTTCAATCATTCTCTCACTACACTCTGTCCCTTGCCAATCCCACTGACTCCCATTTCCTCTGCTATCATCTCTAGGCAGACCTTTAGCCTAGACCTCTTCTCTGAGCTTCATAGCGATGCCTCCAGCTCCCTCGCCAGCACCTCAAACTCACCATGGCCCAAACTGAGCTTATCATCTTTCTCCCTAAAATTACCTTCCCTTCTGACTTCTCTGTTTCTATCTCTAGTATCACACCCAGTTTACCTCATTTCCCTTGTTCATAGCACTGGGGTCCTCTTTGGCTCCTACTTCCTTTCCTTGCTTCTTTTATCCATCAGTTACCCAATCCTGACCATTCCACCCATGCAAAATCTCCTGTCCATCCCTCCCTCTTTATTACTGCTGCCACCACGTAGAAGTTCTCATTATGCTCTACTTAGATAACTGGGATAGCCTTCTAACAGACATTTCCACTACCGTTGTCTCCCATGTCTAATCTGACCTTCATACCACTGCCATTTTAATTGGTAATGTCACTAATAACCTCTAAACCATACTTTCAGAGCCCACCATTGCCTACTGAAGCAAATTCCAATGTCTTTTCCTAGCATTCAAGGTCTTCCACAATTTAGTGCTAACAGAATCTCTCATTTGAACTTTCTAAACACTTTGCATTAGAACCAGATTTGTCTCCTATCTGTAGCTTGTGAAAAGTTAATATTCATTTGTGCCCCTTTTTGGCCCCCAAAACAACCTTTTTGATTTTAAAGCTCACTGTCCAGTATTTCTGGAATGTCTTCTCTGGCTTTACCTGCTGAATTCTTTCAAGCCCAACTCAAAAGCTATATTCTTCATGAAACCTTTCCTCCTCTGCCTAGTCAGTAACAGACTTTGCACAGGACTTTGTTTTGCTCTTGTCCGATGAAATTAATACATAAAAATCTGCTTATTTTAGTTATCTGTGTTTGTGTCTTATTTGTACACTCAGTGAAGACAGGTGTTATAAATAAAAGGTCCAAGGGAGATGTTTAGATGCACAATAATGTTAATGTATCTTATCTGTACTCTCCTCAGCTGCAGATGATGGAGGAATACCAACTCTGATCATCCTTAACTGCTGCTGTAATTTATCCCTTGCTCTCTAACAGTTGCCCAAGAAGGACCCTCAAGATGTTAAGTAGATGGGTAACCTTTCCAGGTCCAACTGGAGTTGGATAGATTAGTACTGGGCTAATGATTTGCCTTGGATGACATTTAGGATATGACTGCTTTTGACTCCCTTCCCAGGGCCTGTGATATAAAGACCACTTAGGAAGGTACTTGTTGTTGAACTCTCTTTATCTATTCTCAGGGAAAGGATAACAAGGACAAGGATTGGGAATCTGAGACCCTATTGATCTATTATCTATAAACTAGTTGACAATCAGGACTGGAGGCTATTGATCAGGTAGAAGCTAGAGATTTGCTCACTCTCACTACCTCTGACCAGACTTGGCCACAGCCAAGCCAGAGAATAGGGAAGCTATTGATGCAGCTGTATTGATAATTTTATTCTCTCAGCTTTCTCACTACCAGTGTTGATGATGCACTAGCTCTCACAGTCTATCAGGAAATAGCTTCAGAGTTATTCCTGCCCTCTTCTTCATAGACCTCCCTTCCACTTTTCAACCACCCACTCAGATATTTCCCAGTCCAGAGACTCCTGTCCAGAGACCTCCAGAGAGACTTCCCTCAAAGTGGCTATCAGGGGTATTTATACCATGAGGCCAACCAACATTTGCCCCCATCTCACAGCACCTAGGAACATTCCGAGTCTCTCCAGCTGCCATCCCTGTCAGTCAAGGTGGCATCCATCACTTCCCAGATTATGAATATAACACAGGGTGCTATTTTAGATCAATTTCATTTCCTCCAATGCTTGGCAGCATTCTATATATGCCAGGTCAGGAGTTCTTAAACTGGTGTTGTTAAATTGGGGGTCCATGAATTCCCAAGTGTACATAGATTTTAGTCATCCATGAGCTTGGATTTTTTAAATACACTTTTATTTTCCCTAACTTTCAACTGAAAATTAGCATTTTCTTCAGTTATAAATTTTTTAAAAATATTTAAAATTTAAAAAATATGATTCTTTGAAGGGGTCCGTAGACCATCACATTTTCCCTCATTGTTTATTGTCATGCAAAACACACTTCTATATTGGTCATTGTTGTAAGAGCAAAGTCATAAGCAAAACCCCCAAAACCCCAAAACCAAACCAAAGTTACACTGATGTGAAATGACTCCCACGGTTCTTTCTCTAGAGGTGAACAGCATTTCCAGGCATAAGTCTTTCAGGATTGTCCCAGATTATTGCATTGCTGAGAGTAGCCAAATTTTCACCAGATAATCATTGTCCAATATTGCTATTATTGTTTATGACTATCACATTTTTAAGGGATTCATGTCACACCCACAAAAATTAAGAACCCCTTCAGTGGACTCTTTTTATAAAATTAGGCCTTTGATTTTAGATTTTAGAGGTATAGGAAACTCTACCAAGCCAGATCAACAATTTCTCTGCAATTTAGAGTTACCTGACTGCACCAAAGATGAAGTGACTCACCCTGAGTCACCTAGGCAGTATGTTTCAGAGACCAGATTCATATCTAGGTCTCCTTAATTCTCAGATGGTCTTTTTCTATCCATATTCTTTCTTACCTACTTGTATTACCATGCTTTGTCTCAATCAGCAATAATAAATGTTTATTTTTAAATTTTTTTAAGATTTAAAATGTTTTTCCCAGATTACATATCAAATTTAAATATATTTAAATTTAAATTATAATAAAATATAATAAATTATAATATAATAAAATAAAAATAACACAATACATAAATAATATGATTGTTATATTGTATTGTAAAAATTATTTTATATTCTATTATAATATATTGTAGTGTTTATATGTTATTATATAAATTATATGATCTTACAAAAAAATAAAATAATAAATAATTAACCAGAAATAAAATAAATAAATAATGAAAGGTACGGTGATAAAAATAAAAATATAATTAAAATAAAACAATAAAAATAAAAAATAAATTTAAATCTATTTAAATAATCTGACATTTTACAGTTTATGTTCTCTACCTCCCAGCCCTCCCCCTCTCCAAGATGATAGATAATACAATAAAGAAAATTCATGTGCTATCATGCAAAATACATTTCCATACTTCTCATGTAAAATATGCAAATCACTTATTCTAGAGACATTAATAAATGTTTATAGAATTGATTAATTTTTCATTTTTTTAAATTCTACATAGAAAGGTTGAAAGAGACCATACTAAAAGAACTAAATCAGTTTTCAGGTTACTTGCTAAATTGGCTTACAAAATATTAAGCAGACACTAGATAAATGCATAATGAATAGAAACAGAGCTTCGGGGCAATGTTCTAGTGATACTCCAGGTTAAAGTGTTTTGACCATTTCAAAATAATGTTATGAGTACATAACTAAATCCCCAATCTGTTATTGGGGATGGAAGAATCTCACCCTGTGAGGTCATTGATGTGGGGAATTCTGATTCAAAAACTCCTTCACTGATGCACCATGGGCAATTCCTCCATAATTTGTGGCTGCCGACCTTTGCCTGAGTTACTCAGATATTAAGTGATGTGCCTACGGTCATGTGTAGTCGGGATGTATCAGAAATAGGAATTGAATGCAGGACTTTCTGACTTTAAAGCTTTCTATCAGTTAGACCATGATGTTTTTTCAGATCCTGCTCTAATTGCTTCTAGGTCCATTGCACAAGGTGAACATGAGTTGGTTAGCAATAATCTGAACCAGCTCTTGGGTCTTCTTGTTCTTAATTTCTCTCAGTATGAATAAGAAATATCTGCCTCCTAGGATTTTGTTTCATCTGTAATGTTTTCATAGACCCTATTAATGTACTTTGGGTAAATCTGAATATACTTTGTATTTCCTTATCTGGATATATGTTGCATCCTCCATCCTTCTCCTTCTCTCAGTAGAACCAGAGTTCTACAGACTACTTTATCTTTGTATCTCCAATACCTGGTCAACTAGATGGAACAGTGGATTGATTGTCAAGTCTGGAATCACAAAGTCCATCTTCCTGAGTTCAAATCTGGCCTCGGACACTTACTAGCTACGTGACTCTGGCAATCCTGTTGGCTTCAGTTTCCTCATCTGTCTAATGACCTGGAGAAGGAAATGGTAAACTGTTCCAGGATCTTTTCCAAGAAAACCCCAAAAAGTTCATGAAGGGTTGTAAACTGATGGAAAAAAATGACTGAACACCAATCTCAAACACCTAGCACAATACCTTTTATGTTGTAGATACTTACTAGTTCCTTGTTGAATGAGATCAAATATTAGGTGCCGTATGGCTCAATTTTACAATTTTCATTTAATTTAATGGGATTTTTTCATAGAATCATCTTTCATTCTAAAAAATAGTGCTGATAATCTCACTGCTATAGAAGTAATTTTTGAATTCCAGTCAAATTTTCTTCATTATTTAACCCAACACTATTTGCCTTTATGCCTGTGCTGTTTGCATTCCCTTATTGCATAAGGCTGCTGGGTAGCATGTATATATGATGTTAAAACAGCTGTTGACTTCCCCTCCAAGGGGCCCCATATTACTGGAAGTTGAAATGATTTGTTCCTTCTCTTGCCTTCACACAAGGTTCTGGCAAAACTTAATTAAGATTAAGGAAGCACTTTGAAACTCTTGCATGAAAGCCACTGTATGTAGGTGCTTTGTTGATATAAAAGTGGGGGCCCATTTTTATGCACAAAACTGTTCTCATTTTTAAATGGGAAGTTCAAAAGTTGGTAATCTACAAAACATTCCTGAATTTAAAAAATATGAGCACTAACTCCCTCCCCAGCAAATGCCCCTGCAGCTCCAAACCTAACAAATGCTCCTTCTTTCTGATCCATCTTTGAGAATGAAAAGGACTCTAATGCCAGGCCACTTTGGCACAAGGCCCTTTTCTATTTTATTTGCTAATGTACAGCTAATTTCTAAATAGAGAATATGCCTATAAGGGAGTAAAGGATTATCCATTAGCAAGTCTCTGTTTGGGGCGGAGATTTTTTTAATGACTTTGGCTAATTAATATATCCTCAGTGTCTTTGAGGATTCAAATAAAATATAAGGGTTCATTCTCTTTCAGGTTTAGAAGTAAGTTCTTATCTTTAGAGAGTTATAAGACCCCCCCCAAAAAAAACCTCACCATTTCTGCTTGGACAAATACAGATTATATTTTTAAAGTCTTAGTGAACTTCTCAGGTCAGTCAGCCAAAAGATACCTGCTTTTAAAAAATGGGTGTGGGGGAAGCTAGATGCCGAAGTGGATTGAGAGTCAGGTTCAGGGATAAGGAGGTTCTTAGTTCAAATCTGTCCCCAGACACTGCCTAGCTGTGTGACCCTGGGCAAGTCACAAATATTCTTAACCTGCATTGCCCAGCCCTTACTACTGTTCTGCCTTGGAACCAATACACAGTATTGATTATAAAACAGAAGGTAAGGTTTTGTTGTTTGTTTTTTTTTTAATAGGACCCATGATTTCATTGGTTTAGGCCCTATGGGAATAGAGAATGGGGAATTTTTTTTCAATTCAAAATAAATTTATTTTACACAAGAGAAGAAGCTTGCCATTAGTGGAAAAAATCCGCAGAAAATAGTTTTACAGGGAGGAAAATCTTTCTACCAATGCAGATCAAGACCTATTCTAAATGATATAGACTTCAAGAGTTGCACGGGTGATGGGCTTGCATAGTCTCCCACAAGCCTAGAGATGAGAGGTCGTAGGTTCAAATCCGGCCTCAGACACTTCCTAACTGTGTGACCCTGGGCGAGTCAACTAACCCCCATTTCCTAGCCCTTACCACTCTTTTGCCTTAGAACCAATACATAATGTTGATTCTAAGACAGATCAATTATATGGCAATAAAAATGACAATCTAGTTGAAATGGATGAATATTTGCAAAAATATAAATTATCTAGATTAACAAAAGAGGAAATAGAATACTTAAATAATCCCAGGTCAGAAAAGGAAATTGAACAAGCCATCAAGGAACTTCCTAAAAAAAAAATCCCCAGGGCCAGATGGATTCACAAGTGAATTCTATCAAATATTTAAAGAACAACTAATCCCAATACTACACAAATTATTTAACAAAATAAGCAAAGAAGTAATCTTACCAAATTCTTTTTATGACATAGATATGGTATTGATTCCCAAGTCAGGAAGACCAAAAATAGAGAAAGAAAACTATAGACCAATCTCCTTAATGAACACAGATGCAAAAATCTTAAACAGAATTCTAACAAAAAGACTCTGGCAAGTGATCACAAGGGTTATTCATTATGATCAGGTGGGATTTATACCAGGAATGCAAGGATGGTTCAATATTAGGAAAACCACATAATTGACCATATCAAAAAGCAAACCAACAGAAATCACATGATTATCTCAATAGATGCAGAAAAAGCCTTTGACAAAATACAACACTCATTCCTATTGAAAACACTAGAAAGTATAGGAATAGAAGGGCCTTTCCTAAAAATAATAAACAGTATATATCTTGAACCATCAACAAGTATCATCTGCAATGGGGATAAAGTAGAAGCATTCCCAGTAAGATCAGGAGTGAAACAAGGATGCCCATTATCACCTCTATTATTTAACATTGTACTGGAAACACTAGCAGTAGCAATTAGAGAAGAAAAAGAAATTGAAGGTATTAAAACAGGCAATGAGGAGACCATCTTTGCAGATGATATGATGGTCTACTTAAAAAATTCTAGAGAATCAACTAAGAAGTTAGTGGAAATAATCACCAACTTTAGCAAAGTAGCAGGATACAAAATAAACACACATAAATCATCAGCATTTCTATACATTTCCAACACATCTCAGCAGCAAGAGTTAGAAATGCTATTTAAAATCACCCTAGACAATGTAAAATACTTAGGAGTCTATCTGCCAAGACATACACAGGATTTATATGGACACAATTACAAAACACTTTCCACACAATTAATACTAGATTTAAACAACTGGAAAAATATTAACTGCTCATGGGTAGGACAACCTAACACAATAAAAATGGCCATCCTACCCAAATTAATTTACTGATTTAGTGCCATACCTATCAAACTACCAAAAAACTTTTTTAATTAATTAGAAAAAAACAATAACAAAGTTCATTTGGTAGAACAAAAGATCAAGAATATCAAGGGAAAAAATGAAAAAAAAAATGTGAAGGAAGGTAGCCTAGCAGTACCAGATCTTAAATTGTACTATAAAGCAGTGGTCAACAAAACAATATGGTACTGGCTAAGAGACAGAAGGGAGGATCAGTGGAATAGACTTGGGTTAGGTGACCTCAGCAAGACAGTCTATAATAAACCCAAAGAGCCCAGCTTTGGGGACAAAAATCCACTATTTGACAAAAACTGCTAGGAAAATTGGAAAACAGTATGAGAGAGATTAGGTTTAGATCGACATGTTACACTCTATACCAAGATAAATTAAAACTGGTTAAAGGACTTAAATATAAAGAGTGAAATCATAAAAAAATTAGGTAAACATAGAATAGTATGCCTGTCAAATCTGTGGGAAAGGAAGGAATTTAAGACCAAGCAAGAGATAGAGAACATTATAAAATGTAAAATGAATGACTTTGATTACAGCAAATTATAAAGGGTTTGTACAAACAAAAGCAATGCATCCAAAATTAGAAGGAAAGCAACAAAATGGGGGGAAAATTATAACAAAAATCTCTAACAAAGGTTTAATTTCCCAAATATATAAGGAACTAATTCAAATTTACAAAAAAAGAAATCAAACTATTACCCAATCAACAAATGGTCAAGGGATAATAATAGGCAGTTTTCAGATGAAGAAATAAAAATTATCAATAATCACATGAAAAAGGGTTCTAAACCCCTCTTAAACAGAGAAATGCAAATCAAAACAATGCTGAAGTACTACCTCACACTTCGCAAATTGGCCAATATGGCAGCAAAGGAAAGTGATAAATGTTGGAGGGAATGTAGCAAAATTGGGACACTAATACACTGCTGGTGGACTCGTGAATTAATCCAACTATTCTGAAGGGCAATCTGGAACTATGCCCAAAGGGCTTCCTGCCTTTGATCCAGCCATACCACTGCTAGGTCTGTGAAAAGAAAATAAGGAAAAAGACTTATACAAAAATATTTATAGCCACTTTTTTTGTGGAGGTAAAAATTGGAAAATGAGGGGGTGTCCTTCAATTGGGGAATGGCTGAACAAATAGTAGTATCTAATGGTGATGGAATACTATCATGCTGAAAGGAGTAAAGAAATGGAGGAATTCCATGTGAACTGGGATGACTTCAAGGAATTGATGCAGAGTGAAAGGAGCAGAACCAGTAGAACATTGTACACAGAGACTGATACACTGTGGTACAATCAAACATAATGGACTTTTCTACTAGCAGCAATGCAATGACCCAGGACAATTCAGAGAGACATGAGAAAGAATGCTATCAACATCCAGAGAAAGAATGGGAGCAGAAACACAAAATAAAAACATAAGATTGGTCACATGGTTCAATGGGGATATGATTGGGGTTTTTATTTTAAAAGATCATTCTATTGCAAATATGAATAACAAGGAAATAGGTTTTGAACAAAGACACATGTATAACCCAGTGGAACTGCTTGTCAACTCCAGGAGGGGTGAGGGTAGGTGAGGAGGAAATCATGAATCATGTAACCATGGAAAAATATTTTAAATAAATAAATTTTTAAAAAGAGAGAGATTCTAAGACAGAAGATAAGAGCTTTTTTAAAAAATTTTAAATAGTATAGTATGTGGTATGGTACAAAAGCTCAGCTTTAGCATCTCCTGGTGTTCACAAAGGCATTTTACTTGCCTTTAATTTATTTATACCCAAATAAAATGAATCAATTAACTAGCTGATCACTGGGTAGCCAATCTCCAGATTTAAAGTTCTCTTTAAATCTTTACTCAAGTAAAAAAGTTATAGGGAATTCCAATTATTCATACTCTTGTCAGAGATCTCTCTCCACTAAAAAGGGATTGGTTTCATTGGTTTTCTTCCTTTATGGTAGGGAGATAATGGAAGCAGAGAGGGAGAAAGGAATACCTCAGTAAGATTTTTCAGTTATGTGACATACAGCTGAATCCTGAGGAAATAAAAGTTGGTTTCCTAATGATCATATCAGTTCCTATTCCATTTTTCAGTCACCCCCATTCCCTATATACTGACAAGATCAATGTGCTTCCTTCAGAGACCCAAACTCCCTAGGGAATACATGAACACAAAATTCATGCCTTGATGTTCTCTCTTAACTGACCAAACCTCCCAAGAGTACCAAAGCACACATGTAAGAACTGAAAAGCTCAGAAATCCTCAAATTCTGTCAGCCATGGTCACCTTCTAAGACTTGGAATAGTTACAACTTCTGTTACCATGCAACACCCAAATGAGGCACTCTCCATTCTATCTTTGCAGAACCCCAATGACTAGTCACAATTTTCAACCTTGTCAGATGGTCTTTAGTTAAAAATTTAAGTTGTAGATCCTTGGTGTTATCTCTCTACTTTGAGGTATAATTCTTTTTAGATGTTTCAGCCAGCCTATGTATTCTTCACGCCCAACTTGCTTCCCATGCTTGTGATCCCCATGCTATGTGAGTGCATGGTTCCTTGGTTCTCTGGACACTCTATAGCTCTTATTAGTTGAAACAGGGATCCTATGCACTGTACTAGCAGAACTCCTTGGAGTCCAAGATCGTGATGAAGTTTTCTGACTACAGAGTCCATAAAGTTTTGCATTAGGATCACACACCCAGTAACATATTTTTCCATGAAGTTGATTGAATTAGTATAAGCCTATTAATTATAGGAACAAAGTGGGCTGTAAGGTATATAGAGTGGGAGATGAATGCACAGTTTTGATTGATCTGGACTGCATGCAATGGAAAAGAATTGTCAATGGAAGGAGTACTGGACCTGAAATCAGAAAGCTTTAGGGTAAAAATTGTTTCATATCACTAGAAAAAATAACAACAGAGTTCATCTAGAACAGTGATTCCCAAAGTGGGCACTACCGCCCCTGGTGGGTGCTGCAGCAATCCAGAAGGGCAGTGATGGCCACAGATGCATTCATCTTTCCTATTAATTGCTATTAAAATTTTTAAAAATTTAATTTCCAAGGGGCTAAATAACATTTTTTTCTGGAAAGGGGGCAGTAAGCCAAAAAAGTTTGGGAACCACTGATCTAGATGAACAAAATGCAAAGACTTTTAAGGGTATTAATTTTTAAAAATGAAGGAAGGAGGCCTGCACACACCAGATATCAAACTATTCTATAAAGTGGTAATCATCAAAACAGTCTTATACTGGCTAAGAAATAGAGTGGTGGATCAATGGAATAGATAAGGTAATCAATACATGGCAGCTAATATCCATAGCAACTTATTGTTTAATAAACCCAAAAATCCAAGTTTTGCGGGAAAGAACTCATTATTATACAAAATCTGCTGGGAAAACTTGAAAACAATATGGCAGAGACTAGGCAAGGACCACAGATTCACACCATACACCAGGATAAAGTCAAAATGAATACTTGATCTAGAAATAAAGAGTGACACCATGAACAAATTTAGGAGAACATGGAAAAGTTTAACTGTCAAACTTATGGATAAGGGAAGAATTTATGACTAAACAATATATAGCGAACACTATGAAAAATTAAATTGATAATTTTGATCATATTAAAAAGGTTTTGTACCAATAAAATCAATTGAACCAATATTAGAAGGGAAAAATAAAATTTGGGAGAAAATTTTATGATGTCTGTGAAGAAAGCTTCATTTCTCAAATATATAGAGAACTGAGTAAAATTTATAAGAATAAAAAGCATTCCCCAATCAAAAAATAATCAAAGGATATAAACAGGCAGTTCTCAGAGGAAGAAATTGAAACTATCCATAGTCATCTGAAAAAAGTTCAAAATCACTATTGATTAGAGAAATACAAATTAAAACAACCCTGAGATATCATCTCAAATCCACCAAATTGGCTAACAGGACCAAAAAGGAAAATGATAAATGGTGAAAGGATGTGGAACATTCGAGACATTAACATACTGTTGGTGGAACTATGAACTGATATCACCATTCTGGAAAGCAATATGGAACCATGCCCAAAGTGTCATAAAACTATGCATAATCTTTGACTCAATAATATTGCTACTGGGTTTGTACCCCAAAAAAGATCAAAGATAAGGGGAAAGAATCAATCTATACCAAAATATTTTTGCAGTTCTTTTTGTAGTGGCAAAGAATTGAAAATTGAGGGGTTGTCCATCACTAGGGGAATGGATGAACAAGTTGTAGTACATAGTTGTAATGGAAAACTATTGTGCCATGAAGAATGGTGAACAACATAAGTTCAAAAAAGCCTGAAAAGACTTATGTAAACTGATGCAAAGGGAAGTGAATATAACCAGAAGAGCAATGTACAGAGTAACTGAAATATTATACAATGATCAAGTGTGAAGGACTAAAACAAAACAAAAACTGCTGGAAAACTAGAAAGCAGTATGGCAGAGACTAGGCATGGACCAACATTTACACCATACACCAGGAAAAAGTCATAATGATTACTTGATCTAAAAATAAAGGATGACATAGTAATAAATAAAGCAAAGCACCATCAGCAAAGCAAATCTCCAACATAACCAAAAAGAGACCCATGATGAAAATGTTATTCATAGCCAAAGACTGTTGGAATCTGAGTACAGATCAAAGCATACCATCTTCCACTATATTTCCTTCCTGAGATTACATGAAAGTAAGGATAAACCCTATATCAGATTATTCACTGCCTAGGGTGAGAGGAAGGTAGGGAGAGAGAAAATCTGAATTTTAAAATGTCAAAAAATTGTCAAAAAGTATTAGTGCATGTACCTGAAAAAAATAAAGATATAGCCAAATTCTGTCTCTGATATCTACTAGTTATGTGACCTTAGGTAAGTCACAAATCTCAGTTTTTTCCTCTATAAAATGGATGTTTAATAATTTCTGCAATAACTGCCTGAAAGGATTTTTGCAAGGATCAAGTGAAATAATATATGTCAAGTCAATAAGAATTTATTGAATGATAAGAAAGGAAAAAAACAAGCATGCAAAAAAACAGTCCCTAGTTTCAAGGATTTCACAATTTAATGATAGAGATAACATGTAATCAATTATGCACAAACAAGATAAACACATATCCAGAAAGGGTAAGGGGAAATTCTTTCCATACATGGTAGGATTTTTACCTAAGACTTGAAGGAGGTCAGGGAAGCCAAGAAGCAGAGATGAGGAGGGAGATAATTCTAGGCAAGGGGACACTCAATGAAAATACCCAGAATCAGAAGAATGTCATGAGATAGGATCAGCAAGGAGGCTAATGTCATTGGATCACATGTGGAGGGGAATAAGACATAAGAAGATTAGGAGATGTCAGTCTATAGAAAACTTTAAAAACCCAACAGATGACTTTATATGAAATACTGAAGGTAAGAGGAAACCACTAGAGTTTACTTAATGGGGAGATGGCAATGTTCTTTAGGACCCACTCTTTAGGAAGATTGTTTTGATTACTGAGTGGAGGATGGGACATGGAAACCAGTGAGAAGATTATTGCAATTTTCCAAACTACTATAAATTTTAGTTATTACTATGTGCATCCAGGTTCCCTTGATCACCCAAGGCATCTCAGCTTAGGTTATTTATGGCTTCTAATAGGTACTCATGCTCTTGAATTCCACATTGCTGCTGTGGGATTGTTGGTTACAAAGACTCCATGTCAATGACAAAAGTTAAGAATCTGAGAAACTGTTAGGGTGATTTACTGATAAGTTAATTAATAAGAAATTTCATCTCTTAGAAGATCTGTTTTGGATCTAATTCTCACCAGCAAAAAAGAACTGACTGATTAAGGAGAAACAAATGATTAGAGCTTTTGAAGAAAATGACTATATCATCTTAGAGTTAGCATTAGCCAAACTGAAGAATTCAGGGAACATTCATATATATCCTAAACTTTAGAAAAACCGAAGGGAAAAAAATTCAAAGAAAAGACGAAGATTATTTTGAGGCTTAAAAATTCTAAAAGGAAAGAAAGCTTGATGAGCAGGACTGCTGGCCAGGGTGCTGATTCTTCCAGGCACTTTATGAAACAGGCAGATGAGTCCCAGAAGTTTCCCGCCTGACTATAGCAGGTAAATACAAGCACTCCCAAAATACAACTGGGCTTCTATGGCCTGAAGGTGAAAGTGGCTACTATGTCTATATATGGACAAGGCAGGTAGAGATACTGAGAATCATCCACATCTTTTACTTCCTATCTTACACTGGCCAACTCCCAAAATTTTGAAGATTATTTTCAGATCTTCATTTCTTGGCACATATTTGGAAAACTGGTTTTCTAGTCATCTGGTTCATAAGGCCCAGGGCTACAAGTTTTTCATGGTCTATCTTGGAGTTTTAGCATCAACCTGTTTACTAAGGTAGGGGTATTAAGTCTTCTATGAGCCTGGGAGGGCAGAGTCCTTTCCTGCGGCCTCATTATTTGGCACACGTTCTTGAATACTAGAGAAAATGAAAGTTTAAGATGAAAAGTTGCCTAATAGGCAACTCACTCCTAAGACTCTTACTCAAGAAGTCATATTCTGAATGCCTATTAGTAAAGTGATTACCAAGCATTACAGGCTCTAATGTAATGAGAGGTTTTAAAGAATGAAATTCAAAGAACATAATCATAAATGATCCCATCAAAGAAGAAGCAGGGGAGAAGTACATCTGTTTAGCTCAGAGAAGAAAAGGCTTGGGGGTGTTGGGGAGGAGGACACATAAGAGCTGTCTTCAGATACTAGAAGTGCTATAACTGACAAAGAATTAGAGTTATTTTGCATGGCTTTTGCATTCTTTCAAGATTCAACTCCTGCTACCTTTGGAAGTGCCTCATTCCCACTACAAGTGGCCAATGTCTTCCCCTCTGATGCTTTCTATCTACTCAGAATATCTTTTCTGAACTTATTAATGCACATATTATCTTCCCCAAGAGAATGTATACTCCTTGAGGACGGACTTTTTTTTCCTTTGTGTCTTCAGACTTAGGACAGTTCCTGGAATACTGTAAGCATTTAATAAATACTTATTCATAGATTGTTTGATTGAAGGGACAGCTGGGACTAATAAGTGAGATTACTGAGAGATAGATTTCAGCTCAACATAAGAAAAATCGTTCTAACAATTAGAACAACCCCCCCAACTGGAAGAAGCTGCTTCATAAACCAGTAAACTCTCCATTCCTAGATGTTTTCAAACATCATGGATGACTAAATGTTCTAGATGTCGTAAATCAGATTCATACATCAGGCAGGACTTGAACTAGATGATTTTTAGGTCCTTACCACTCTCAGTTTCTATCATCCTATGGTCCCCAAAATTATCAGACTGTTGCTTATTGATAGTTGAGGATATTTTCCTAGTAGAATTTTGACCTAATTAAGGAATTTTATAAGAAAAACAGTTCTTGAGAAGTCAAGCATATCAATGTATAGTACATATAATACTTCAAAGTGAGTAAGATCTCATTAAATCCAGAGGAGGTATTTATCAGTGCCACATGATATTCAATGGATAAATCAGTTCTGTATAAGCAGCACTGGCTTCAAAACCCAGTAGTTCACACTGTGCTATGAGCAATCAAAAGGTTGCCTTGTTACTTGAAAATTCTGTTTATCTTCCATTTCCAGCCATTTGAAACATATATGTTGACTCCCTCCTGGCTACTCAATTTTCCCCTGGTTCCTCTTTCTCTGCATTTTTGTTTACCATATTTCTTATGCCCCTATAATCTGATCCCTGGCTATCCATGACAATGCTAAATGTCACCATTTATATTCTTTGATATCCCTAGAACTCCTTTTATAGATCAATTAATAGAATCACAGAATGAATGAGCTTAAAGAAATGTTGCAGACAATAGATTCAAGGGGTTCTTAACCTTTTTTGTGTAATGGACTCCTTTAGCAGTTTGGGAAAACCTATATACTGGACAATGAGGTGGCTTAGTGGATAGTGTGCCAGGCTGGAGATGGGAGGCCCTGGCTTCAAATATAGCCTCAGATACTTCCTAGCTATGTGACAAGTCACTTAACCCTAATTGCTAGCCTTTACCTCTCTTTTGCCTAGGAACTAGTACTTAGTATTGATTCTAAGACAGAAGGTAAGAGTTTGGGGTAGGGGAAGAAAACCTATGAACCTCTTCTCAGAATAATGCTTTGGATTGCATAAGATAAAATACATCAAATTGCAATGGAACCAGTTCTATTGAAATAATAAAGAAAAAATTTAAATGAGGTCATGGATCCCAGGTTAAGAAACCTTGATAGCCAAATATACTCATTTCCTAAATCAAGTGATTTTTCCAAGGTCAAACAACTAGTAAACAATTGAGCTATGAATTGAATCCATATCTTCTGAGTCTCAAGTTTAGTTCTCCTCCCAACTGCACAATGCTTCAGTCAGGGACTGTGTTGGAACTCTATACTTCTCCACCCCACCCATAAGTCGTGGCAGCAGCCAGATTAAGCGATTGCCTAAAAGCCTTGACTTGTTTACAACTTCTGGTTCTCACGTAAATTGAAAAACAAAATCATCTTTCAAAACCTATACCTTGGTGGGGGGTGATAATCCTAAGAACATCTCCTATGTCTTCTCTTTAATTAGTGCCTTTACTTCCAGGAGCTGCCAGATCAGAGGTTGTGGGAAGGAATGTCTTGTCTCATTTGTGCAAGTATAATAATAGAACAGAGTAGTTGAAACCAAGACAGTCACTGAAAAGGCCAAAGAGACTCTAGAAAAGATAAATGCCTAGATTTCTGATAGAAATCAGTTTGAGAAATGGAGAGTTGGTGTTTAAATACTACCCAGTCCCCATTATCCCCTGATTTCCAGAGTCAAGGCTAATATGAAATTAGAGGTAAGTCACTCACCTGAAAGGTTGGGAATGGGGTACTATTAGGGCTGAAGACACTTCAGAACCTGGATAGAAACTAAAATCTCTCTCCTTTTTGCAGTAATTCAAAGGAATGTGGGAATGAAAGAACATCCTTGACTAGTGAAAATTCTTCTGAGCCCTAGATCCTGACTCTTGCTTACTAATTGTGTGGCTTTGATCAGGTCACTTCTCCATAATGGGTCTCAATCAAAACACCTATAAAATGAAGGGATTGAACTAGACAGTAATTGGTAAGGTCCCTTCTAGCTCCCTTGATTCCACAGGTATTTAGACTCATCATGAATGATGAATGTTGGCAGAGCACATACATGCTACCTGAAAGAAGTTAGTCCCCCTCCCAACTATGCCATGAAAGAAATTAGGCAGCAGACATAAAGGAAACAATGAATATAATTTGCTCCCCTCTTCTCTGTTTTTCATGATATGGTGTACAATTCTGATATCAACACTCTCTTAGTTCAGATTCAATGTTAGAACAGAATTGAGGAACTTGTAATCATTGAACAGTTTTTTAAGTTTATTTTGCTCTAATTCAGCAAGGATATGCAACAAAAATGGTAATGGTACCTAGTTTCTCTGTGCTTAGTTTCCCTCTTCAGATAAAAGGCATCTAGTCATTGTAGCAGGGTAAAGGACATAGTGACTCTCATGAAAATTTAGAAATTCTCCAAGTTAGAGAAACTATTTCCACACAGCTAGAATTTTCTAGGCCTTGATAGGCATATCAATAAAGGAATTGGAGTAAGGGAAGACTCAGCCAATCACATCCTGAAGACAGTCTTGTGTATTTTTATGGAAAATGAGTTCCTGTTGTAGGAGGCAAAGAAGATAGGCCAGGGCCTATCCATAGTGTAGAGAAATACTGCTGGAATCTTGTTGTGTATGGTAAATCTGGATTGTTGAGCATGTTTGCTATAGGTCTTCTCAGAGGAGAAGAAGAAGAAGAAGAAGAAGAAGAAGAAGAAGAAGAAGAAGAAGAAGAAGAAG
>NC_058135.1:120470414-120480543 GCF_016433145.1 Gracilinanus agilis
AGGAGGAGGAGGAGGAGGAGGAGGAGGAGGAGGAGGGGAAGGGGAAGGGAAAGGAGGAAGAAGAAAAACAAGAAAAACAAGTAGAAAGTAGAGATCTCAGAGTGATAATCATAGATTTAAACCTACAAGGGTTCTTAAGAAGTCATCTAAGGGTAAATTAAGTGGTTTTGATTATATTAAATTAAAAAGCTTTTGTACAAACAAAAACAATGCAGCCAAAATCAGAAGGGAAACAACACATTGGGAAAAAATCTTTATAACAAAAAACTCTGACAGAGGTCTAATTACTCAAATATACAAGGAGTTAAATCAATTGTATAAAAAATCAACCCATTCCCCAATTGATAAATGAGCAAGAGACATGAATAGACAATTTTCAGGTAAAGAAATCAAAAGTATCAATAAGCACCATAAGAAAGTGTTCTAAATCTCTAATAATTAGAGAAATGCAAATCAAAACAACTCTGAGGTATCACCTCACACCTAGCAGATTGGCTAAAATGAAAGAAGGGGAGAGTAATGAATGCTGGAGGGGATGTAGCAAAATTGGGACATTAATGCATTGCTGGTGAAGCTGTGAACTGATCCAACCATTCTGGCTGGCAATTTGGAACTATGCTCAAAGGGCTATAAAACAATGCCTGCCCTTTGATCCAGCCATACCATTGTTGGGTTTCTACCTCAAAGAGATCATAGATAAACAGACTTGTATGAAAATATTTATAGCCATGCTTTTTGTGGTGGCAAAAAACTGGAAAAGGAGGCTATGTCCTTCAATTGGGGAATGGCTGAACAAATTGTGGTATATGCTGGTGATGGAATACTATTGTGCTCAAAGGAATAATAAACTGGAGGAATTCCATGTGAACTGGAAAGACCTCCAGGAATTGATGCAGAGCGAAAGGAGCAGAGCCAGAAGAACATTATACACGAGACTGATATACTGTGGTAAAATCAAATGTAATGGACTTCTGTACCAGCAGCAATGCAATGACACAGGACAATTCTGAGGGATTTATGGTAAAGAACATTCACATTCAGAGGAAGGACTACAGGAGAGAAAACATAAAAGAAAAACAACTGCTTGAACACCAATGCAACTAACAACAATTTGGAAATAGATCTTGATCAATGACACATGTTAAAACCAGTGGAAATGTGCATCGGCCATGGGTGGGTGGAGAGCGGGGGGTAAAGGGGAAAATAGGAGCATGAATCATGTAACCATGTTAAAAATGAATATTAATGTTTTTAAAAATAAATAAAAAAGAAGTCATCTAAGGGATCATTTTTATACATGGGGAAACTGAGGCCCAAAGAAACTATGATTTGCCAAAGGCACCACAAGGAGCCTGAATTCAAACCCAGGTTCTCTGACTGCCTTTCTAGCAATTCTTTCTATTATACTGCATTGTTTCCAGCAGCAAAGATGGGAAATATGGTTAAAGACAATAAAAACTCTAGGCACTGAGTGGGATTTTTACTTGTCAGAAGGTTTCAGGAAACCATTTAAATTGCTGGTTCAGTTGCCCTTCCTCGAAGAACAGACAGTAGGGTCCCTGATAGGATTACCCACAGAATAGCATTGTGAAGAAAAAGGCTGACAAAGAGGGGAGACAAGGCTTCTCCTGTGGCATTGTCTTTCCCTCCCCTACAATGGTATCACTAAATCCATGACATTTCATGTACAGATGGGAAAGAGAAAACTGACAGAAATCAAGATCTCCAGATTAGCCCATGGTGCTGAGCTGGGATGCAGAGCAAATGACAAGTGACAGGGAAACTGGATTCAAGAGAATTCGGATCACTCAGGCGAGGGGACTCACAGATGGCACAGGCTGCTCAATGAAGAAAAATGGGTCATAGCTCCCAGACCAATTATCATACACTCTAAAGAACTGGGAAATGGAGAGACCAATTATATAGCAGGCCGGCAATAAGATAGTGTTGGAACACATAGGTAAACATCAGTCCCATTATCTTGGTGCACCTTAGAAAAAACATAAACCACAATCCACAATGATTTCATTCAAAACAATAATCATTTATTAAATGTCTACACTGTGCTAGGCACTCATAGCAAGACATATTATTCCTTGCCCATAAGCATTTTGGTTATGAACTTGGCGAAAACTATATGTACATAGTTAAAGAAAATATAAAATGTATGTGTTATATACATACATGTATAGATATATAACCAAATATGTTTCTTATATATGTACATATACATATATATATATATAGTTATATAAGACAGGGATGCCCACATGGGTTTGCTAAATGCATAAATACTCCTTGAGGGCAAAATGAATAGGCATCTCTGGACTCTGGCCTATTTCTCTCTAAGGATGATTGGGATTTCTGCCTTAAGGTGAGCAGAAGAGGAGCAATGGCTGAGTATTTGTTCCTTTCCTTACCTATCTCTGAAAGGCTATTGAGCTATAGTTATTTCTATCTGCCCATTCATTTATCTCTCATCTAGTCTAGAGATATCTGTCTGAGTTTAGAAGGAAATCCATTTACCTGGCTGCTCTTAAGGGAATCATTAGCCCTTCCAGGTTAGCTCTACGCCACCAAATGCTGATAATTCAAAAGACCAGGATTTTGGAATTCCATTTCTGGGAGCCAAGATAGCAGAGTAAGGAAGGAACACTCTGAACTCACCCAGACCCACCTCCAAACAACAACAAAAAATGCCTCAAGACAAGGCCATCACAACTAGTAAGTAAACAGATTTGCCTAAGAAAACAGCAAACAGAAATTGAAGAAGTTATACAAATTAAAATATATAAGACTGAAGGAGCTCTACTGCTGGGAAGAAGACGAGATCTTAGTTTAAACTTTAAACCAAGAGAGAAGGTCCAGTCTCATCTCTGGATTTCCATTCTAGCGGTCTCTAGGGAGGCAAGAAGGAAATCAGAGATATGTTAAGGAGCTGACTTCCCTTATGACTTCAGCATATCTCCATTTGTTTCTTTCCCCAAAAGCTCAGACACCAACTCTGTTCCTTACCCAGGTACGCAATGTCTCTTCAGCATTCTTTCCCCCAATTCAAAGGATATGTGACTGTTGTCCCATATGTTGTTGCACATAAAATGATCCAGTTTGGTTGGAAGCCTGATTATATTCCTATAAAATAAATATATTTTTTGTATCCAAATAGAATGTGAGACCAAAAATATCATCACTATTACTGCACAGTATTTCTGCAGCATCGTGAATACTGTGAGACTAGTATTTACTTTGAGATGAATGTAGTATAGGATAAAACAAAAAAAAAACAATAGTCAATGGTTCTGGCCCATTTATTGACTGTTACTGTTTTTTTATTCTCAGTAGATGTTTTCTGAGAAAGGAGCCAGAATTTCTTTGTAGTGGAGGACATAAGATCATAGATCTAGAGTTGGAAGACACTTCAGGGATCATCTCATGCAATCCCCTCATTTTACAGAGGGGAAAACTGAGACCAAAGAAAGTTACTTGCTCAAAGTCATAATAAGTGTTAGAATTTGAATCCAGAAAGTGTGGTAGGTTGCTCAGTGGTTAGAGAGCCATATTTGGGGACAGGAGGTCTTGGGTTCAAATCTGGTCTCAGACATTTCCTATTTGTGTGACCCTGGGCACTTCACTTAATTCTAACTGCCTAATCCTTGCCACTTTTCTGCCTTGGAACAAATACTTAGTACTGAGAGGTAAAGATTTAAAAAAAATAAATCCAGGTTCCTTGACTCTAGAACCAATGCTCTTACTACTTTGTGATGAGGTAGATTTAATTCACTCCATTTTTAACCCTTACCTTCCATCTTAGAATTAATTCTGTATTCCAAGGCAGAAGAAGGGTAAGGGCTAGGCAAGGGGAGTTAAAGTGACTTGCCCTGGGTCACACAGCTAGAAAGTGTCTGAGGACAGATTTCAGCTCAGGACTTCCTCTCTCCAGGTCTGGCTTTCTAACCACAGAATCACCTAGCTGCCCCCCTCATTCATTCTTGAGTAAGAAACTCAAACTGCACTGGCTGTGGAGGAGTGGAGCAGGGGGCAGGGATGGAGGGGCGGGGAGGTATTGATTAGAATTTTCCAAAATCCTGAAAGAAGTTCAAGGAATTGACAGAAAGACATTTTATTACAGAAAGAAAAAACAACTGTGAGAAGTAATTTTTTTTTAAAGCTAAAGGAATGAAAACAAGTCAGGCACAACTTCTTCTCACAGAGGGGTAATAAATATGTGAACTAAGTTACTGCTGCAGGTAATTGAAGCGGAGCATGAATAAGTCCAAAATACACCAACATCTCTTTCAAATGAGAGAGAATTGGGAAATGAAAAAGAAGGGATGCAAGATAAAGATAAATATTAGAGCAAACAGTCCTTTTTTTCTCAAATATCTTCCAACATAGATAGCATTGACTTGTCACTCATCCAGTAATTCCTCTTTCTTTATAGCCTATTAACTTTAGAATTACCTGCAAATTTTGATGTAACAAACACATTAATAACTAATTAATTACCATTTACATTGGAGCCATCAATTGGAGATGCTCTGAATGCTTTTTCCTCAGTGCAAGGTCAGCTTTTGGTGGGGCCATTATCTATCATTCACTTTATTTCAAGGCTCTCTCTTCTCTCTTATAGTGAAAGAAGCATATGTGTTAAGGGGAGGGGGTAAAAATATTAAGGATTAAAGGAACCACCATTCATTCCAAAGACCCTGAAAGATAAGGCCAAAGATGCCAAGTAATTGGACGTCTTTTTCACATGGAACATATGGAAGAGACTTAAGAGGTCATCTAGTTCGGTGGTATGAAAATCAAGTAGAAATGGGTGCCACTCAACTGTACAGAAGGCTCCCAGCAGGCTATTTGTTGACATAGAAAACCACATATTAAATGTTATCTGTTGTATTGCATTTTTATTCATTTTGCCAAATATTTCCAAATTATATCTCTGTCTGGTTCAGGTCACACTGGAGAGTATTGTGGGCTATATTTGACAACACCAATCTAGTTTATGCTCCTCATTTAAAACATGAAAACTGAGACCCAGAGAGTTTAATTGGCATGCTTAAGTCACACAGATAAGACTATAAGGTCATGGAGCATAGAGACTATCCAACCAATAAACTCCACTCCCATCATCTTATTTAACAGATAAGCAAATAAGACCTAAAGTGATTAAGTGATACAGGAAGTGGTAAAGCTGACACTGGACTAGGACCTCCAACTCTGAATCCAATACTCTTTTCCATTGCATTTTATCACCTAAACCAGCTCTTTTTAAAAAGCAAATTATAAATTATTGTTCTATGGAGGACCCCATGAGTGATTTGATTCTTACCTGGAAAAAAACATCTCCCCCACCTCTCTGTAGCTCCCACATCTAGTACATTAAGTCCTGCAATCAGATATGAAAATCCTACAAAGAAACCTCAAAAAAATCCTTTTAAAGAATGCATACCTTTTGATCCAACAACACCAATATTAGGTCTGTATCCCAAAGAAATAAAAATGGGAAAGGACTTGCTTGTGCAAAAATATTTACAGCAGTTCTTTTTGTGGTAGCAAAGAATTGGAAACTAAAGGGATGTCCATCAATTGGGGATTGGCTAAACAAATTGTGGTATATGATGGTGATGTAATACTATTGTGCTATAAGGAATGATGAACAGAAGATTTCAGAAAGAACTGGAAAGATCTACATGAACTGATGCAGAATGAAATAAGCAGAACCAGGAGAACATTATACACAGAAACTGAAATATCGTGGGAAGATCAAATGTGATAGACTTTGCTACTCATAGCAATACAGTGATCCAGGACAATTCTGAGGGGCTTATGAAAAAGAATGCTATCCACAGCTTGAGAAAGAACTGTTGGAATAGAAAGGCAGATGAAAATATATGATTTATCGTTTGTTTATTTGGGGATATGTTGTGGGGTTTTGATTGTATACAATTATTCTCTTATAAAAATGAATAATATGTAAATATGTTTTGAATGATAAAACATGTATAACCCAGTGGAATTGCTTGTCTACTATGGGAAGAGGGAAGGAAGAAAGGAGGGAGACAACGTGAATCATGTAACTTTGGAGAACTTACAAATAAATTTGTTTTATTGGAATAAAGTAAAGATAAAATTTCCCAAAAGAAAAATCCTTTTCATAGTCAGAGAGCACTGAAAAATAGGATTTTCCCTATCAGAGAAAGAGGAAGGAGTTCATTAATGAGACAGCAGATCCATAACTCTCATAGGGAAACAGAGTTTTGCTCCAAAGTGCCAACATCTGGGGTGAAGGATAGGGAGCAGTACAAATTTACTCCCCAGGAGGCATGCTCCAAATTTCCTTTTGAATCTCACCTCCTCACCCTCCAGGGACCCAGGGCACAATCAGTCTCTCTCTGTGTCATAGTTCCCCTTTTCCCCATTAGACTACTCCCAAGCAGCCATGCCTTCCCATCATCCCCATCCCACTCCTCCTTGTGCCTCCCAGGACTGCCTACCTACAACTAAATTTGTGGCAGGGCCATTTTGACCAAGTTATAGCTCTGAGGGACAGTGCTGAATGTGGATAGTGTGTGTATTCTGGTGTGAGCAATGAAGAATGGCAGACCACTGTCTCAAGAATGAGTTATGGGTTTTTTAAAGCAATGACTCTTTTATGGGATTGTCCATTGTAGAGCTTTTCAGTAAATCCTTCCCCAGCTACACAGTGAACCATCAGCAATTAACATTAATTAAATGGTCCCCACTAGAGAGGTTGCTGCTGTGACATATTAATAACTTGCAAAGGCATTTAGATTTTTCACATTTTTGTTCGGGTGGTTCCCAGCTCCCCTGCCTCTCTCTGTTATACCATAACAGACTCCAGCTGCTGCTGGCTACACATGTGTGGAATACCATTCACGTTTGTGGTGGGGCTCAGTCTCAGCTGAGCACCATGGAAAGGAAGCACCCAAAAGAAGAGACCATGGACTCACAGGCCCCTGCACTTAGGAGTGGATGGGACCTTAGAGCCTATAAAGTCCTCATTTATAGATGAGGAAGCAAAGACCCGGAGAGATGAATCAGCTTGCCCTGAATCACACAGATAATCAATATTTGAGGCAGAATTTGATTCCAGCTTTTCCCAACCAGTCAGGGTAGCATGCTTTTTACAATGTCTCTCATACTATTTACTAAGTCTCAAAAAAGGAGAGGTATTGCCTGAGAGGAAGGAAAAACATCCTAGTTAGTGCTTTTGCAGCTATCCCCCCTGCTAACCTGGGGGATGTGATGGGGGATACTAGAAGGCAGTGTATTAGAAAGGCAGTTAGTTTAACATTAAAGAAAGAAAAGAAGTAAAAACTAATTTGGTCTTTAACATGGCCTTGGAATATCTTCTCTGCCTTTTGGGGAGAGGCCCATGTGGTGAAAATGCAGTTACACCATTCTGATCAGTGATTGTTTGGGAGTTTTTAACCAGTAGACTCCAAAATGTGGGACTCCCTGGTATCCCTAGACTATTACAGCCAAACCAGACCTCCAAGATCATTTTATCTAATTTCATTTATTTTACGGATATAGTATCTGGGCATCCCCCTCTTACCCTTAGGACCCCCAAAATAGTTACCCCAATTTCAAGCTGTCCTGTGGGCAAGGCAAACCATGACCCACAAAACTCCACCAAAGTGGTTACCTTTACTTGTGGCCAGAAAACACAATTGGGCATTGAATAATATTGCATTATAAGGAAACAACAGAACTTTTCCTTTGTAAATCTTGGGGCACATTCTCCAACAAGAAGAAACACCCATAGTGGAAAGATCAGATACTCCCTAGGGTTCATGAGTAGTGGGGGGCACACACAGGGAATGTAGGTGGCCAGAATATCTATAGGAAGAAGCAACCTGTGCCCCCTGGTAATGCAGTAATGCAGGGACACATTTTTTTTCAATGATGAGATCTTAAGTGCCCCCACTGTACATGCCCCATGGCATGTAATCTGTTAGGTGGAGTTCTGCTAAGCACATGGCTGTGGTCTATTTAAACTTCTGACTTAAACAGGAATCCTCAGCTGAGATGCATTCATTTCCCCATAAGAGGAAGGATAGACTGGGCCATTTCTTTTTTAGCTTTCTTCTTTTTAAAACATATTTCTTCCAGATTATACGACTATACAATTTTTAATATTCTTTTTCTGACATTTTACAATCTATCTTCTCTCCCTCCCTTCTACCTCCCCCCTTCCCCAAGAAGGCAAATAATATGATCTACGTTGTACATATAGTATCATATAATACATATTTCCCTGTTTATCATGTTGTAAAACAAGACATATATTGCTTACACCAGAGAAAAATTCTTGGAGGAAATAAAATGAAGAATGGAATGTTTCAGTCTACGTTCAGACTCCTTCTGCTCCTTGTATGGCAGTGGAGAGCTCTTTTTTGGTCATGAGTCCCTTGGAGTTGTCCTGAATCCTTGCCTTGTTGATAATAGCGAAGTCATTCACAGCTGATCATCACACACTATTGTTGTTACTGTGTACAGTGTACTCCTGGTTCTGCTCACTTCACTTTACATCCCTTCATATAAGTCTTTCCAGGTTATTTTGGGCTCATCTTGTTTGCCATTTCTTGTGGCTTCTTTAGGTCTTCAGCTTTCTTCTTACAGACTTAATCTCCAGTGTTTTTTTTTAAATCCTTAACTTCTGTGTATTAGTTCCTTGGTGGAAGAGTGGTAAGGGTGGGCAATGGGGGTCAAGTGACTTGCCCAGGGTCACACAGCTGGGAAGTGTCTGAGGCCGGGTTTGAACCTAGGACCTCCCGTCTCTAGGCCTGGCTCTCAATCCACTGAGCTACCCAGCTGCCCCTTCCAGTGTTTTTAAGAAATAGGACTTTCACATACTTACAGTCAGACCATGTAAAACTATGAGCTATTCCCCATATGGTAAACAGAGATCTGTCCGTTTCCTGAATGTTGACTGCTGGTGGTTTTTTCACTCCAGAAAGTCTTTGTCTTCAGAGTCCAAGGTCCTTTGAAATACTTAAGAGTTTGTAACTTAGAATTGGATATAAAGATGAAGGAACTCATCCAAGGTTGTCTGGGTAATCAGTAGCAGAGGCAAAATTCAAACCCAGGTTTCTGATCCCAAATCCAGTGTTCTTCCTATTGCTAGTGAAGCTAAAGACTCATGTTCTTAGGAAGACGTGAACTTCCAAATGAAGCTCCAAATGAACTCGTGTGTCAAAGGGCAGAGAGGACGTTAGACCTAAAGGGAAATAAGCCTCTCCCTCACCTCATAGATGGACACTAGATGGGCATTGGAGCAAACAGGAATGAGAGTAGCAGTAGACCTAGACAAGAACAAGCAAAAGATAAATAATAATGGATCAACTGCCTATGGCAGAAGTCTGCTGATCGAGGACTGATGACAGTCATAAGAAGAAGTTCATCGGCTAGAAGGAGAAAAATAATTTGCCAGGGCTGGAACAGAAGGATTGGAGGAAAAAATTAGAGAGGGGAAAGGGAGAGGAAAAGGGTTAGAAAGCTAAGAGGGCCCATCTCTGGTGGCAGATGTGAAGTTTGTAGCAGCCCCATAAAGTTGTAGGCAAATCAGTCATAAAATTATATTATGATATGGTAATAATGTGATTGCAGAGAGCACCAGAACAGCACCAGTAGAATATTTCTGTTGTAATGTAGCAATTGGACCAATTAAGCCCACATATATATCATAGTCCCAAGGCAAGAAATCTAAGACTGATTTTAACAGACATTCAAAAAGTAATCTCTTATCATTTAGTCTACTTTATCCAAAATAAAAGCTAGGTATATATATATATATGTATACATATATATATATGCATGTGTGTGTGTGTGTGTGTGCGCGCTCAATAGAAGGAAAAGAGAAAAATCCTTCCATGAAGAAGACAAAGGGCAAAGGGAAGGTATGAGAAAGAGGCCTAAGAGGCAGCTGCATAGTTCAGTGGATTGAGATGGGAGGTCCTAGGTTCAAGTCTGGCCTCAAACACTTACCAGCTGTGTGACCCTAGGCAAGTCACTTATCTCCATTGCTTAGCTCTTACCACTCTTCTACCTTGGAACCAATACACAGTATTGATTCCAAGATGGAAGGTAAGGGTTCAAAAAA
>NC_058135.1:120483232-120495711 GCF_016433145.1 Gracilinanus agilis
TCTCTCTCTCTCTCTGTCTCTCTCTCTCTCTCTCTCTCTCTCTCTCTCTCTCTCTCTCTCTCTCATCAGTCTGTCTCTATGGCCCTTTCTGGAAGTCTCTCTCTCTGTCTGTCTCTCTTCCCTTAGGCCCATAGGATCAAAAGTCTATAATTGAAAGGAACCTCAGATGCCTCCTAGTCCACGCACTCTTGTTTTACAGATGAGAAAACTTGACCTACAGAGGTTAAGTCACCTGTCCAGAGTTACACATGTCAGGCTAGAAGTGGAATTTGACCCCAGACCTTATGACATGCCAAAGAAATATGGACCAGCCACAACACTTCTTTATCCTATGAATATTTCAGGACTCTTTTTCTACTTGATGTCAGCTGCTCAGTGCATAGGTTTTCTTAAAGGGGCCACCAGTGGACCAGATGCTCTACATTGGTTTTTATATCCTCCATAAAATTAACAACAAGAAAAGTTTGAGTTATGGAGCTATAATTCTGTCTTGCAGTTCTGATCCTGATACAAACTACAAGAGCTTGGTTCTCATAGCCAAAAGCTGTTTGCACAACTCTCAATGGAATCACAGCTTTGTAATGCATCTACCTGTTATTCATTTCATCAGTCACTTACAGATAGAATAAAAAAAAGAAAAAAACCCACACAACCTTCCTAGTCTAAGAAAAGAAGCCAATATAACTAAGTTATTTCCATTTTTAAATTAGTCTCAATTTAAGGGAGGTGATATTTTGCCACACTATAGCAATTTCCAGGCTCAGGACACATTGATACTTATCAGCAAAGTAGAAATTGCAAGAAGATGGTATGAATGAATATCACTTTGTATGGCTATCATCGGGGGAAGTTATTTTCTAGAGAAATCTCAATTCCCATGGAAAAGTCAAGAGAGTCATTATGGCTTTTCAACCAATGAGGTTGCAATATGTAAATGAGAATAATAAAATTATTGGCTAATAGCCGAGTGGACTCTAAAATCATGGTCCCACCACAGCAATTGAAAACATTCAATAAGCATCCATCGTTTATATCCAAATTTCTAATACAGCAAATCTCATGAAAAATAAACAAGTGGGCAATAAGGCTTGGAAGAGACCTGGCATCCAGTTCGTTTTTTAATTCTTTGTCACATTTAATTTCATACTAATTTAACAAGTGTAACAGCTATAAGTTTGACAAAAGAACTGGAAATATATATGTGTATATAAAATATTTCCCATGGAGCAGATACAACATGCACCATAGCTGGGCAATCTTTCCTTGGCCAACCCAGATTTCCACAGAAACATACATGAAAGGTTCTTAAGGTATGGACTTTTGTCCACAGGAAATGTGACTTGTGTTTCTAACTCATTTCACACAGGCCACCAAATAGCCTCCAGCTGGTGAATATAAGATTTTACATGTTTTTCTTGTTAAAATCAAAAATGACCTTTCAAATACACAAAATCAAGCATGAGACAGCTGCACATAAGACTCCTTAGAAAAATGAATTAAATTTTGTTTGTGCAACAGGATGGAGGCAACATAATCCCATCACTCCCATAGACTCGGCACAGTTCTTTTATGGAGGATAGCTTCCAAGAACCAGAAACAGTGATTCCAAAAGTAGAATGGGGATCCTGGAACTACCAAATGGTTACCTGGTGAGTTGCTTTTTTTGTTGTTGTTTCTGGCTTTTTTCATCGATCCAGAGCTGAAGTAGCTTCGGTAAAATCCTCAAGGGCTATTTACAATACTGTCAATATTATGATAAAAAGAAGAAAGATGCTAATTCATTTTTCTCTCTGGAGACTAGAAACAAACTGTCTCTGGAGAATGGAAACAAGCAAACTCAGGCAGTAATAGATGCTCAGCCAGATTATCTGCAAGTTCCTGCTTATTTTGAACATTTTTATTACTCTTTAGGAAGGCTAACTTCCAAAATCCAATTAAGGAATGCCTACTAGATACAACAGGGGGTGTTGGGTAGAGCATTGACCTTGGAATCAGGAAAGCAGGTTGTTTGACCCTGGGCAACTGACCTAACTTTTCAGGCAGCTCTGTAAGAATAAGTTGCAAAAAGACATTGATCTGTATTTCTAAAAAATATTTTCTCACTGAGTTCTCTACATCTGAAGCAAAACAAAAGCTCTATGGGGAATACAAGTAAAAGATAGTCCTTGCCCTCAAAAATCTTATAGTTTACAAAGGGAAAAAGAGCTAACTAATGTGAAGGAACCTCTTCCCTTCATCTCTTATTCTCCTGCGTCTTCCCCAGCCCTATTTCAACTTTCCTTCCTCTTTCCCTTAAGTCTTAGGTCTGCTGGTTAAACTCATACTTCATCCCAAGGCTGACAGTGAAGACCAAACACATTTGTCTTTGGGTGACCTTGTCTTACATACTCCATGAGAGCAGAGTTTATGCCAATATAATCCAACAAACATTTGTCAAGCTTAAGATACTCCTGGTAGGAGCTGGGGGATACAAAGACCAAACAGACAGCAGTCTCTGCCCTCAGAGAACGTACATTCTACTTTATGGGGAAAGAGGAAGAGAGCATATAAACAGATAAATACATATATGATTATTTGCAGAACAAGAGAAAACCAACAAGACCAGAAAAGTCTTCTCATGAGAGGCTGCAAAAGAACTAAGCCAAAAAGGAAACCAGGAATTATTTTTTTAATTTGTTTGTTTATAAATAACCTTAAAGTTCTCAGGAATCTTCCACTCTCCCTCCCCTCCCCAAGCCAGGAATTCTAAGAAGAGTGGAAAAGAGAGAAGGAGGATATTCCAACACTGGGAGCAGCCTGTGTGCAAAAGAATGGAGGTGGGAATGTCAAATATGAACAACAAGTAGGCCAGGTTGGAAGACAGAATGTGTCATCAGGACAATGTGAAATAAACTAGAAAAAAAACTTAGATAGGAGCTGTACTGAAAAGGGCTTTAAATATAAAACCTAGGAGTTTATGCAATAGGGAACTACTGTAGGGTCTTGTCCAGAGAGAAAGACTGATTCTGACTTGTGCTTTTTTAAGAAGATAATTTTGCCAGTGTGATATGAGCAGAACAGATTTGCACAAAGGAAGGAACCGAGAGAAGAGACTGAAATATGGGAGAAAATAGATTTCTAGAGCTAAAAGGGACCTTAGAAGCCATCAAGTTCAACACTCTTATTTTTTATATCTGAAGAAACTGAGGCCAGGAAAGATTAAATCAGTCTGTCCAAATAGTTCAAGGGAGACACAATGAAGTCCTTTTGGGTCTCTGTATTCTTTTTGGCTACTTGTCGCCTGTGTGGTTTATGCTACCTCAGGGGTAAGATGAAGGTTTAGGCTTAATCCTCCTCTGTGTCTACAATTGGTCCAAAGGTCAAGTGCCATTAAAGTCAAATGCAAACAGGCAAACTTTTTGACTCAGTTCCTCATCTATAAAATAAATTGGAAAAGAAAATAGCAAAACATTTCAGTATCTTTGAAGAAACACACACAAATAGTCTCACCCACCTTACCAATGCCATGTAGAAATAAACATTAATATTCTCATTCTTATACATGGTATCTTGGGTGCTCTGAGTGCCTTGGTGGGTTTTCCTACTGGTGAAAGGTTTGAAAATAACTTCCAGGAAAAGATTTGCTAAATCTTCCAGACGTCTTTGGTTCCTTTTAGGAAATGAGCCGTTTTTTATGCCAACCAAAGTCATTCAGGATGTTGCCTGTGAATACCTACCAGAGCCACACACTACGGTGGGGCGAGTCCTACATTGGTGCACCACCAGAATTTTTACTGCCGACTTAGTTTGTAAACCATGTCTTTTAAACATATGCCGTGCCATATGGTGGGTGAGGCTACGGTGTACTTACTTAGATGGGATACTTGCTAATGCTCACAAAGCCATCCAGCCTGAATTCTGTAAAGGGCCAGGGCATTCTTATCCTTGCACTAAAGACATACATCAAAAGCCAGAGTGCTTAATGAATGCTAAGTAACAGTAATGAGCCTGTCCTGGGTATAGAAGTTCCATTTCCTCATCTGTGAAATGAAGGGGTTGGGCTCGATGATCTCTGAGGTCCCTTCCAGCTCTTCGATGCTATGGTTCTATGACTTCATATGGGATTCTAAGGAAAGTGCAATGATTCTTTGCTCAAAAGAAAAAGGAATCCAAATGCAGTGTCAGTGACCTCTCTAGCGATGCTGTCAGTGTGAGCTATATGGCAGGAGCAAGATTCATCTTGCTTGGTACCAAGTGTACTTAGTCAGGGCAACTATGAGATTCTCTTTTTTTGTAAATGGAATTCTCCCAGCTTTGTCACTGTACAAAGGAGACAAGATTTAGCTATTAAAGCCATTTGCA
The DNA here is from genome assembly GCF_016433145.1 of Gracilinanus agilis. Taxonomy (NCBI): domain Eukaryota; kingdom Metazoa; phylum Chordata; class Mammalia; order Didelphimorphia; family Didelphidae; genus Gracilinanus; species Gracilinanus agilis. Next base: position 120,487,574 of record NC_058135.1, read on the forward strand.
CTGTATCTTAGGACTAAAAGGGACTTACGCACTCTCTTCTCTTTCACCACCACTAACCCCCAACTTGTATTTTTTCTCTGTTTTGCTTTCTCTTCACCTTTTCTTCTTATTTCTTTCTTACTTATTTTTACTTATTCTCTTCATATTTGTTCTCTGTATATGTTTTTGTTTGCTTAACATTTTCCTCCATTAGAATATAAGCTGTACAAATGTAAGGGATTTGTTTCTTTTTTTGTATTTGTATCCCTAAAACCTAATAGTACAGTGCTTGGAGCATAATGACAACCTAAGCAGTTGTTGAGTGCATTGATTATTGTCTTCCTGTCCTCTCTCTTATTTCTCTCTCTCTTTCCTATCTTTTCTTCTTTTTCCCTTCTCTCTTTTCTTTCTTCTCTTTCATTTTCTCCCTTCCGTTTTTTCTTATCAGGGCTTCCAGGATTTGGATGGACAAATCTATGTATGAAAAGACAACAACAAGGCTATTTTGATTCCACAGCATAATGACCTTATTTTCTTGGAATAGTTTTGTCTCTTTACTGTCTTCGGCAGCTAGGTGGCAGTAGATAGAGAGTTGGGAATGAATTCAGGAAGACTCATTCATATTCATGAGTTCAAATCTGGCCTCAGATACTAGCGATGTGGCCCTGTTTAACTCAGTTCTTCAACTATAAAATAAATTGGAAAAGAAAAGAGCACATCATTCCAATATCTTTGCCTCCCCTACCCCCCCAAAAAACAAACCAAAACCAAAATAGGATCACGATTGAATAATAACAAATACTGTGTCATCTTCCCAAGCTAGTCATTTCTCCTGGAAAATAATGGGGGAAAAAATTCTAAAGAACTTGGTACCTAGAGTGAAAATCTAGTGTTGGGAATAAGAGAATCTGAAAGTTATTAATTATATCTTAATTGTTCTTACTCATCAAATCCAATGGCCCTTTATCTTTTTATCAAGACTTTTCCTTCTTGACCTCTTCGTAGCATTCTGACCCTTTTGACAATCATTCATATTACAAGTCTCTTCCCCCTGAATTTTTCATGCTCTTTATGGATTCTCCTCCTGTATGTCTACTTTTTCTCAGTCTCCTTTGCTGAATAATCATACACATACAACCCTCTATGGGAAAGCATGCCCAAGGGCTTTGTCCTTGGATCTCTTTGCTTCTTTCTTGACACCATGGTCTAGTAAGTTCCTAGAGTTTTGATTATCATCCTTATTAAGATGGCACACACATATACACATATACACATATGTATAAAAATACAAGGGGGGTGGTGAAAGAGAAGAGAGTGTGTGAGTCACTTTTAGTCCTAAGATACCATTCTCCTTCATGAATTCCAGTTTTGCATCACCTATCATCTACTCATCCACATCTGAAACTTGACCAGAACTGAATTTATTTACTATCTTCCAAAACCTTCTACTCTTCTTAATCTCCCTATATAAACATTTCAAATTCAACATATTCAGGCAGCTAGATTGTAGAGTGGATAAAGTACTAGATTTGTAGTCAGAAAGAGCTGAGATCAAATTCAGCCTCAGATTCTTAATAGATCTGTGATCCTAGGTAAGTCACTTAACCTCTGTTGATCTCAATTTTCTCTTCTATTAAAGTGGAAGTTTTACCTCCCAATTAAAAAAAAAAGCATCACCATCTTTCTAGTTATCTAGATTTTTCAACCTTGACCTAATCTTATTATCTTCTCTTTTCTCTCATCCCCCATAAACAGCCAGTTGCTAAAGTTTCTCAATTCTACCTCTAAAACATTTCTCATATCCATCTACTATGTGATAGATATTGGGTTAGACACTGCTGGGCAAAAGTCAAATCATTCCTCCTTATTGCAGAGCTCATAGTCTAGCTGGGGGAGACAAAATGTACATAATTATAGGCATAGATAGGAAAGTGTGTCAAGGGCCATTCCAAAGAGTATGGTCAAGATTGCCCTTTCTGGGGGCAGCTGGGTAGCTCAGTGGAGTGAGAGTCAGGCCTAGAGACGGGAGGTCCTAGGTTCAAACCCGGCCTCAGCCACTTCCCAGCTGTGTGACCCTGGGCAAGTCACTTGACCCCCATTGCCCACCCTTACCACTCTTCCACCTATGAGACAATACACCAAAGTTAAGGGTTTTAAAAAAAAAGATTGCCCTTTCTGGAGCAGAACCAGGAGAACCTTATACACAGAGACTGATACATTGTGGTACAATCGAATATAATGGAGTTCTTTACTAGCAGCAATGCAGTGACCCAGGACAATTCATAGGGACATACAAGAAAGAATGCTATTCACATTCAGAGAAAGAACAGTGGGAGTGGAAACACAGAAGGAAAACAACTGCTTGAACACATGGGTTGATGAGGATATGATTGGGGATTTAGACTCTAAACGATCACCCCAGTGCAAATATCAATAACATGGAAATAGGTCTTGATCAATGATACATATAAAACCCAGTGGAATTACGTGTTGGCTACAGGGAGGGGGGAGTGGAGAGGAGGGAAGCAACATGAATCATGTAACCATGGAAAAATATTCTTAATTAATTAATCAATTAATTAAAGATTTTCGATTAAAAAAAAGGATTGCCCTTTCTGATTCTGTTTGACTACAAGGAAGATTTGGGGCCTGAATCCGACTTTGTGATGGGGTTTGTCCTCCTCCTACTTAAAATAGTGGCAGGGAAACAGAATGCTTTATCAGTTAAAAGTAGGGAGAATTCCTAGATGGTACCCTCTTTATTCAACTCTCCAGGTAGTATCATGTAACCCTGAGATTTCCCATGAGGGATGGTGAAGGGCTGGCCTTTATCTGAGCACCTCTCCTACATGGTAGCTATTACAAAGGGATTTAACTAGTTCTACTTTTGCCTGGCCTCATGACTTCCTTTTTTACACTTTTACATTTCTTCTTTCTGGAACTTAGATGAACAAGTATCTATCCCAAGATGGACATGTCCAGGCTTCGAGGCATCATTTTCAGTTCAGGCAGTTCTGAGGTCCTAGGTCCAGCGAGAGGAATAATTGATTGTGGCAATGGCAGGAATAAGTGGCAGCAGTAACCAAAAGCCAGAGCCCAAAGTTCAGAGGATATCTGTGTTTGGAGCAGAGTGAACAAGGGAACAAAGGAAGCATTTTTATCTGAGAATATGCCCACCAAAAGAGTTTTGCTTCAGTTCTAGCTATTTATCAGCCGTCATGTGACAATTGTTTAGACAGTGGAGAATCAAGGTAAAATATAAAATGTCTAATCAGGAATCCCACAAAATGCTCCATGGTCTGATGAAGTTTAAGAATTATATTCCCAGTGGACTAACAGTAGTTATAAGGCAAGTTATTGAATCCTTTTAAAATTCTTCTGCTGATATGAGCTGTGAGTCTATTCTAATTCCCATTTCTTTTGTGGATAGAAATAAAATATATGTCCCATACCTAATTCATATCGTACATTGAGTACCTTTCTACTCCTTGCCCTTGGGGGGGAAACTTGGAACATCAGCCTAAACTTGACCTTAAAATACTTTCCCCCCAGGCACCAGGATAGGAATTTAATGAGTCAAAGAGAGCAAAAAAAAGGGGGGGGAACCCAGTCTCTCTTATTAGAAACCAGGCTCCCCAAAACCTTAACCCAGTGTAACCATGACTCCAGCTCCAGAGAGGAGGGACCCTTTAGTGAAAAGGGGAGTAATATAGTAGTCTAATCCTTGTAGACCCAGAAGCAGTTTCTCGATGTTAGAGATAAAATAAATACATGTTGATTTGGGGAGTAGGGCACAAGAAGCTGAGGGTTGGGGTGAAACACTTGATATAGAAGGTAATACTTGAGCTATTAGGATCTTGAAGGAAAACTAAAACTTCTCAGAGATGGAGGTGAGGAAGAAGTACATTCCAGCCATGAAAAGCAAAGGAGGTGGAAGATGGTGACATGTATGATGAACATTAAGACGACCAGTACAACTAGACTGTTATGTGAATGGAGGGGAGTTATGTGTAATGAAGGAGGAGGGAAAGATGGGTGTGGCAGGGTTTAATGGACTTTAAATGTCGGAAATTTATGTTTGATTCTAGAAGTGATAGACAGCCCTTGGAGTTCACTGAGAAAGTAGTAACATGATCCTTTTTATTTTTACTCTTTACCCTTCCATCTTAGAATCAATAATCAATGTTGAGTATTGGTTCTAAGGCAGAAGAACACTAAGGGCTAGGCAATGGGAGTTAAGTGACAAGCTACATGACAGCTAGGGAATGTCTGAGGCCAGATTTGAACCCAGGACCTCCTGTCTCTAGGCTTGGATCTCAATCCACTGAGCCACCCAGCTCCTCCCCTTGACATGTTCTCTTTAGGAAAATCACTTTTATAATTGTATCTTCTCTTTGATGAACTAGAGTGGAGAGACAGATAAGGCAGGGAGATTAGAAAGCCATGGCAATAGCACAAGGGAGAGGCATTGAGGACTAAGGTTTTCACTGTGTGAATGGAGAGAAAGAGACAAAGTAAGAGATTATATAGAGGAGGAAATGATGAGATCTGAAAGGTAAGTGGGAGGGAACTGAGAATGAAACTCCAACCCTGGGTGACTGGAAGTGCCCTTTACAGGAAAGGAGAAGCTCTGAATCCCCAACTGAGTAATGTGTTAATCAGAGTTCTGCTGTCATTCAGTGTCTTTTTCCTCTGTCTTTGTGGATATCACACAATTTTTCTCTTGCTCCTGATGATATTATTCTATATTCAGAAGGTCAATAAACATTTGATAGGTACATAGTAGATGCCAAGCACTATGTTAAGTGCTGGGGATAAAAGAAAAGCAAAATCTCTTCTATACCCCACCATACCTTAGCGGCTGGAGAGTAGACCCCTAAACTCCGAAATCTTTCCTTTATGGAGGGCAGGGACCTAGATTTTCAAAATTCTTTTCTCTGCTTTCCATATACAGTTCTTCTTTGTTTCTATTCTCTGGAATAAGATACCCCTGCTCTGGTACTCCCAAGTGTCTGTCTCTTCTACTTTCCAACTTCCTTTTCTGTTTTATTAGATTGTAAGCTCCTCAAAGGCAGGGACTATCTTTTTGCCATCACTTAGAACAGTATCTAGGGGCAGCTAGGTGTTACAGTGGGTAGAGTGCCTGACCTGAAGTCAGGAAGACTCATCTTCCTGAGTTTAAATCCAGCCCCAGCAACAGAGTGTGACTCTAGTCAAGTCATTTAACCTGTTTGCCCTAGTTGCTCGTCTGTCAAATGAGCTAGAGAAAGAAATGGCAAACCACTCTAGTATCACAAAGAGTAAGACACAACTGAACAACAACAAAGCACAGCGCATGGCACATATATGCACTTAAAAATGTTTCTTTGTAAGCTTCCTTTTGTGTCTTATTAGATTGTAAGCTCCTTGGGAAAGGGGACTGTCCTTTTACCTTCACTTTCCAGTCGTGAAAAGTCAGACAAAACTGGACAACAAAGTACAGTTCCTGGCAAATAGTAGGCACTTTTTTTAATTAAAAATTTATTAATATTCATTTTTAACCTGTTTACATGTTTCATGTCCCTACTTTCCCCTTAAGTCCCCCTCTTCCCCCCACCCGTGGCCGACACACATTTCCACTGGTTGTAACGTGTGTCCTTCTTCAGGGCCTATTTCCAAATTGTTCTTAGTTGCATTGGTGTGGTAGTTTCGAGTCTACATCCACAATCATGTCCGCCTCAGCCCATGCATTCAAGCAGTTGTTTATCTTCTATGTTTCCTCTCCTGCAGTTCTTCCTCTGAATGTGGGTAATGTTCTTTACCATAAATCCCTCAGAATTGTCCTGTGTCATTGTATTGCTGCTGGTACAGAAGTCCATTACATTCTATTTTACCACAGTATATCAGTCTCTGTGTACAATGTTCTTCCGGCACAATAGTATTCCATCACCAGCATATACCACAATTTGTTCAGCCATTCCCCAATTGAAGGACATCCCCTCCTTTTGCAGTTTTTTGCCAACACAAAAAGCGCAGCTATAAATATTTTCGAAAAAGTCTGTTTATCTATGATCTCTTTGGGGTACAAACCCAACAATGGTATGGCTGGATCAAAGGGCAGGCATTCTTTTATAGCCCTTTGAGCATAGTTCCAAATTGCCAGCCAGAATGGTTGGATCATTTCACAACTCCACCAGCAATGCATTAATGTCCCAATTTTGCCACATCCCCTCCAACATTCATTACTCTCCCCTTCTTTCATTTTAGCCAATCTGCTAGGTGTGAGGTGATACCTCAGAGTTGTTTTGATTTGCATTTCTCTAATTATTACAGATTTAGAACACTTTCTCATGTGCTTATTGATACTTTTGATTTCTTTACCTGAGAATTGCCTATTCATGGCTCTTGCACATTTTTCAATTGGGGAATGGCTTGATTTTTTATACAATTGATTTAACTCCTTGTATATTTGAGTAATTAGACCTCTGTCAGAGTTTTTTGTTATAAAGATTTTTTCCCAATTTGTTGTTTCCCTTCTGATTTTGACTATATTGTTTTTGTTTGTACAAAAGCTTTTTAGCTTAATATAATCAAAACCATTTAATTTGCATTTTGTAATTTTCTCTAACTCTTGCTTGGTTTTAAAATCTTTCCTTTCCCAGAGATCTGACAGGTATACTATTTTGTGTTCACTTAACTTATTTATAGTTTCCCTCTTTATATTCAGGTCATTCACCCATTCTGAATTTATCTTGGTGTAGGGTGTGAGATGTTGATCTAGACCTAATCTCTCCCATATTGTTTTCCAAATTTCCCAGCAGTTTTTGTCAAATAGTGGATTCATGTCCCAAAAGTTGGGCTCTTTGGGTTAATCATACACTGTCTTGCTGACATCATTAACCCCAAGTATATTCCACTGATCCTCCCTTCTATCTCTTAGCCAGTACCATATTGTTTTGATGACTGCTGCTTTAGAGTATAGTTTAATATCTGGTACTGCTAGGCCCCCTTCCTTCACATTTTTTTTCATTATTTCCCTTGATATTCTTGATCTTTTGTTATTCCAAATGAAATTTGTTATAGTTTTTCCTAATTCAGTAAAGAAGTTTTTTGGTAATTTGATAGGTATGGTGCTAAATAGGTAAATTAATTTGGGTAGAATGTTCATTTTTATTATGTTAGCTCATCCTACCCATGAACAATTAATGGTTTTCCAATTGTTGAGATCCAGTTTTATTTGTTCGGAAAGTGTTTTGTAGTTGTTTTCGTATAATTGCTTTGTTTGTTTTGGTAGATGGATTCCCATGTATTTTATATTGTCTAGGGTGATTTTAAATGGTGTCTCTCTTTCTACCTCTCGCTGCTCTAATGAGTTGGAAATATATAGAAATGCTGATGATTTATGTGCATTTATTTTGTATCCTGCAACTTTGCTAAAGTTGTTGATTATTTCTACCAGCTTCTTAGTTGATTCTCTAGGTTTTTTTAAGTATACCATCATGTCATCTGCAAAGAGTGATAGCTTAGTCTCCTCATTGCCTATTTTGATAACTTCAATTTCTTTTTCTCCTCTAATTGCAACTGCTAGTGTTTCTAGTACTATGTTGAATACTAGAGGTGATAATGGGCATCCTTGTTTCACTCCTGATCTTATTGGGAAGGCTTCTAATTTATCCCCATTGCATATGATGCTTGTTGATGGTTTTAGGTATATACTGTTTATTATTTTTGGGAAGGGTCCTTCTATTCCTATACTTTTCAATGTTTTCAATAGGAATGGATGCTGTATTTTGTCAAAGGCTTTTTCAGCATCTATTGAGATAATCATGTGATTTTTGTTTGTTAGACTGTTGATATGGTCAATTATTTGGATGGTTTTCCTAATGTTGAACCATCATTGCATTCCAGGTATAAATCCCACCTGATCATGGTGGATGATCTTCTTAATTACTTGCTGGAGTCTCTTTGCTAGTATTCTATTTAAGATTTTTGCATCTATGTTCATTAGGGAGATTGGTCTGTAGTTTTCTTTCTCTGTTTTTGATCTCCCTGGCTTTGGAATCAGTACCATATTTGTGTCATAAAAGGAATTTCATAGGACTTCTTCTTTGCTTATCATATCAAATAATTTGCATAGTATTGGGATTAGTTGCTCTTTGAATGTCTGATAGAATTCACTT